>NC_048284.1:24329567-24929567 GCF_009762535.1 Notolabrus celidotus
TATCATGTATGTGAGACAAAGACAGGACAGCAAGCCCTCCCCACTATGCTGTATCTGTGAGAAAAGGGATTGCAGCATTTTCTCACAGATTGAACAAAAGGATAGAGCTGGCTTTGGTGGGAAATTTTAAAGGGGAAAACCTCAAGACATACATGAAAATCTAAATATCAGCACTAATCCCCTTTTGAGTACATAACAGGGATACATGCAATAACAAAAGGTTCGTGTATTTTCAATCTGAGGTATGTTTTCAATGAAAACTCATCCTCTCTTAAGGGCGCACTTCTTGCTTTATTGTAACTTTATACTTTTATCTACTTGGATGTTGCACAGCATCATTAAATCCTCCTGTTTTTCCCTGCTCCTGCATCCACAGAGAGAAAATAAAGACTGAACTGAAGAGGCAGGCTGAGAGCACAGCCACAGTAAACAAGCAGCCTCTCATTATGGCAGGCAGGGGGAGAACAGTTCAGGCAGGAGGTGGCAGAGGGGTCACAATCTGCCAAGCTTCCTTTGTCTAATTGGAAGATGGCTCGCTAATTGCAATGGGGGCAATTTGTGTGTGTCTCTGTGTGCTTGTAGACCAACAGAGTAAGTCTAAGTAAGTCTAAGTGTCTGTCAGAAGAAAGGCTGTCAAAGGCCTGCCAAGACGCTGGGAGCTCATCAGCACCCTAATGCGCCCTGCCCAACCTCCCTATCAAGAACAGACAAGACTGCACTGACATACAACTATGTCTCATGCATTTTCATATTCAAACGGTTGTTCTCGCCATTTCCCTCAAGCAACACAGATTTGTGACATTACGCCTCATTGTTGTGCATTGAGATATCAACCTTCTTAACATAGAGTAATTATTTAGCAAGGTGAGGAGGTAAAAGACAAGGCAGCCAGCCAACATAATTGCTCATAAGGTGCGATAAAGATAGCATGAAGGGCAAGGAGAAAGAGAGCACTGAGGGATAATGAGTTTTTCTTCCCAGCACTTTGTGAGCTGCTATAGAGCTCCCCCAGCAGCAGTATTGTGCAAGGTCTGGGCCATATTCCCTGGGCCTAGCGCTGGGAAATTGAGCTAGAGGCTTCGTTAGTCTTTTTTATTAAACTGCCTAATTACATTTTCACCCTTTAGTGTATCATTTGTACACCCTGCATTCCCACAAATGACCCAGGCCCTCGCCGGCATAGGCAGAGATATGATTTATTCATTTGGGCTAGCAGAAAATTGCTTCCTATTAGTGTGGGGCGGATATGTTCTTGTGCAGGAACAGGAACAGCAAAACACATGAAGAATGAATTGAAATGCAGACAAAAACTGAATGGTCTGGGAAATGCCTTCTGTATGCCCTCAATTAACATAATGACTTTGCTAGTCCTGATATATAAAACATTTTTCTTCTATGAAACAAGCTCTTCTCCCTGTTTTCCTTCTTTTTCCATATCATACATTGTTAATTAATATAAACTATATACAGTACTTCTTTACAGAAGGACTTTCTCCCTGACCTTCATTAAATTATTTGTATGCTGTTGCAAATGAAAGGCCACTTTGTCTCATTTGTGTGTACATGTGTGTCTTTGTGTTCTCCAGGCCTGTATTTGCATTTGAAAAAAGTGCCAAGATGGTAAAGGAAGAATTTCTTTCAAACTGTAACAGGACACAATTACATTTTCATGCGAATGCAGCGCCTTTCTCTGCAAGGATGCATATATTACACTGTGGAAATGCAATTTTTCAGTGTGGGTGGTATAGTTTTTTGTTTCTTTTGGATTTCCCCGTTGAGAAAACCATCTTGTGGTTCTGAGAATTTACTGTCTGGAAGCCTCTTTGACATTATGACTTAAATCTAATTACTTTTTCACACAATGAATGCAACATTAAAAATACAGAAAGACTACAGAAACACATGCCCACACTTATTCAGATGAGCCACATCAACCTATTATCTAGGGACTGTCGTATTACTGCCTCCAAAGACTGAAGCCTTTAATTTGGGGAACAGAAATGCAACAAGTTATTCATAGATTTTCATAAGCGGCTCTAGGGATATGAGAAGATTTTCCTGGGAAAGCTTTTGTACTAACTCGTTCATGCAGCAATAAATGCTAATTTTATTATTTGTATGAAAAAGATAACTTTCTGTGATGCGATTAGCTTTATTAAGAACAAGAACTGCCTGCTATTATGAATTACTGCTCTATTTACTTCTTGAGACAGACAGTCTTTTTGTAAATGCGGTCCAAACTTGTTGAATGTAACACATGTATCTTCTTGTACCCACTGCATCTGTATCTATGTAGTGTTCTTTGTAAAGTGATGACCATGCATGTGTTATTTCCCCCTCACCTCCAGGATCCTTGTCAGGGTTGTACTCTAAAGCATTACTGCAGATGAGGTCGATGTCCACCAGGAAGTCCTTTGCTGTCAGATACTTGTGGGTGTCAATCTTTGTAATAACAGTCGACAGGTCCATAGGCTGCCGAATAACCTCCAGATAGTCTGACACCTGTCACACAAACGTGAAGTACACTTTCACAAAAAGTCCAAATCCAGCTTTGTCAAACTGAGAATGAGATGTCAGCCTTACCTCTTCAATGTCAACTGGTTTGCTAAAGATGTTGAATCGTTTGTCAGTCGCCAGGCGCTTGGTCACATCCCTGAGAAAGAGCCTGAGCTCGCGTAGTGTGTTGTCCTCTTGTTCAGCTAAGCGACTTTGTTCCTCTGTCGACAGGACCCTGGGGCCTGGAGCCTCTGCCACTGGTAGTACCTCTTTACACGTCTCTGTTAAGATACAATGAAAAAAAAGTTTGAAGCAAAAACACAGGAGTACACCAGCTTACTGGAAGTTTCAACCAATCTCCCATCTATTGACAATCTGCGTGTTGTCTCGGAGCAATGAAACACAAAGGCTTCAGGGTTAAAATCACTTCAAACTCAAAACCACACAAACAGCACAATGGTTGGAAGTGAACAACCCAACAAACTCATCTCTGACCCTTGACAGTTTTTTCTTTACATCACCGCAGACAGACCTAAAAATACTGTCTCTAAGAAAACATGTTTTGAGTGTCTTGCAGCTGAATACAATCCAACAGCACTCCTTTCCCTGAAAAGGCTTTTTTAAACTCCACCAGAGAAAAGCCACAAACTAACAGAGTAATGAAGAAAGGCAAGCAGATACCCACTCCTCCTCTCCCAAGGCATCAGTCCTTGCCTAAGGCTACTGCTGACATTGTTAGGATGGATTGAACGCACCCCAGGCCGCCTAGCAATCCAAACCCTAATTCTAATTATGTCTAATAGCGATTGGGCTCTCTCATTGCAATTCCTCTCCCTGCTTCTCAGCAGGCCTCTCAGCTGGAAGCCAGGCTGCTGTCTTACACAGGCAGGGACCCCTGAAGAGCACAGGGTGAGTAAAGCGGGGGACCCCTGCCTTGCATCAATGAGGAAGCTGCATATGAACACTGTGCACCATTTCCATTTAAAAGCTCGGATGGACAGTTCCCTCATATTGAACTGGAACAGAAGGGGTGCACTGAGGAAGAGGGCAATGAAAGTTGAAGGGGTAGAGGCAGGTTTGATCTGTGGGTGAGGGGGTCTGAATTTGATGCGAGAGAGGTGTTGAGGAAAATGCAGACTTCACACTACTAGACCAATAATAGGGTTGTGTGTGCAGCAACAACCTCAATGCAATCTGTAATGCCTACACTATTTCACAATCTAAGGGTCAGAGTCTCACTGCCTCTGAACTGTACATTAGGTATACACACACTGAAGTGTTTGTACACAAAAATACAACATCTGCTTATCTTCCTTTCACTGGATGCAAAAAAAGGTCTGTGGGAAAGAAAGAGCACAGAGCTTGGGGAAACAAAGCAAAAGGTGGACAACACTGCCCTCTAGGACTAACAGCAGAAATGAATCACCACTGTCTCATTCTGCATCTGCACGCCAAAGTGAGAACATAAATTACCTGTATTCCTGAGGCGAGGGGGAGCCCTGGCTGCTTGGACCAGGAGCAGATCAGAGAAAAAGTTCCTCCTGTCCTCTTCTTCTGGAGGGCACAGCGTCACTACTTCCCCGTAGCTCCTCTGGAACATACTTCTCACCTGCATCAAAGACAATCAAGGGGTTGATTAAAAAGAAGTCACCATCATGCATTGTATTGGAACGACTTACTTATATTGTCAGGGGACAGGGTGGAGATTTCAAGAAATATGGTCACTTTTAATTGAATTTCTTGGACGTTACGAAGCCAATTAACTGAAAAATGGTGCCGAGTTGTGTGTTGTGTATTTATTTATTTTATTTCATTACTATTATTATTATTTTTGCTTTATTTTATTATTCATGTATTATTCTATTCTATTTTACTCATTTTAACTTATTTATTTGGAGGAATTATGATGTTGGTTTAATGCATATTTTATCAATTGTACCATTACTATTTGTCTTTCCACATAAAACACATTAAATATATAGTTGAAAAAGAATATAATAATAAGAAGTCACCATTATTATATATTGTTAAGTCTAACAATGAACCTCCTCCTAAAGATAAAAACAGCAGTGAAGATCATGAAGGCGTAAAAGCTGTGGTACCAGAGTTAAATTCATACCGCTAGTACTATCAGAGCTGTAAAACTTTACAGTATGTGAGTATTACAAACCGGTGTGCAGGCTTCCAGGGTTTGATATGATTTAAACACAGCAATTTGTTTTTACAACTGGACTTTGAGATAATCTGTTCTTTATCAATTGAGTACATCTTGTTAATCTACAGAAAAAGCTGGTATGGAGAATTGTTCATTTTTTATGATCAAGTATTTTTAGAAAAACACACAAGCCTTTTTAAGTCTCCTTAAAACCCTTTGAGCATCTATACCATGGTGCTGCAAAGGGCTTAAAAGATCCCACTTCCACATTGGAGCTCAAGGCCACTCCCAATGGGAAGCTCTGTTGCTGACGAAGCACCTACTTTCCACTTTATATCTCCTTCCATCTGTCTTTCACATCGATCCGCTTCCTTACCCCTGCTATGTTTGTTCTCTCTCTCTCTGCATTGCCTTCTGCTCTGTTCTGTTCTTTCGTATCCTCTCTCTGTAGATTTAGCCTCTCTTCTTAGAGCAGGGGAAAGATACCGAAGGATGGAGCTAAACAAGGAAGTCGGTAGGGGTGCTGGATACAAAGTGAATGTAGCACAAAGCAGGTAATGATTTTTACTATTTTTCATCACAATAGAGGCTGCAAGAGTGTTGGCACCAACAGCTGAAGCTTGCTGGTTATAACGTTGGAGGGAGTGTAGAGAGCGCAGTGTACAAAGAAAACTGGACATATCTGGCTGAGTAGAGCTACTAAAAATTAAAATATGGCACCTGCTCTGCTGGTGAGATCAATACTAAACTGGTGAAACTAACAACTTAAAGACAATTGAAGACATTTCTGTTAGACTGCCTAACTCTGCCCCATAACACCATATCTATCTGAATTTTCAGAGGACAAAGTCTCCTCTGTGGCATCAAATTAGCAGAGGGGCAGATGGTAGTAAAACACAGTTTGAGGAAATAACTCTTAATATAGGAAAGCTTTCAGAGGAAATCTTCTTAGTGTTCCAAGAATTTGGAGAAGATCACAAGAAGAGCTGCAAAGGATCTCTAACGAATAGATAACACAGAAAATGCTGATAATGACATTTGGACAATAATATACGAACTGAAGACCAGATGGTACCAACTGAGGCTGAGAGGAGAAGTTCAAACTCACAGGCTGTCTGGTGCAGTGTAAACAGTGAAGCTGAAGAAGGAGAAGCTTAGCCAATGGCAAGGCTTGCATTATACTAGTATCCAAGATACAACCCTACGCTAAGCTATGATCATGAGCTCCAAGTCTTGATCACAAGAATGACGTCACAGATATGAGCAGCTCGGTTTGGCCAACTGAGATGAAGCCATTGGGCAGGCTGTAGGGCTCCCATGATCTAGCCTGGGAATGTCTCAGGATCCCCCCAAAAGGGAATGAAGGATTTGGTTGGGAAGACCAAACAACAGGCTGCCTGCCCTCCTGCTACTGTAGCCACAATAAGAAAGCCATCAGCAAATCAGCACCTCAGCTCTTCTGCTTTTTTTCCCCACTCAGTTTGGGGTTACAATCATTTCCGCCAAGGCACCAGTCTATTTGGATTGGATTGGAGAGTTCATTGTGCCCTCTGTCACTCATTGTATCTGAGCTGCTATTTCTTAACAAAGAACCTTCCTAAAATCTTTGAAAATTATGCTGAACGTGGATACTTAAATCTTGTTCAGCAAAATCACCCAAAAACAAAAGGTCTACATGCATCACATGACAGAGCTTTTGTTGGATGAAATGTCAATGCTGTGCAATATGTAGTCATCCCAACCACTCACCTGCAATGAGTGGACTTTGCATGCCACAGAGTCATGCATGATCATCTTAGCTTTATCTTATGACAATGAATGGGGGGTGCGGACATGGCCAACTGGTTAAGTTGCGCACCCATGTAGCGGGCAGCACAGGGTCGAGTCCAGCCTGCGGTTTCTTTCCCTCTCCCTCTATCAATAAAGGTGTAAAAAGCCCATATATATATATATATATATATATATATACACACATTATTTATTTATTTTTATTTTTTATTATTTATTTAAATGACAACAAATGGGAAATGTCCTAAAATTTCCTAAAAAATGCATGAGACTTTCAGCGATGCTCATATGGAACATGACTGACATTGCAGAGAACACAACTGTTTCAGTTCCAGGTACAGTCTCTTGCAGGCTCACATTAAAACTAATGTAGGTTTTAAAGTCAAGGCTTACAATCCAAATAGGCTTACATACACAAGCTGGTTGTACTTGTTCAAGCACTCACATGTGTATCTTTTATTGGGTCTTTTTGATGAAATGTGTAATTTTGACACACATTTTACAATTTAATAAACAGACTAGAACCGTACATTGTTTCATCTTTATGATCTCAGTGAAGCCAAACCACAGCACAGTGAAAAAATACAGGAATTCTGCACTCTACCGTTTTAAGGTTATTGAGTATTCTTCAGTATTCAGTCATCAGATATTGTGATATTTTTGGTTATCTTGGTCCAAGTATTGTGAATCATATCATGAGTCACGTGGTGATTCCCACTCCTACTTGGCCCAGTTTTACAGTATCACATCACTGGAACCAAATTATCCAGGCACCAATAATCTAGTTCTTTAGGTAAAACTGTTTTAATGCAAGAATTTACATTAAATCCTGTCGTTACACTTGACATGCTTCAAAACCCACATCTCAAAAAAAAGTGTTGCTATCAGTCACTTACTGAATCTAATTTACTCTTGCTGCTACATGTTCTAGCAATTTCCTTTCGTCCCCCCTGCAAGAATGAATTCAATCTCAGCAGAGTGAACGGCTGTTAAGGGAGGGAGGCTGTGTAGTTGGACCCCAGCCTGCAGTGTCAGTTTTTGGCTGGATAGGGATGCTGCCTGTTCCCCGTTGGGGTTTGGAGCTGAAACAGCAGCTGTCACTGTGTTCTCTGTGCCAGAGAGTAGAGCAACACTCTCAGAGAGCGCCAAATCACTTAAAGCACCACAGACTGCAGCATGGTCATGCCTGAAAATTAAAACCCAAACTCCTCAAACCTTGCTGAGGGGAGCTACTGGGCATCCTTTGGGACAAGCAATCGGCAATGTTATTTGATAAAACAAACAATTCAAGCAAGTGGGGCCAATTACAAAACAAGAACAAACAGTTTAAAAAAGTAAACAGCCTGTGCAAAATTTTACTCACTCAGCAAATAACACTCTCTCACCTGGGGCACCGTTTCTGTGGAACAAACTATTCAAGGTTCCACTTCAAGACTTCCACTCAAAATCTGCATCCTCATAGAAAATCACAAGCAGCAGTAGTTGAGTGGTTTCTCTGTCTATCCTCCATATTTTGAGTTTTTGGTGAATTAGCCTCTGAATTAAACTATAGTGATCATTTCTGGACAATGCAACAGCTGTGTTCTGTTCTCCATGCTAAGGGTCATCTCAGTATGGTAATGAAAACCAACTTGCATGCACTTGTATCCTGCCGAGGCTAAAAGGGTGGCTTCATTAATTAAGATATCTATAGTTTAGAATAGAATAGAATAGAATAGAATAGAATAGAATAGAATAGAATAGAATAGAATAGAAGGTACTCTATTAATACCTGAAGGGAAATTCAGGTGTCTGGCAGATACAATTATAAAAATCACATACAACAAGTAATTCAGGTGTTTGTCAGCTCATCTTCCATTGGCTAGAGAGTTATGAAGCCTAATGGCTATGGGGATGAATGATTTTCTGTATCTCTCAGTCCTGCAGTGCAGAGAGATGAGCCGTCCACTGCCGCTGTTTCTCTGGTCCACAAAGAAGTTGTGAAGTGGATGATCTGTGTAATTTAGAATGGCCTCTAGCTTCTTCTGTGTGCATCTCTCCACCACAGGCCCTAGTGAGTCCAACCTGGTTCCAATCACAGTGCCAGCTCTTTTCACGAGTTTGTCCAGTCGCCTTGCATCCTCGTGTTTCATACTATATTTATTTTTTTACTCATGTGACAACAATTTACTCCCAAACAGAGTCACTAAAATGTGAAATTACCCACATTAACAGGAACCTTGTAAAAGCAAAATATGACCTTAAGCATTAAATGGGTCCAGATGTAGACACAGAAGGAATCACTCTTAAACTCATATACAGAGTAACTGATGCACTAAAGATTGGCACGGTTGTGAATATGTATTCATTTTATCTTCAGCAGTGAGCATGCCAAGAACAAAAGTCCTTAAAGTATTAAGTATTTGTTCCAGAGTAAATATTGCAGCAACTGGTCAGCTGTTTATCACAGGGCTGAGGCAATAATGTTAATCTTTTGGTCTGCTGCTTATACCAGGCATTACCATAACCAGTGAAGGAACAAAACAGAGGCACAGTGTGCCTCACAGGCTTAATGACTTGATTTCAAATTTCACTTTAAAACTGGAGAAATTAACTTTTTGTGAAAAAGTTGAGAAAGAAACTGATTAACAAGTGCAATGATGCAACCCAACTGCAAAACAGTCCTGCTACATGCCACAATATGAGACACCACACTGACAAAAGGCAGCATGGCCTGAGGACAGTCTCGGTATTGTCATGCTGACTTCATGTTGAATTTAGCACACCATTAGTCTCATCAGGTGTGCTCCAATTTCCAGGTTTTATTACTTTCTGTTCAATGACCAATGCAAATGTTATTTCCCCCAAACAAACAAATATAAAAACGAAAAAAGCAGGTAATCTTCCATTCCTACATGGTTACTAACTCAATATGTAATAAAGACAACTCTAGCTTGAAAAACTCATTGGTTGTGATTACTTCCATTTTCATTATTAAACCCTGAATGCAGCATGTGAAATAACAAACATGGTGAAGTTAAGGGATGTAAAAAGCCTTAGGACAAAGAAAGCAGGGTACTTATGTTTAAACAAAGAAGGGAAACAATGGCAGGACAACAAAGATAAGAAAAGAAAAGTGGCAAATAGACCTGCATAGCTTCTATAAAAGCTCAATGCTTTAAACAGCACAAATGCTTCGGCCTTAATGAAACCACTACAGAGAGAGAATCTTCCCAAGAGTCTGTTTCCCTGGAGTGAGGCCAGTGTGAAGGCTTCGCCAAAACAGCAGCCACACACACACACTGAGAAAAAAGCTGCACTGTCTGCACAGGAATATTGATGTTGTGTGCATCCCAGGGTGAAGCCATGGGGCTGCCAACCCCTGGACCTAATTAAAGCACTTCTGTTGCCTGAATTGAGCGGACCCACCTCCTTATTTTCTTTTCAAATTCTTTTTTTCTCATCCAATTTTCTCTGTTTCCCCTGAAAAGCTCCCTTACTGTCCAACCCACAGCAGGCGGTGTGGCTCTGCTTTGGCTTTCAGAAAGAGAATAAGAGTAAAAAGAAGGATGAAGGACTAAGGCAAGGGACGCCCATGGAGAAAAGGTGGTTAGTGGGATAAATGACAGGAAAGGGGGGATGGAACCAGAGCAGATAAAAACTCTGTGGGAGCTGGTGACTTTGACTGTGAAGCCCTGCATGTGTCTGCACTTTTTTCTAAGTATGAAAGAAGGACATAAACCCTTTAAAGCTCCAATACCAAAAAAAAGACACAAGGTTAACACTCTTGTTTCTCACATAATGAAATACACAGCGATACTTATCCACAGAAAGAAACTCGTGGCGGGCCTCCAGCTGAACCTGGAAATGTCAAATCAGGTGTGAACTCTGTGTTCTTACCTCATCTGACAGCTGTGAGTAGTGGGATTCAGCTGTGGCGAGAATAAGGACAGGGCTGAAGGAGGGCACATCCTGCAGCAAGGTGAAAAAGGTGCTCTTCACAGTGTCACTCACTGTCTCCCACCACTCGGAGACGTGCGGCATAAACACCACACTGGGCACGCTGCGGCGGGCCTCACGGAAAACCTACAAGTCACATAAAAGGGACAAGCCGGTCAAGATCAAATAAAACGATGTGGCCTACTCTCTCTCAACTTTATTCACCAGACAAACCAATAGCCTTGTGAGGATCTGCTTTCACGTGGCTATTCCGGTGCATGCGTTACCTGAGCACAGGACTCCTCCGGCGTCTTAGCGCTGATGGAGTACAGGGTGGGTAAATCCAGGCGGTGCACTGGCAGCTTGTCCAGGTGGTGCAGCAAGGCAGGGGCCAAATGGGAACTCTGTCCTGAGCCGGGGGCGCCAGCCAGCAGGAGACGAGGCCGATATGCTGTGGGCTGTTGGAGGGCAGATCTAAAGGCAGAAGGGAGTTCAAAGTTAGCATAACCCAGTGGACTCACTTACCGGCAGTTATACGGTCAATGATACAACAGACACTCAGATTTGTTTATCTGCTTCAATCTGCTTAGGTTGATGCTAAAAGCTAAAACCATGCACTTACTTTAATAATGCATTTTTATATAACTAGCAGTGGTCGGCCTTTCAACCTAAGCAAGATTAAGAGAATATGAGCAACTCGACTATTAAGACTTTTGTGTTTTTCAGTCGAGGAAAAGCAGCTCTTTAAAGTTTCAAGTTAATTGGTTAAATAAAGGTTCACAGAAGATTGTTTCAGTTATGCAAACCTCTAGCTTCCAGTCTATATTGTAGATGCTTTAACTTGTGTTTGTCTTATTTAAGTACAAGGCAATATGCCTGGAGAAAGGGTTTTGAGTGAGCAGTGAAATGCCATTTTCAGGGGTCTTTCTGCACTTCTGTTGCAGTCTATGAAAAAGTCTCCTCCCTCATTCTGCCCTTATATCACTCTCTGATATGTTAAGTGTTCAAAATTTGAGAATTATGTTAGGTTCTGTTGAGGCCCATTTATTTTTGATTCTAAGATTGTATGATTGGCAGATGAATCCTGGCTTTGAAAGCACTCTGACAAAAGCAGAGCAGACAGGCATTCAAGTCTAATGTGGTTTATTGGCAACATAATACAGTTATCAATCCTCTTGCATTAAAAGCTTTTCTTTTTCTTTCCTATTCAACATGCCACTGAAGAAATACATGGTCTCTACTTTTCAAGCATTTTGGAAGTAAGACTTGAAACGGGGGAGAATAAAAACTCGTTAAGAGGTAGATTTCTTAGTAACTTCAAATCCACACATCTGCTTTCCTTTCTTTTTTTTATTAATGAAGCAGCTAATGTACTTCAAATTTCAGAACTGTCGTTACGCTGTTAAATTTTATTTACATGTCCTCCTCCAATGAAACATGTGTGTTAACAGGGAAGGGCTCACTACATTTTATCCTGTAGAGCTCTGTATTGCTATGATGCGATTTTTTCTTTAAGTCTCTCTTTGTAACAATTCATTACTTGGATGTGGGAATAAAACAGCATACACAAGACAGGATCCAGGCTGCGATGGATGCGGAGAACCCGCTTGGAGACAGAGAAGTGCACAGCGCAGGAGAAGGAGAACAGAGCGCAGAATAAAAGGACCAGTTGAGGGGCATGCACCCTCGTTGTCTGATATGTTCAATGAGATCCTTGATTTTAGTGAGGTTAGTACACAGTCAGAGCCATTTATTATCCATTTAAAACTTTTATGAACTCACAAAGAGAAATGGAGGAAGGGTCTGTGCGTTGCAGAGGAGGAGGGCTGACTCTTTGGGGATGCAGTAGGCTGGACTTCATAGATGGAAGAAGAGCCTTCCTCATTGTCGTTGTCGCTGTACATGTCCTCTTCAAGCAGTTGATTGTCACCGCCTAGCACAGAGAGAAACACTTTTAATACAGCCCCAGGTTCTGAGAGTAACTGAACATCATGGTGTCAAATTCACTTAAAAGTTTGTTTCTGCAAAGTTTAACTCTCTAAGCAGCCCTCTAACTGACATTAATTCAGTCATTTCACCAAAATGTGTGAATAAAAAGGAGAGTTTCCTTATTGAGGGAGATGTAATGGGCATTTTAAGTGATACAGCACCCTTGGAACTCATGCCATTACTGGGTGCGAAGAAGCACAACTCTTTGAAAGCCATTTCCCACTGGTCAAGTGCTACATTGGGGCTAATCTGCTGCAAACTCTCATTTGTTGACTGCAGTGGGAGTGAAGTTATTGAAGTGCAGGCAGGATGATTTGTTAGCCAATCTCTGTGCTATCCCCTCTGCTTCCTCAGGGGGGATGTTTAACCACAGTGTATTTTCAGTGTTGGGTGGTATAAAGCACTTTGATAATAAGATTTGGGATACAAGATCAAATACTACAAAATACCAACAGGGGACACACACTAAAAATCAAAACAGGCGGCAAGGGAGAAATGAGCAACAGTCATTTAACACCATGGTCTCAGAATCCTACCATGTGTGTTGTCCCTGTCAGCACACTGAGCATGGGGGAAGACACGGAGCAGAGCTTTCAGCACCAAGGAGAAGGAGCTGGCCAACAGGGGCCTGAGGGCGGGGGATAGGGCTCGGCCCGGTGGAGCCAGGGCCCTCTGGGAGGCTGGGACGATGGTCCTCATAGCCTTGCTGAAGTCGCCAGGCCCCAGGACGATGGAGGTGATATCCAGCTTCAGTTTAACACTGCTGCCGTAGATCTGGGGGTAGTGGCGGCGCAACGCAACCAAGGCTGCCTCTGTGCAAAGTGCTTTGATGTCAGCACCGCAGTAGCCTGTGAATAAGCAAGAAACAATAAGACTAATATGTCTGGTTGTCATTTTAGATACTCTTAATGAAAACCAACGCAAGGCTAGGAGAATCAAAAACATGTTTACTCAGAAATGTGTTCACTATGCTTTTCATGTTTCATGTTACTTAACACTTACAAAGCAAATACAGCAAATATTAGCTAGTATTCAAACATGTTTATTTACATTTTTTAATTCTTTCATGCTTTCATGTAGGTGTAGATGAGGAAACTCAGTGATGGTATGAGTGAGTGAAAGACATTAATTGTGTACCTGGAATGGTTGTGTTGGGTCTTGCAGTTGCATGGTGTGGATGTGGGGGCTTTGAGAACATACCACATGTGTGTCAAGTATTTCACTAGTTGGTGTCTAGTTGTGGTTTGTTTGTTGTTGTCTGTTTGTTGATGTTTGTTTGTCTTTTAAAACTGATGTCTGCATCTTTTATTATTTTCTCTTCTGAAAAAAAACAGAAAACAGACACTTCTCTTACCGACACATTTTTCTGCAAGTTCCTCGACAAATGGCTCGGCCAACTTGGGATTCCAGTCCCTTGTGTGAATCTCAAGGATGTGCTTTCTGGCCTAAATAGAGATTTGAGATGGACAATGGTAAAGAGACAAAATAAAACCAGTGAAGCAGAGTAAACAGTTAACGGAGCACAAGTCATGTGTAGGCTAAAAAGATGTTAAACAGGTCCAACCGCCACAGTGACTGTGTTCTGTTTTCATCTGTCAAATGGTATGATGCATGAGATTACTTAATAAAAAACACAAAGCATGAAAATGATAGCAAAGATCAGACTATAAATACCATCCCAGCATGTGTGAATCACATTTACTTTATCTAGAACTGACAACAGCAACTGAAAGATCAAAATGAAATCAAGTGCAAGAGTGTCCTGATCTGAGGTGCTTGCTAACACTTAATGTATTGCATCGACTCCCTGGGACTCAGCTCTGTTGAGCAGACGTTAAGAACAAAGTGCTCTTTGTCATGAATCAAAGGCAACAGGTTGCATCATCTTTCATCACTATTTTCTTTTCTATTCCTACAGACACAACTGGGACACATTTCATTTAGGTTTCCAGCAAGGGCAATACCAGGAGGAAGCTGAACTTAGATGTGATGATTTTATTTGCAGAAGAGAACCGGTTCCAGTCCCAGCAGAGCTCAATACAAGTAGTAGTATGCTCAGCTCAACTGGCAAAGGCCAGCAGATTAGACCTTAATTACCAGTGATCTTCCTGTGTGGACAAACAATGCTCAGCAGCCCATTAAGCAGGACAGATAGGTAGATTAGTTATCTACACTGACCTGATTACCTGAAGCACTAACACTTTCAGAACATGTAAGATTTGTTTGTGTTTACCAGAAAAGAAGACAAGTCTTAAATATATCAAAGTCATCATACTGCAAAACAATAACTCTTCCAAAAGAAATGTGTAATTTTCCAGAAATCTTACAAGCATCTGCTTTACTACTCGCATGGTGGGTAAAAACATCCCACAGCCAGGGAAAAGAACGCTGATTAGACTTAATAGCCAGAGGGCTGCATGAACTAATTTCTTGGCTGGGCTCTTATGAGTAAAACACAAATTACTGCTGGATTGAATTGTGTCTCCAGCTGGGTGTGCATGTGGGTACAGCACTGCATATACTGTAATTGCTTTTCGCCCTGAATACTGCACTCTGTTATTTCACAGTCGGGCAGGACACAGATTCTTTTGTATATGTTGGACTTCGGTATAAAATGTAAGCAACTGTAAAGATATGTATGCTATTCTGGGACAGTCCTTTTTTCAATGTCCTGTGGGGAAAGACAGAATTTATATTTATTCAAATGTGCATCCTGCTCAGAAAGCAGCTATTAGGACAGTCATGGAAGAAAACAGAAACACCCAGTAAGAGGGAATGGATTAAAGATATGGCTCAATAGATGTCTTCGACCAAAGAAATTTAAAATTAGGGATGTTCACAATTAATCGACTATCGAACGTACTCAAGCATATTTTTTTGTTTCCATTGTATATCACATGGAACAAACATCATGTGGTCTTATATTTTGTTCAGCTATCAGGGAGGTGTTTTAAGTTTAAAGCATGTTTCAATGTGAATCAGCTGACAACAGGTGTTGCGTTGAGACGCTCAGCTGGGGGCTGTGGCTGAGTGACAGGTCTCCAGGAGCGCTTTTTTTCTCCGCCGCCGGACTGATTATGACCCGGTTGCGCTCCCCGCTGACACCTGACCGTGTTCACATGCTTATTTTTCTCAATAAGAACGAGTAGACAGAAAACTGGGCACTGTGAGTCTAAAACATGTCTCTGTTCAGTTCCCTTGTTGTAGTCCGAGCCTTCACTTTACCTGACTGTATGTCCGCTGAGATCATGAGCCTGCTCCACATGTTGATATTCAGCCTGTTTAACGTTTTGAACGTCTCAATACGATCCATAGCTGTTCAATACTATCAGTAACATACATTGTGTCGTGAAGGAAATTTTGATTCAGGGGAAAAAATGTATTTGGCTTTGTTTTTGACGTGGAAAACATTATGTTCAATAATTGATTGTTAACATTTCCAAAGATCGATCACTGAAAATACTTGAAATGTACGTCCCTATTTAAAATATAATGAAAACAAAAACCAGATCGTTAAAAACATATATGTATGCTATCTTGTACATTCAAGCATTAAAGGTCAAGTCTCCTCTTCAAATAAACGTCTACAGAAAATCAATGTGCAGTGAAGACCAGACCTTGCGATGCTAGTGTTTATCACCAGCTGTCCGATGCATACAAAATTGATGCTTCTCACCGTCTTGTCTGGCAGGTTAAACAGAAACTCCCGGTCAAAGCGTCCAGGTCTCCTGAGTGCTGGGTCAATAGAGTCAAGTCTGTTTGTAGCACCAATGACCACTATCTCCCCACGACTGTCCAAGCCATCCATCAAAGCCAGCAGAGTGGACACAATAGAACTGGACAGGGGGAAGATGATGTACATTTCAATTTAATATTCCGCTGTACATTATCTTTTACCAGAAAACACCATTCAGGACAATCCTGCTTTATTACAAGATATCTTCATAAGAACTAAATCCAATCTAAATGTAGAAGCCACACACATTGAATAACATACATGCACATACTGTAGGTGTATTTATATACATTAGGAACCAAAAATATTTTGGGGAGTGTTTGATGAATATGATACAACTACTGATTTAGTCGTGACAAAATAAACAAGACCTCATTCCTGCAAACAGTACAAAGACCTGTTCTTATAATTTATGAACAGAACAGTGTGGGGCGAAAATAGACTATTTTATTTGTGTGTAAACTAGAGCTCCATGCAAGTATTTACACAGCATGGCAGAGAGAACAGGATATAAAGCATAAGAACCTTTTTTGAATAAGATTTGGTCCAAAACTGTAATCTCACATTTCACAGTTACAAAGATTCCAATATCTAGACGGCAGCCATTCACACCAGGATCAACTGCAAGCTGTGTTTGCATAACAGGATATTTCCTCACCTTCAGTTTATATTGAAATGGTCCAAATCACAAATGCAATTGCAGCAATTTCCAGCCTCCAGTGTTATGGCTGCTCAAAGCCCAATAAACAAAGTACTATGAAGTGTCCCTAATATGAATGATCTATATCTATCTCACTAACAACTTAAGTCAAGGTTGGTTCACAAATAACAGGCATCTATGCTTTGTGCTTCCTACTGTATTTCTCTGTTTGTCTACACTGCTCTTATCTGAGGCATGTCTGTCCTTCCTGAAACCCCTCCACTGTTTCTGTTTGCTAGTTTCCATCCCGTATTTTTTGTATTTCAAAGAAGGGGTTGAGAGAGTTTTCACCCTAAAAGAATCAGGGGGAAAATGTTTTCTTAAGGCATTTTTCGACCGCAGGAACTTTGCCCCGGAGCTAGGGACTTTACCCCTAAACTACATGTGTTTCGACCGGAGGAACCAGGGTCTAAATTTAGTTCATGGATATATAATCTCCCCCCTGAAAAGCCCTTGCTTGAGGGGTAGTACTTTTCAAAGGTCCTGGGACTTTCAGTTGAACGTAACGGTGTTTGTCGAGTTTACAGTTGTTGAAACACAGAGGGAGTTCCTGGGAATGCATACTAGTTTAGTTTTTATTAAGATTTCAAATTTTATTTAATATAATTTTTGATTTCCATATGTCACTGGCCTGATTTGCAAAATCTACCTGGGACTTCAGCTCGCGGTTGAAACGCAGACAACAATGGGGGCACAGGAACTTTTTAGTTCCGGGGAAAGTAGTTCTGGGGGCTAAAACACCCCAGAACTCTTGGTCGAAATGCACCTTTATGTTGTTTACCCTTCAATAAACCACATTAGCCTCACCTGTGTATTTGGTCTTGCCTGCTGGAACGAACAGGAGCCAAACCATCGATCTCATCAAAGAAAATAATGGACGGCCTCATCAGGTAAGCCTGAGTCGAAGAAAACACAAAACCAAAACATCACACTTGTTGGAATATATATTCAAATGACTAGGTTTACCTAAATACAAGACATACGTTTACTTAAAAAATGCTAAGCAACAAATTAATATTCAAGCGATAAAAGCTATCAACCATACACAGAAACCCTAAAATATTGTTCTATGGTGCACCACGATATCATTCAAATACTGTCTTTCATCTCAAAGTGCTGCCTCTGTTCATCACCTGGTCAAAGAGCAGGCGGAGCTGACGTTCTGATTCACCGACCCACTTGCTGAGACAGTCGGCTCCTTTCCTCATGAAGAAAGAAACCTTCCTGTCTCCGTGGCTACACTCATTAGCAAGTGCCCGAGCTACCAGCGTCTTTCCTGTCCCTGGCGGGCCGTAGAACAAACACCCCCTGAAGGAGACGGGAGAAGAGGTGTAGCGATGATTACGTGATGAACATTTTAAATGTATTCATCTGTAATTGGACTAACACTAACATAAGAAAGAAACCATGAAAGTGGATGGTACATCTGTTAAAATAGAAAATACAATAAATACTACAAAACTCAACCAATTTAGTCACCCTCTTAACCTGCTAATGTTGGCTTTTCTCACCTGGGAGGTTGAATCTTGAATTTCTCAAAGATCTCAGGGTAAAGCAGCGGGAACACAACCATCTCCTTTAGTGACTGAATGTGATTACTGAGGCCACCAATACTGTCGAACTTCACCTGTTGAGAAAACACAATCATGCAGAAAAGTGAAGACTTCACTAAAGGTTTCCATACTAAGAGCTTTTCTTCACTTCCTGCTTCCTGTTTTCTTTTGTGTTTTACTTACCGAGGTGTCAAGGTTCATGGGATCCACATCTGCCAGACTGGCACCTACTTTTGCCCGATCACGCAGCACACCACTGGCCAGGTCTTCTGCGGTTAAATTCATGGGCAAACATCTGTAAAAAAAATTGGATTGTGTAAGTTATGATATCCATCTGCATTGTGCAAACACTTAAGGGTAGCACAACAGTTATTATGACAGCCCTCGTACTGATGTGTGTGGTCCTAGATATGCTTTCTTTTATACTTCCATAAAAAATTGAAAGTTACAATCAAATAAAACAGAGGAGGAATAAAGGTAGACAAACAGCTGAGGAAAGATAGTAGAAGCTGTCACCTGTTCCTGGCCCGGGTCATACTCTTGCTTTTTCTCCGCTCAAACCGCTCCTCATCGGAAGACGAGGTGGTGTCACTACTGTGAATGGCATGTTTCTTCACTCTGGAGAAGTGTGACAATCAACATTCAGTGAAAATCCAGCAGAGGCTGATGGAAGGGCTAAAGCCTTTTTATAACCACAGCTCTGAGTTTATTAGTCACTGAAGGAACACATTTAGCATTAGGTCTGAGTGTGATTTCTCACAAATTGCAACCAACCTTATATGGCTTCTTCTTGCAGGGGATCTATGGGTGTCAAACAGTGAGGGGTTGCTCTGTTTTCTGTTCACAGGCTCTGAGAAAGCAAACACAGCCAAACTGTTTTTATACACCAAGCTCTCAAAACAGTTCCAAATGTGATTAAAGTGGTGGCTCATCATTCAGTAAATAATGCTCTTTGAGCAGCCAAAGACGATGTTATTATAAAGTACAAAGTGAGTAAATATAAAAGAATAATTCCAAAATTTACCAATAGGTGGTGCTTCATATCTCTGCACAGTCTTTCTCTGCCTCAAGTTGTAAGGCCTGTCATTTTCCTCTCCTGCCTCTTCCACTTCATCCCCTTCATCATCTTCATCGTCATCTTCTGCTTCCTCCTCCTCTTCCTCCCCGTGAGAATCTGTAAATTCATTAGCGTGTTTTTCAATCGTCAGATAGGAGTTCAACCAAGCCTAAGCTTTTCAATGATTCACACCAAAAAAACACTCAGTTATTGGCTATATGTGTTATGATCTGGTGACTTCAGTTCCTTTAGTTTTAATATTTACTTTCTCTCCGCTGATTTAGAAGAAAAACATTCGTAGAAAAACTTACCTTCCGTCCCTTCTTCTTCGTCCTCCTCCTGCTCAGTTTTACTCATGGCTTTATGGTGCGCAGGCATACTAAAAGTACTCCTACGCATTGATTTCCTACGCTTCACCCGAGAATACATGTCCATGTTTTCCTGTGAAGACAGGGCTTTTACACTTTCACTAGTATTCATATTGAATAGCTAAGCGGTACTTGTTACTCTTGTTACTTGGTTGTGACTTACAGGAAGGCAACACTTACCTCCTCAGTATCCCCTGTCCACATGCGAAGTCGCTCCACCTCACGGTTTTGCCTGATGCTGCTGATGTTGTCCATCTCTTGAAGGACAGCCTCAGCAGTGCTACAAACACACACAAGTTTGTATCAGACAGTTATGTGAACGTCTACGGACCCTTTTTTTTTTAAAGTTATATGTTTGGGCATCATTGCCTTTAATTGTTACGACAGCTGAAAAGAGAGAGAGGAAATGTATGAGAATGGGATGTGAATAAAAAGAATATCTATTGTGACAAACTGCTGGCTTGCATCCTTGATTTGACGCTTTGCACATCAGGAGCCGGAGAATAGGAGTGGATGACATGAAGCTCTAATTTCCTTGCTGCTTTTTGCTGAAGGAACAGGGGTTAAAACAGCTGCACTAGTGCCTGAAACTTTTGCATCAAATTGTGTGGTGCATACATGTAAGTGAGTTTTTTTTAAGGAAGACAGCCTGGACAATGAATAAACCAAATCAAAATGTACTTTCTTGATTTCTCAAAGTATTCTTAGCTTGTTGCAAGCTAAGAATACTCTGCTTATTTCACATAATATATGATGTGATGAAAGGTTTCAAGCTGCAAGGGTTGGCTACCTGTTGACCAGCTGGTCAAACAGCAGGCTCTGGTTGAGGTGTTCAAATTGGCTCTTCTTCACCCGGCAGCTCCTCTTCAGCTCCACATGGCCGTTCATGTGGGAGTGATCTCCCCCTCCGCTCTGATTCATATGGGCTGCAGTATCAACAAAAGCTTAGTTAATATTTTTATACCATGTCATCCAAATACTTATGCTGAACATATGTTTGTTTGTTTGTTTTTTTAAAGACAAGTTGAAAAAAAATGAGTTACCGTGCCCATTCTGCATTATGCGAGATGACAACCTAAAAACAAAACAGTAGATTTAAAAATACATATTTCTACATGCACAGGGTATAAACAAAATACAGCTTGAGTACTCAAGTTAAGGTGTCTCTTTTTCACTGTTTGGTTACAACATGTACATAATGATATTCAACTTTCTAGCTTCTTTTAACTAAATCTTCCAACAGAGAATAAACAAACAAATAAACTGATGGCTTTAATGATAACTGTACTTCAAAACAGGGTATACTTCTGCCAGAAACAAAGTCATAAACTGTTCTATCACAATATCATACACCATCTTTCTTGCATTCATAGAATCATGATGGGTCAAACAAAGTCTGCCAGCTGACCTGGTGCGGTAGGTGGGGATGCCCCAGCTGACCCTCTGGCCCTTAGTCTGAGGGGACGGAGAGGTATCACTGGAGCTGGGCTCTGAGGCGGTCTGCCTGCGTGTCCGCTTGGAAGGGGGAGCCAACCGCGGACTGCTGGGACTACTCACATCACTACTGTGCTCCTTCTGTTCAACAAACAAACAAACATTACAACAATTTCAGAGAGCAAAATGAAGCGAAATAACAACTCATAACAAGCAAGTAACCAAAAGTGTGAATGATAAAACTGCAACAGCCTTACACAAATATTTGGATTTTATAAAATCACCCCCTCAATCATTGTACACAGCCACAATATTATGCAAATACTACAAATGCATGACCAAATTGCAAAAGTACAAAATCTAGTCCATGACAACATAAAACACATCTAGGACACACGACAGCAAGAGCCTCAGGGGGCAAAACCAGAATAGATTATTGTGATGGGACAAGACACCTTGTCCCCAACTCCTCAATGTATTTCTGAATCACAACAGAGCATCAAGCAGCAGACATATGCCCTTGATGCTTGTGCCCTTCACAGCTTCACTTCCCTGCTGATCTGACAGTGTATCTCACTGTTGTCATAGGCAACTGTCTGCAATGCCTGCAGAGGGGTTTGTCTGACTGGTGAGACAGAAAGCTAGATGCAGACAGACTGAAGAGTGCATGATGTACCAACAGCAGGCCAATGCAGTGTTGCAGCCTAACAGGTGTAGCTTCAAATCTGTCCTCGTTTCATTCATGTGTGAATGTAAGCAGAAAGTTTTTGACATCAAGTTCTAAACACGGCTGACTGAGAAGAACAGATTGAGAGTACATCAATCAATCAATCTTTATTTGTATAGCGCCAAATCACAACAAACGTTATCTCAAGACGCTTTTACAAACATAGGAGGTCTAGACCGTAATCTATGTCAAATTATGATCCGAGACCCAACTTCAAGACTCAGTCTTACCCCACCTTAATCCACAGGCGTTATAAGAATCAGCTTTATTGGCCAAGTATGTCAGCACAGACAAGGGATTAGACTCCAGTGAAACGCTTCTGTCAATGTACAGAAACACGAATTGACATTAAAAAACGGTCAACTAAGTACTTCTAGAAACCAAGGATGCAACAGGTGGTAGAACAGGGCACGGTGGAAGATACAGAGGTAAATATTGTTGTGGATCAGGTCGCTGATTGTTATTATGTAGATCAGGGGTGTCAAACTCATTTCAGTTCAGGGGCCACATACAGCCCTATTTGATCTCAAATGGGCCGGACCTGTAAGATCATAACATATTAACCTATAGAGAAGGACAACTCAAAATTTTCATTTTAGAGAAACAGCTGTATATTTTGCCATGATGAGTCTCATATAGTGGAGCCGAATAGTATATTCTTTAAGGAGTGAAAGCTGCTGCAAACACACCAAACTCACAGGTTACAGCAAAAGAACAGATCGATTACAATAATGAACAAGGTAAAGTTGACTATTTTGGACCCCCCAGCTCCAGCATGAACAGTTTGCTTACTGGACAGTGTTGTATGCAGGTGTGTAGTGCTAGTGCTAGTGCTAGTAGTTACGGAGCGCACCTATGACGCACGCACATGTACGTTAAGAATGCTCACGATATGTGAAGTTACAACTTTAGTGTTGATTGGATCTTGAAGTGCTCTAAAAAATCTATGAATTTCCATCGGGTTAGGCAAACTGCAAATATTCTCCTGGAGCGCCGTTCAGTTGCGCTCCATCAGCACTATGATTTTATGTGACCCTGAGAGGACAAATCTGATATAGTAGTTACTTTTATTGAAAATTTGCAGTTAATGTCTTCTCTGTCATTTTTTCACTTTGGGAAGTCGTCGGATTGGAACCTCTGGCGGTCCGGTTTTGGCCCGCGGGCTGTATGTTTGACACCCCTGATGTAGATGGTTGTAATTATTGACAGTATGGACATATGATGTGGCTTTGATGTAGTGATACATTACACATGGTTAAGAGGGTGAATTTAAACAAGGACAGGAAATAATTAAATACAATATTTGACAAATAAATGTGGGTTATTTTTAACTTAACATGCAATACTGATTTGGTTTCTTATAAATGAACAGTTCAAAACACTCAGCTATGAGTTGATCAAAGTGACACCTTGAGCAAAGAGTCTCTTTGGAGTATTTGTTGTGGTGTGAGGGGATCTGTTGTGAAGTTTGAACAGTTTGCTTCTGGGTTGTGAGGGGGTCTATATTTATTAATATGTCTGGAAATCATAATACAAGTGTGGGGAGGATTAAATTGTCAGACTTTAAGGTTATTCACGCTGCAGTATTTTCAATCAGAGACACATATATTCTAAGCTAGCCTCGCTTGAAACTACAGGACTGCACATCGGCCAGCAACCACTTGAAATCAACCAAGTGTGAAGCCTCTTTGAAGAGTCCATTTACATGAAGATGTGTGAATGAGTGTTTTTAAATCATATGATGAGTGAAATATACATTGTGTCCGTGTTAAATGCAACAATAACCGTGCTTAGTGCGGAAAGACAGAAGCTCTTGCCTTGCATAATCCCAGTGTTTACATTTTGAGACAAAGGCTGTCAGACTACTTGTAGGTCAGTCGATCAACTACAGCTCACAATTTAACACAGATTTCTTAATAATAGCCGAAAATAAAAATGTCTATCGTCGTTTTAATCCGTTTAAAACAGTAATTGCGCAAACAGGCTGTCCGGGGGTCTTAGGGCAGTCAAACCAGAAAGTTCACCAAGTTCAGACTTGCTAAATACGGGACCTGAGCCAGCCAAGTGTTTTGAACCCGGTCTCCCTTCCCCCCACTAGCTGTCGAGCTAGCTTTAACCTACAAATGCTAGCTTCAATAAAGCTGTATCTCTTCACAAAGAAGAAATCAATGAGGCTAACACGTCCAGAGTGGAGACAGAATGTAGTGCAAACAGCAGCATGTTAAACTCCCATGTGTCTTTAATATGAAGGCTGGCTTATGGACACAATGGTGAAACAAGTCAGCCGGGTAAAATCACCAAACACAAAGGGAACTCAACTTGGAGCTAGCCAACCTCGCTAGCTCTCCAAATGACAGCTGAACAGTGGGTTAAAATCCACCTGTACGCGTGGGAATCGTGGCATTAGAGTCTTTAATTGTGTGTCTGCGTGACTGAGAGGGTGTCAGGTTCATCACTGTTGTTACTTGGTGGTGAATAAAACATCATGTTGAGCACCTTGAGGCCAATGCTACAGCTACCTAGCCAACTAGCAGAGCCAGCTAGCTCGCCGGCAAAGAAAGGAAACCGGCTTACATGTTCTTCAGAGTTTCGCTCGATTCTCGACGAAGACCGAGTCCGAGACGAGATGAAGGGCCCGCTGCCCTGCCGGGAGCTTTTTCTTGTATTCACCATGGTTTGTTTCTTGTGTCTGCCCTCACTGAATCTCCCTGACCGGCTCCAAACACTGCCTCAGTGAGCGCAGCATCGAGGCGCCATTTCTCTCTCTCTCTCTCTCTCTCTCTCTCTCTCTCTCTCTCTCTCTCTCTCTCTTCTCTCTCTCTCTCTCTCTCTCTCTCTCTCTCTCTCTCTCCCTCTCTCTCCCTCTCTCTCTCTCTCTCCTTCTCTGTTTCTTTCTCTCTCCCTCTCTTTCTCTCTCCTCTCTGTTTCTCTCTTTCTGTCTCTCTCTCTCTCCCCCTCTCTGTTTCTACAGTTACAGTTAGATCAAAAAGTTTAAAACAATATATAAAAATGATAAATAATTATAATCATTAATTGATCCAAAAAGATAAAATAATGATAATAATAATGTAAAAACTAAAGTATCATATCTGTATGTATCAGGATTGTGGGCTTCTCTCTCTCTCTCTCTCTCTCTCTCTCTCTCTCTCTCTCTCTCTCTCTCTCTCTCTCTCTCTCTCTCTCTCTCTCTCTCTCTCTCTCTCTCTCTCTCTCTCTCTCTTTCTCTCTCTCTATCTCTCTCTCTCTCTCTCTCTCTCTCTCTCTCTCTCTCTCTCTCTTTCTCTCTCTCTATCTATCTCTCTCTCTCTCTCTCTCTCTCCCTCTCTCTCTCTCTCTCTCTCTCTCTCTCTCTCTCTCTCTCTCTCTCTCTGGTTGGCAGGTGCAATCATTTCTGCTAACTGGACAGCTAGTACCCAAGAACCAGTAACCTAGTTATTGAATCTGTGTTATAGAAATGTAATGGAGACCCACATCCTTATTAGAACAAACTGTGTTGTGTTGCTGTGGGTTTTCACAAAGGGGGTTTTACAGAAGGAATAGTGGCATTTAACTCTAGGAATAAACACTCCAACACAGTGAAATAAGGTGACTCAACTAAGTACTGCTGAAGCACAAGTCCCTGAAGCAATATTAAAGGAGTTAAGTCAGGAAAAATCATATTTATAGACTTGAGTACACAGTGTACTCTTCTGAGGAATACAGTGTTCCAGTCGTCTTTTTTCAATTCCTTTTTTTTTTTTTTGGTGAAGAGAAAAGTACCGGCGTGAAACATGGTATAACAATGCTTTGAATCTTGTACAAAAACTTTCTTTTCCCTTACTTTCCAGTGTGGAATCCGATTTACACATAAGCCAGAACCAATGATTCACCTCATACAATAAACCTATACCACTTTTTTTTTTTTTTTTCAGAAACTACTACCACAATTAAACACAGTCTTTGTGTAATTTCAGCAATTCAATTTGCCACATTACTATACAATGAAAGTGCATCAACAATACAGGGATACTTTGAAAACCATTTCCTGTTCATATGTTAGTTAGTCTTGTCTATTTTGAAATAAGTATTTAACGTGGGTATTGCTTTGCTAACATTTTAAGTTAAATGCAGCTATACTAACTCTTGTAGGCTAACTTCCTCCATACACACAAAAAAAAATCTTTATTTACTTTTGCACCCAAATTGACTTGAAGCACTTTGTTACCCGTACTGATCTTGTTTCCTCTAGATCTTTGCTTGTGTTGTTCTTGTTCTCGTATGTACGTCGCTGTGGATAAAAGCGTCTGCTAAATGACATTGTAACATTGTAACAAATAAGACCATTCAGAGAAATAATGCTCTGTCCAGTGTGCTTTTCCTGATCTCGAAAATGTTGTATTTTGAATAAGAAGAGAATCTAGTTTAAATATATTAATTTACACATGTATAACCTGAGCAAAGAATTTGATCATTTTTAGAACCCCATTTTGAAACCAATTTGGGAAATACTGCTGAAACAAAAACCTGCGTGTGTCTGGATGTGTGTTGCTATGCTGTTTCTGGCTTGACTTGAGGTGTAACTGTGCTAACCATCTGTTTCATATTTTAGGTTCAAGGTCTGTTTTTCAAAGCATAAATAAGCTAAATGAATCTATTTTAGACAACATAAAATGTCTTTAAGAAATAATGCTGTATTTGGGATCTTATGTTGTAGATAAAATATGAATAATTATAACAGTCCTAAAGGAAACAGTTGCTAATCATGCTAGATATTATGGTTATATTTAATTTAATTGAATAGGCATTGAAGGATTTTTGTCCATTGTGAATTAAAAATAAATTGACTCATTCAAATATGCACTCAATACTTAGTACATGCGTAATGCATCGATCTATTAAATGTCTAATGTATCATTTATAAATTTAGAGTAAGATTTACTTCTCCTAGTGGTTGGTAGGAGGTATTGCATCCCCATCAAGAGCTCAAGAGAACATATTCAAAAGATGAACACAATCTTAAAACGGGACTTTTTGGACAACAAATTACTGATTGTGAGTGTAAAAAATTCTCATGCATATTTAAACTCATTGAACGTGACAACGTTCAATGAAATATTCCTCCATTATTCCTCAGACTTCTAAGAGTTAATTTAGGGGAGGGTAGTGTAGGCCAGTTATTTATTATTGTAAAAACAGTATGTAGTTCCCTATGGAAGCAGTGGACTGTTTTTTCAGTGTAAAATATAACAGAGAAAAAAAATCAGAGGCTGTCATTATACTATATAACTCCACTATAGATGCATACCTACCACTAACCACTTGGACTGCAGGTAATGTCTTTACATTTCAATTATTTAGGAAAATTAGTAGGATAAAATGTGTACACTGACACATACACTGACTTACACAAGGTCAGAGGTGATGGCCTATGTTGGCTTCTCCTGAAAAAAAGAGAAATTATTATTATTATTATTATTATTATTATGATCATTATGATAGATAGATAGATAGATAGATAGATAGATAGATAGATAGATAGATAGATAGATAGATAGATAGATAGATAGATAGATAGATAGATAGATAGATAGTACTATCATTCAATGTCAACTAATACCATAGACTGTATTATCACCATCAATACAATTACATGGCTCTGCTGAGCTCAGCAGTACAGTTTTACGACAGCAGTAGTAGATTTACGGCACCCTCCTCTTGCGTCACGGATATTGCTCAGCAGAAGAGACGCTACACGAAACTTGTGGCTGCAGATGTGTGGCCCGGGATTATCCGACCAAACACGGACTGGTAAATCAGCATTTGACCTTAACCTTAATACGAGCATGCATGCGTGCATCTGTTGAGTGTATATGTGTTTATAATCCATATTACTAATACACAGGTCCTCTGTGGTGGCTCTGTAAGCGTCCATGCTTTTTTCTGACGCCCACTTACATAATTAAAGATAACGCTCTAGGCTGTGTGGTTGTTTATCGATAAGGTTAAACAGCTTGATAAAACATGTTTGGACCAATTTTGGGTCGTTTCAGTCGTGTAACACTGACACTAACAGTAATTGTACATTTGCATATTACTGTTTACGTTTGGTAAAGGCTGCCTAGAAATAAAAAGCCATACCAGATGATAGTCTGACGATTTATCTTTCCATTTGCTTGTGATGCACACAGATGGAAAACACAAACCGTCATGAAAGATTTTGACACTGTTGATGGGGAGCAAGATGAAAATTGGTAAGTCAAAACAAGTTTTTTTTTTTTTTTTTTTTTCTTTTAATCCCCTAAGTTTCATGAAATAACTGCTTTCCAGAGTTATCCAAATCCCTATGAACTTGTGGTTGTGAATCAACATTTTCACTGAAAGGCACAACAGCAGCACAACCAACCCACATGATCTATTAGTATGGTGCAGAAAGCATCCAGATTTAGAAGGCAAATTGGTATGACAGTAATCTACCAAAGAGCTACATTTTGGGGTTGACTAACCTATCAGTGCTTGGTTAACAAATCTCTTGAGGGTTGAGAGGTCAATATTTCATTGTTTTGGTCACTACAGGCTGAATTCAATAACATAAATAATGGCCACATGGAACTGTTGTCTATTTCTTATTGGTTTTCCAGTGAAGAAAATGAAGAGGAGGTGCCGATTCGGCGTAGTTTCTCGGTAGAAGACCTACTCGATGAGGTGGAGAAGATCTGTTACGATGCCTCAGGGGCATCAAAGGTCAGAACAAAATCACCCCTCTTTTCTCAAGCACACACCTCTGCAAATGCTTAAAATGTGAATTTATCCACAGACACCTTATAAGATTGCTTAACGTGTTTAATTGTAACTGTCATTTACATTGTGCTGTTGACTTATGGCATACAAGTTTATAAAGAAGTAAATAAAGCATCATTTTAAAGTCAGGTTTTAATATAATCTATTAAACATGTACTTATATGTCTTGGATTAATAAGTACTATGTGAATCATCTTTTACTGTGTTAGCAGGGTGGTACATTTGAGCTCACATTGTTAAGCACATCATATGACAGTTACACTGTGTGTACACGTGGCTAGCAGGGCCTCTGTATCACTGATCATTGTGCCATTGACTGTTCTGGGCTCATTTTGCGGCTTTGATTCCAGGTGGAGATGGTGGTGAGGCTATGGAAGGATGGCTTCACTGTAAATGACCAGGAGTTTCGCAGCTACACCATACCAGAGAATCAGGATTTCTTGGATGCTATCAAAAGGGGGTGAGTGCAATAGTCATGAGAAGCAAAGAATAAGAGGATTTTAATATCTTCACCTCGGGTAGGGTTGGTAATAGTTACTTCACAATTACTCAAACAGGTTCAGACATCTCTACTTTCTTCGATATCTCCCTCAAGCCTGAAACAACCTTATCTGTTTCTCTCATAATGTTATGTGTTGAAAGATATTGCAACACACATTCTCCAGGCAATCGAACCAAATGACTTGTGGTTTAATAACTCACCACTACATCTTTCTGTCAGCTTTGGGTTGTATTAGAAATCTGACTCTGTCCATGACAAAATACTGTTTCCTATTTCAGTGACTCAATGATACTATTTCTGATGTTATTAAAAGATTGTAATGAACACTCTTAAATCATAGTGAACCTCTGTTGCTACCGACCAGGTCTAGTGAATTTCAAACTTAAAAACTAAGTCATATGAGACCACTGTAACGAAGTAAGGTCTCCAGGTTTCCTCCTCTGTAAACATACAATAATGAACATGCACAGAGCAGTGCCCTAGTACACAAGCTGAAATCTTCAGATTGTAAGATTCCTTATTTTGTCTATTTTCTTTGAAAGGAATATAGAGTCAGACAAAGAAAAAATACAAATATCTTTGCAGACACATAAACCAACTTCTTTTTGATTGCATTGCTTTATACTCACTGATCTACTGACCAGTCCATGCAGTTCAATGCATATTTACTCGTATCTAATACCATTCGAAGACAAACTGCAGTGTAATTCCACAAACATCATTTCAAAACTTAAGATCCACTTGTCTCTATCACACTTTTCCTATCATTTCTTTCTAGGGATGCGCAATACTTTTTTTCTAATGGTAGAATTTGACGTACTTTATTAATCCTGGAGGGGAAATTCCAAATTTTACTCTGTTGAAAAATGCTAAGCACACACTGGCCGAAATACACTGAAACATGCACAAACAGGACCCTGTGAACAACCAATGATGGAGAGCTGCAGTGAGGGGGCTTGCACTAAGAGGAGAGCCCTGGGCAGTTTTGGGTTGCCTTGCTCAAGGGCATCTCAGGAAATGTATTGGCAACAATCAATCTATCAGCTCGATCCCAGGCCTAGCCCAAGTCTTCAATTTAAAACTAATGACTATAGCAGGCAGCTACCACATTTCTAAATGTCTATATTTGAAAAGAATACACAAAGATGTGGAGTTATGTATGGAGGAAATACAAGGTGTGTATGCTTATGTGAGCATATTGGCAAAGGTCCAATATCACCACCTTTATTTCTTCACCTTCTTCCTTTATTTATATGAGACTGGTATTTCATTGTTTAGGTACATATACATTTAATTGTTGCCTTAAGTAAAATGCAAAAAACAGAGTCTGACCTGAAAACTGACCATGTAGTAAATTGTATCCAAGCTAGATGAAGGTCATCTTGAACAAAAAAAAAAATTCTGAGTTAGGTTTTGGTGGTGAATGACCAGTGACCCATATGTAATGGGAGTGCAACTTAATGTCTGTCCTTGGGTCGATCGCGGGACAATATGTCCCAAGGCAAAAATGAGCAGTTAATCTGTCTACCTATAGACCCCAACCAGGTGACAAAAGATGTGTGAAACATAATGTTCTTTAGTGCTCATTTTTCATACTGATTGATCTGACTGTAGCCTCTAAGCCTGATCTTTAACTTGTTCCAGGGAGCTCCCTGCAGAGTGGGAGAGCAGAGCAGAGGAGGAGGAGCTGGAGATCAGCGTGGAGGATCTAACAGAGGAGAATTATGTTCCCAGGAAGAAGGCCTTTCATCCCTTCAGCGGCAGAGGATACCGACTTGGCAGGTGAGAGACTGTTACTGTTGTGACCATATTAAAGATTTTATGTTGAAAAATAGGTTCATTTTTACAAAGAATAATTTGCATATACATTAAAAAACAACAACACAGATCATCCTTTATGTACCAGTTGAGTTGGCCTAATTGTTCTGCAGCAGTGTCTGTTTAAAGTCTATGACACACAATACTCCTCTTTGCCACTAGGTGTCCCTCTAAATCCAGATATTAGAAAACAAACAAACACATCTGATCAGGCAGACCGTCTGCCTGATGAGCTGGAACCTCAGCATCTTCACAACATCACTCCATGAATGTTAAACTCTCCTGCAATATTCTCAAACAAATATTTTGGTTCTTTGCAGAGATAAGCGAGAATAATACAAGTTGCATATGCTCATGTGGCTTTAATCTTATTATTTATTCCTGTCCATTCCCAGTGTTGCACCCAGAGTTGTGGCCAGGTCACCATCTGTGCACGAGGATGGAGAATCTCCTCCTATTCCCATGGTAACACTAGACCACGCCCTTCCTGTCACCTCCCTGCAGATCTGGTTGGCCGACGGCAGGAGACTGGTGCAGAGGTTTAACCTATCCCATCGGTGCGTATCCAAGTGTAAAGGTCCTAAACAGAACCTTACACAACATTGAATGATATCTAAAGACAGAATGACTAGCCTGTGTAAGGAACATCTTCACACTTTCTATCACTGCTGTGCTGTTTTTGAATCCCATAATCTCAAGTATCGCAGCACAGAAGTAGTTCAAGGGATGATGAAAAAGATTTTTGTTTGTACTAGCTCTGGAGCTGGTGAAGGGGGTTTGTTTGACAATTACGTAATGCTTTGTTCTAGTCTGCTGGAGTCTGAAGGCATGGTGCATGTTATATCCCCTGCCTCAGTGCATGGGGCTGCAGAAAACATAATCTGAGATGTAGCAATGGAGTGGATCTATAAAATCCCCAGAGAGGGATTGCGTAACTTGGATGCAGCATTTATATAACAGAGTTTGTAGAAAGGATAGAGAGGGCTGAACCCCCCTAACCTTCAGCTAGTGTGTAAGCAGCCATAGGATAGCTTGTATGTGCTGGGTGCTGATTAATAATAGATTATGTTACTAGTGTAGTGCTCCAGAGAGAAATCATGTGCCACAGGAGAGAGTAGAGTATTTAGATGGGCTGTGCTTTGCCACTGAAAAGAAGCAACAATAATTCTTAATCTGCCCTTCTTTATTATATTTTTTTATCTGCTGTCATAGTATTTAGATTATAATTCTTTCTTTAATTCTTCTCCAGGATCAATGACGTCCAAGACTTCGTTGCACGCTCCCAGAGAAGCTGCCCACCTTTCGTTCTGACGACATCGCTTCCCTTCCGAGAGCTTAACGACAAAGAATTAAGTCTTGAGGAGGCAGATTTGGCCAACGCCGTCATTGTCCAAAGACCTCTGAACACACAGGCCCCATTTGGACACTCCTGACTAAAAAGGCCCTGTAACTCATGCATCCACACCACTTAAACCCTCAATGTCGCCTCACAATGACCCCGATTGCAGTCGAAAGCCTTTTAAATCGTAATAATCCTTTGTTTCTTCTCCAGTTCGTACTGCATTTGATGGTTTTTATTTCCATTTTAAGTTTTAATCTCTGTGTGGTATTCTCTACGGTCTGATTGAGTCGGTGTGACATCTCTACAATAGCAGCTGCTGCCACTAAGGCGCTGTTGTCAGTGCTTCCCTTGTCTCCTTTTCTGAAGAACAGTATTTACCTGCCAACACATCTCCCTAAAACCCCAAACTCCAGACAAGACTTGTCAAGGAAAACCAATTCTCTTGTTCCTGCAGATGGTAAAATATGTGTCCATCTGTTATCTACTGCATGTTATCCATCCCTCATACACACACACCAGCACCAACTAAATATATAGTCTTCCCAAAAAACTATTACCAGTGTTCTGCACTATTTACAGTACCATAATAAGGGTTTTCATCACCATGTTTACAGTTATTTAAGTGAAAATTTGTTTTTTGGCATGTTTTTATTATTTAAAAAAGGAAAGTCTGCTGCTTGTTATTTATGTTGGCCATACCTGTAAAGGTCTGTTCATTGTTTGCCTTTCTTTGCACATTTTGTGAGCATTTGCCTTAATTCAGAATGTATTATTTAATTTGAATGCATCTTTTCAAGACATATCACAGATCAAAGAACAATAAAAAAATCCTCCTGTAAATTCTGCTTACTTCAATTATTTCAAGTGAAGTCATATGATCAAGCTAATGTGAATGTGTTTCTTTTCTTTGAGAATTAAAATTCATATCAATACTGCTCAATTGTGGAAGCTGCCAACATTTGATAATTGGGGAATCCACTTGTTCTTAGTTATGATGTCATGGTACTTATGTCTTGACAATAAGAAGCACCTTATTTCCCACTGTAATCCCATATCTGTGCTGTCACCACAGATTTATTTGGGATTTAGATTAAGGAACCGGAGACACTAGGGGCATCGAAGACGTCAGAATTGGAGCAATGACGCCTTCAGAATGTCCCTGCTAAGACACATGGAACAGGGTTAGGTAAAGTTGAATCCTTGCTGTCTTGTTTCGTTCAAAAAAGAGACATCAGGTGGTTTCTTGGGATATGTAAGGACACACATGCTTTTACATGAGCGTGTGTTTGCTTCTCCTACAAGCTTTTGGCTTGGCCTTGGGAAGAAGGCGAACACCATTATCCATCTTCAATATTTAAAGCAATGGGAAGGAGAGGAGAGCAGAACAGGAGAGGGGATGTGTTTTCTCAGGGCTGAGGAAGAGGAGATGACAGCCTTGGAGCGGTCAAGGTCAGGGGAAGAAACTCAGCAGCCCAAATCTTTTGAATACAAAGAATAACCTTTCTGAGAGGCCAATGCATCACATCTGAGGACTTTTACATGGACATGCAGCTGTATATCACTTGCTTGGCAGCTAGAGGGGGAACTGGCTAAAGAGTAAAAGAGGGCACATTTCCTTTGTGCTACATATTTAATAAGGCTAAGCATGCAAGGAATTACTTTCCCTTTAACTCCCACATTTCCTTTCAGAATGACCCTTTTACTCACTCCGCAGCCAACCTTTCATTTTGCACATTCCTCTTCACGCTTTATCGGAAACATACCCATTCTAATGCAGGTCATATGCTTGACCCTGTGGAGCAATGGTGCCTTTTTCATTGTCAGTAATGTGGTTTTGGTAGAGGGGTTTGCATGCTTGGAATTTATGAAGAGGTCTGGCTTCATCTGCCAAGGTCTCCATGACATGTTTGTTGTCATGCTCTGAGGACAGGCTTACCGTGGAGAGTAAACATCTTCCACCGAAGGATGAAAGGATTTAGTGGAGAAAAATAGAAAGAATACATCAAAGATAAAGGGCCTATTAAAGTAACACTTGGCACAGAGGTAACTCATTCCCCAAGCCAGGCACTAAAAGCTTACTTTCTGCTGAAATATGAGCCTTAGAAGAACTACTTAAAGGTATTTAAATGTTAATGTTATTGGCCGTGGTCTAAAAGAAGCAAAACGATAATCACAATAACATTTTGACGGACAAGCCTTGTAATATGATGCAGTTTTAAGTAATAAATAATAAATGCTCCATTGAAAGCCACTTGAACACACAAAGTAAAGCCATACAAAACAACCCTGATGTTTTTGGGGTCAACTTAGCCTTGAAAGTTAACATTTTAACTTTCACCTACACATTGTCTCAAGAAAGTAGGTATTTCGAGGCAAAATATTAAAATACTTGGTTAACAATATAAAAACAGTTAAATTGATCTGCATATATTATCAAATATTTGATTTGGAAGCGTGGGGATTGGGCCACTACTGGCAGGACTAGCTGCCAGTGCTAACTGCTGTAGCTAGCATTCTAACATTAGACATTTTGGTAACTAACACATTCTAACCAACACAATACCTTTGAAGGTCATATAGCTTACTATGTACTTGCAACATTTAATCTCTGTTGAAATTGAATGATAGTCCAGGGGATAACATAATTTAATTGGATAAAGATTTTATTCAGGGTGAAAAAGCCCAGCTACTAACAGAACAGTTAATACACAGATTGTTTAAGCCACACTTCCATACCTTCCACTTGTTAGAAAAGTGAAAGGTGAAAAAGATTGTACAATTAGCTTCAGTTCTAAAAACCCATGTTTCATCAAAGGCCAGCACTTTGAAGCTGGCCTGCTGGCTTATTTGAAAGTGTAGCTATACGCTTGGAAAGTTCAGTGCTCAGTGCTCAGCAATACAGCTTTCTTTTTCCTTTATATTTAATTTGAGCTAAACCAAATATTGAGTCTAACATTTACAATCAATCAACCCCTGCTGCTTTGATTTTGATAAATATTTTCAAAGGTCTGTGTAAAGACTTTATGTAGGTGTAATACAATCTCACTGCAGTATCCCTTTAAATTGGACAATATACACACAGCAACACACACACAAAAGCAGTAATGTGCAAGATGATGATGAGGAGGAGGGTTGATCATGAGGCTGATTGATAATGATCACGATGATGGTGATGTCGTCTGGGAAATATGTTGCTGAATGCTTTAGGGCTTTGTTAAATTCATTTTTCACATACCCTGAGAGCAGCGCAGTAATCTTCAAGACTTAAATGAAAGCAAACTGAATGTTAGACATCCCACCTGCCAATTTCATGACAAATAGGCTATAGGCTTAGGTGCACCCACCGGTCCAAGGGTGACACCGTTACCAAATGTATTGCCTACCTAGTCATTAGGCCACTTTTTTGTGTCACCCAATAATAGAAGCTGCCAAAAAAAAAACAGAAAAAAAATAGTAGCCTATGCAATGCTTATCGTAAACCAGATGAGGAAGGACTATAGTGAGCTTATATTGAATTATTTATCACATTAATGTTTTTTTACGCTTTCTGCCATATTAAATAATGAAGAATAAACACAATGTTTATGTTCCCTTTGGAATTGGAATTCATCATAAAAGCGCATTGCTGGCGTCAAACTATTGCCTGCTATAATCTCCTCACAGATGCACACATCCCAGACATACACAGCCTAGATTGACCTGCACGCACTCTGTTTGCATTCGTGCGTGCGAGTGAATGAGTGTGTGTGCATTTGTGCATGTGTACGCGCTTGTGTTGTACACCGTCCCGGCCGCTGCAAGGCGCAGCTCCGTCACTGCAGACTGAAAACAACTGAGAGTGGAGACGCGCAGACCCTCTCCATCCTCCGCAGTCTCCTTCTCATCCTGCCCGGCAGACTGACTGGCAGATCCCCGCACTGAGCAAAACTTACTTCCAAACGGACCCACTGCGCCGCTGACAGCGTCTGCTGCTTTTCATCTGCACGGGGTAAGATAAATATATGTGTTTCTGCATTTATGATTAAACATTGCAGTTCTCATCAGGTGAGCAGAGTGATTGTTTATGGATGCACTTTACAGTAATATTAAGATGAGGACAAACAGAGCACTCCTGCACGGGACATCGACGTATTTTGTGCGCCTGTTTGCTCTTTGTAGCCACATCAGCTGTGCGAATTCAGCAAATAATGCTGAATTAAATTATTGCACACTTTTAGGAGGCAATATAATTAATATTTTTTAATGTTGCTTGAGGAATATGAGCATTCATATACAGTATCCTTTGTACCTGTTAGTGTGTGTGTTTGTTTGTGTGTGCCTTCTTGTTGCATCTGTATTCATCTCTGCTGTTTTGCATTGTCTCTTTTATGTGTGTTTTTGTGCATACATCCATAGTCTTTGTCTGTGCAGATAGCCTACACATGTTTTTGTGCTTGCATTTTTGTGCTTGTTTGTCCCATAAATGCTTGTCACTGAATGTGAGTGTGTATGTGTGTGTGTGTGTGTGTGTGTGTGTGTGTGTGTGTGTGTGTGTGTGTTGAACCAATACATGTATGTTCTTTGCCTGTCTGACTTTGCCCTTCCCCTCCTGGCCTCATTCCAGAGCACAGCCCAGCATGTGAATGGCGGCAGAAAGCGGCAGAGTTGTCACAGAGGAGCAGGAGGAGCTCCCGGCCCCTGGAGCTGTCACTCAAGAGCATCATGCACACACTCGGAGTCAGAGCCACAGCCAGTTTCACCCTCTGACACATACAACCGCCCAGTGGCAGGCTCCTCGCACACTCGCACACACAAGGAGTCACAGTCACACTCACTTCAACACTCCATCACACTCACAGGCACAGAGGTACGGCTGCCGGCTCACACACAGCCTCTCAGCCATGACCAAGGGAGAGAAGGGTGCGCAGGGATCTGCAGGGAAGCTTATCAAACCCACTGAACCACTCTTCCCCAAAACCCCTCAGCAGGTAAGTTCAACAGTTTTTGCTGTTTATTTTGAGTTTTTCAACAAGATGCCATCAGATGTAATGATATTATTTTTAAATCACACAGCTTGAACCTTTATTTGGAGACTTGCATTATTCCCATGCACTAAATCTGAATGAAATGCTAAATCTCATCTGGTATCGGCTCAGTTTGGCTGAGAGTGACTTCACATGATTGGATGGAGATAAGAAAAGATGGAAAGTGTGATCTCTTTAGTGGCTTATCTGTTTCTGATTAATCAGCCACATTGTTTTCCTTTGAACTGTAATCCCCCTCACAGTAGGTTCAATAACTGGAAGTTGATTGTTTTCATTTGTGAAAGGATGATGGGATGATCTGCAGGATGATGCTTTCTTACAACGCTATCAGTGGACATTGGTGATGGAGACTGTTGTCACCACATACATTTTAGGAGGAGAGACAGTGGAAATGAATGATTACTTTAGCTTTGGAAACCACAGAAGCCACTGTTTACATTCCCGTCTTCTTTGTGTTACCTAGATGACCTACATTTGTGATTGTCATTTGAGTAATAGAAGGCGATAGGTCTGTGAAGTAAGCAAACGTCTTGTGCTTGTATTTGTGTATCAATAGAAGTGTGAGAAGCTGTGTTTCAGCAATTCATGATTCGGTGGACTCTGTAAATCAAAGAAAATGATAGACAGAGAAGTAGACCTTCACTTAGTGTTGTACCGCTTTGATAATGTAGAAACTGTTTTAAGCAGACAAGGTTTTCATACAGTCATACTGTGATACTGTTGCAGTTAGTCACTCACTTTCTGTGAGGCAACATTAGGTCAGGGTTCCCAATAAACAGCATTACATCATTCCATCTAACCTGTTCTGCAACTGTCTCATCTGTCTAATATGCAGTTGTTTGGTTTCATTATGACTTCTTATGTACTTGGTTTTAAGAGATGAACGGACACTTGAAAAACGCGATGAATTCTCTGTAGAAAACACATCAAATAAGCATTAGGTCCCAACAGATATGGGGCTTTAGAGGATACTACTGCTACAAATTGTAGAGGCTAAAAACAATGTTTACTATGATGTTAGGCGGTATCTTCATTTTTTTAATGAATAAAAAAAGATCATTTTTGGTGTAGCTTTTGAACCTATTTTGATCATATGTAACTATAAAAGCTGCTTTCTGGAGCAAATAACTTTATCAAAGAATGGTTCACTATATTACACAGTTCCAATCACCCCTAGTGGGGCCCAATGCCCAATCATCCGTGATGTTATGCTTCCTGCAGACAGTGCACAAGGCATAGTTAAAAATGTAATCAGTGTGTTGGTACAATTGCACGATGAAACAATTTCAGAATCAACTGACGTGTTGTTTTTCTGCTCTGTGTTTTCAGTAAAATAATGATATTGGGGTATATATATGAAGATAAACTGGCATGTAATGCGCAGCATATGCTGCAGACAGCGCTGAGACTGTTATTGAAAATTAAATCAGAGCGCACTGCAGAGCAAATTAAACAATGATACCATTACTAAATAACCCCAAGCATTGTTTGGTGTTTTATATGTTTATTTATTTCTGATACGCCATATGTTAAAAGAACATATGGGGCGTATCAGAAGACATTTATGTGGATATCTGTATAGGTGATATCAGCCAACAGATATATGGTTCAAACTCTAGTAAATACCGAAAAGGAGACAAAATAGTATATTGGAATTTCTTCCCTTTGTGAATGAAAGCTGGATCAATTGTCAGTGAACAACGAAAGAAAATTGCTCATGAAGAGCCTGAAGTACAGATCTTTGTCCCTCTGACATTAGCATACATTTTCTAAAGTAGTATCATTTCAAGAGAATGTATAAATGGCTTTATGGGTGTCAAGTTAGTACAACAGTAATCTGTAGAGTTTGAATTGATTCCCCTCAAGTTTATCCAGTGTCAATAGGCTACAGCTCAGGTTTTCATGGCTTGCTGCCTACCATCACTGACATGATCAACTTTTCCTTTCATACGGATAATCCATAATCTGACTTGAGGGCGTAAAGCTGTGGTTGTCAAACTTCTGTGACTAGAGTCACAAATATAATGGTGCTACCAAGAATCGTCAGAAAATCCTTCCCAGAATGAACATTTAAACTGCTTTATGGATCCATTTTAGCAGCTTAACTTTTAGCATGCAAACACTCCATTTGCATGGAGAATATAGCTTAGCTGGCTCTAGAGGGAGTTTGTTTCCCTCGTTTATTTGCAGCACAATTATCCTCAATCCTGATTTAAATTGGTTGCAGTGCAGTTCAGGCATTTTAAATTGTCCTCCCTGTGACGGTTAAAGATTCATTAACTTTAGAGATTAGTCTTATCTGTCCTTGTCCCTTGCTTGTTGACGGTCTAAACTTCACAGATGCTCCCTTTACTCTCCCTATTTCTGTAAGTATGTGTTTGTGTGTTGAGCTGTGTGGTGTTGTTTGTGCAATCTAGACAACAGTTGAAGGGATATCCTGTTTATCCTCTTTGAAGATAAGAACTCACTAATGAAAGATAGATTTTGGAGGGAAAAATAAGAGTGAGAAAGAGAAGAAGGAGCTGGGAGTTCAGAGTATTTTTGCACATCATCAGTTAAGCAGCATTCTCCAGACACCAAAGACTTTAATTTTTTCTCTCCAATTAGGGGTAATTGCAGTGAGAGTGGAAGAAGAGAGAGTTTTGAAGTCAGAACCCGCCGCGCAGCCTTTACTTACCTCTGACCCGCTTGTCTTGGGATTGAATAATTACACACCTCCCTCCTGGTAATTGTCGTTCTCTAACCCCCTCCATCTTTTGAAGGAGCAAAAAAATCTGGAGGAAGAGAAAACGTGAGCCTGATAATAACAGTGTATCGGTCGCGGTTGTGGTTACTTTGGTGATTTCCTTCTTTCATGAAGCTCTGACGGGAGCAGCTGTGGGCCAAAGCCTGGGCCACTGGATTTGGATTGACACTGTTTTATGTGTGTGTGTGTGTATTTGTGTGTGTCTGACACCAAAGGTTATGCAGTAGGGAGGAACAGGCAAAGTTTGATGTGTATGTGTGCACAGCCTCCGAGGAGACGGTCGTAAATATCGGGCTCCCTAGACTGTGGTGTCTTGTCTTATTCATGTGTGAAGATGAAAGCTTGCCTCCCTTGCTGCACACACACATATATACAAACACACACACTTTCAGAGTCACATGTCTGATGGTTTAAGAAGAGTATAAGTGAGGGGAAACAGAGCTGTGGATGACTCGGTGGGTTTCTCCGGCTCCTCTGTGTGCCTGAGTGTCTGCACACATAGACCACAATGCAAACAGCCGACAGGGGGTCTGCCTCTGATCCTCTAATCGGCACACACACTCACACACATGCACTTGATTTATACATGAACATCTTTCTTATCTACTACAGGAACCTGTCATTTATGGAGACAAAGAAACAGCAGGATTGATGATCTAAGATTGCAAGTGGGAGACGATTTATGTGAAATTCATGAGGAAACAGATGTACGACACACCCTCCAGTAACGTCAGAGCATAGTTGTATGACATAGTAGCACTTAAGCAACGACTTAAAATTAAAATTTTTAATTATATTGAATTGTTGCAAAATGAAGATGAAGCAATGTTATTTTCGGAGAACCTGAAATAGAGTGTGTAAGAATTCCGTCTGCCAATGACTACAGGATTCAGTATTTATGAGTCATAAGTCTGATCTCATGGCCTAATTTATTTTACAGCGGCACACCTTGTTTTTGTTGGTGTGTCTCGGAGGATGTATAGAGTTTAGGTGGGAATGTTAAAGTTAACACACACAAAAAGTAACCTGAGAACTAAGAGAAAACAGACAAAGAAAGCAAGTTGTTCTGCTCGGGTTCAAGTTGAAATAGAATTTAAAGTCACACTTAATCTGTTGCGCAATATCATTTAGTTGTTTATTGTGTAACAATCTCCTACAGTTTTTAATATTTAGACTGAATCACATTATGGCTGACAAAATGACACATCCTTTATCTATACTCCTCATTTGCTTGTTTCACACCACAACTATTAGCTATTACTAACATTGTATGTAATTTACATCATGATTGTGTGACTGGCTAACTATTTTCCCAAGGTCATGCTGCAATTGCATCATAGTTGGTTTAAACTTGAACACTAATCAGCTTTAAAGTGTGTGTTTAATTTCTTTATTAGAAAACTTGGAGTTGCAGAAAAGTTAAGTTTTTCATTAGCTTTCCGACCTGTAAGGGCGCTGTTATCTTATTACATTTTCTCTCCCTTGTCACCCTCTGTTCTCACAGACTGAGTTGGGACAGAAGTTGTCATTATGCAGTAAGGTGTGTTTCGCCATTGGTGGCGCACCTAAGGAGGTGGCAGCCAGCGCAACGGCCTTCTTCCTGCAAATCTACCTGCTTGATATCGCTCAGGTAATGTGTGTGAGCACAATAAATATGTGCTTTTTTCTGCATGCATGTGTTATTAACTCGCGTTTGTCCCTGCTTTGCTCCACAGATTAATGCCTTCCAGGCTTCCATGGTGCTGTTCATTGGTAAAGCCTGGGGAGCGGTAACGGACCCTGTTGTTGGATTCTTCATTACAAAGAGCAGATGGACCAAGATAGGCAGACTCATGCCCTGGTGAGCTCCACGCTCTAACTATGAAGGAAACTCAACACTCTATCATTGTTACCTCTCATACACAGCACTGTGTTTTAGTTTTGGATCCCTGTGGATGTTTTATTTTACGCCTTTACTTGTTATTCTTGCATTTCTACTTTTCTACTTTATCTATGGCTCAAAAGTGCTATCACAAACTTCCAATACTCTGATTGCACACAAATATTTTAACTTTAAGACAAGAATAGGATGACATATTGTAAGTATGCAAATCAAATTACAGTAACATTTATATTCTGGTATTGGCATGTTGTTAAGTTATCTAACTGACTAGCAAAAATTGAATTAATATCTCTATTTATTCAACTTATCTAAAGTTAGTTGTGACAGAAATGAATCTCCTTTCCCATTAGCACAGGGGAAAGTGTTGCTGTTGACAAGGCTGGGCTAAGGACTGTAATTTGTTGACAGATTATGAAACTTATCTTGCTTTGCTCCCACTCTCTCAGACATAATTACGACAGCTACATCATACAAATGTTTATGCAAAAAACGAAACAAAAACAGGCTGTGTGCCCTAGATTTGGATGGTTTTGAAATTATTCTCAGACTTGCTCCTCTCACCTGAGGATTGGCTGAATAAATATCTATTGTGCTTTAATTACACTGTTCCTGATGCTCCCTCTGATGAGCTTTTCATGCTGCTTTATTCAAGGGCGTAGGCTGTTTGTTGTCTTTTGTAGCCAGACAATAATAGGCAAGAAACTGTAGTGGTTTTCTTTTATAAACAATCTGCCGATGTGCTGCTTGGTGACATTTAATCACAATTAGCCCTACACCTCTTTGGGAATCATCCAGTTTTATTTTTCCTCATGCACCAGGCTTTGCTCAGTCTCTCTAGGAGGGATTTTTTAATGTGTAGCTCTCTAATTGTGGATTATGTAAAGCTTTCACCACCTTCTCCACATATTCCCGTTATCAAAGATGAATTCAAAAGCGTCTCTGCGTGCGAGTATAGGCTTTGGTATAAGGTTCTTTTAACACTCTAGCTAGCATGACACTTACTGTAATTACAAATCCAGTATTTAATGTGTACTGCATTGAAAACCATAGATTATACACAGGCTGACGGTGCTGGAGGGGGACCAAGTTCACTGTGGCCAGACACTCAATAGCAGACAGATGCTGATGGATGTTAAATCAGCTTTGATTACACATGCAAATCTGTAGGTGTGTGTGTGTGTTCTCTCAGGCCTGATTCATTTGTGTGGTGTATGTTGGTATTTTAAATGTGCTTTCATCTGTATTTGTTCTGAAATACCCCTTTGACTGTGTTTGGAAAGTCCCCTCTGCCATCATGTAGCAGGAAGTCTGTTTCTTCCTCTGGGTGTCACATCCAGCCATGAAGTGATTTATATATCTGCCCTGAGATCTTTAGGATGGGGTAATTTGTCTCACACACCCCCCCTCTGGTGCTGCCTTGTTTGTTATTTTGCGATTGTAGTAAAAGACAAGCCCAGTGGCAAGTGAAAGAAGTTTTTTTTTCTCATAGAAGCTCGTAAGACCTGTATCATTTACATAACCCTGGAGCATAGCAAAAAGCAGGTCCAGACCGTATTTTTCTTTACATTATTCACAGTGACGCAGCATAAATCCACCATGAGTGAGCACTTTGCAACAGAGGGAAGGAAATACTTTCTTTTAACTTGCAGAAACCACAATCAGGACCAGAATCATAGGTAGACCGCCATCCAACCAGGTTGGCTGAGGAAGTGGGTATGAGGGAGAGAGACAAACAAACAAATACAGAGCTAGACAAACACACAGTAACAAAAATAAGAACAAATAAAAGACATGTCAACAGGGATCATAAATGTGTGGATTAGGAAAAAACGTTTTGCAGAAGCACCAAAGTAAAAGTGCTTTTTTATAAAGACATCCACCTTCGATTTACTTACGTCCTTACTCCTCTTCAGTTAGTGAGCACTACTAAGACTCTCACCCACCCAACCTCTTCTAAATCCTCTCTGTTCCACTGCACATCCTCTAATTAACATGCTGAATAAGTCAGACAGAGGAAAAATGTACTGGACACCCTCCTATCAACCTGCTCCTGCTTAATTAAGGCTGTGCAAATCATCAAGACAGGTGTGAATATGCATTCATGCATGCCTGATGCGTGAGAGATATGCCAGTGTCATTTTAGCCTTTGTGTGACCTCTCCCTAAACACACAGTCATCTTGCAGGAACATTCTAACTGTCCCATTCACAGACCCCACAGCCCTTTCAATCGCTCCCATGACCAGGCGGTCAATACTGCAGCACCAGCGTTGTTAGGCGCCTTTTGTTAAAACAAACAATCAGGAGGAGAGAGAGGTGGGCGGGCTGGACGATGCTAGAAATCACCATTCAAGGCCACCTTTCTCTACCTCTTTCTCCACCTTTCTCTGGTCAGAGCCCTTGCAGGTTTTGTCTGAGTCAACAAAAACCCGTAGATTTCTTTTTCTACCTGTAGGTGTGCTGGTATAACAGCTGTCCAAGCATCTGAAAAAAAACTCTGTATTCTCTCAGAGGGAAATGAAGTCAAGGGTGGAGGATTTAGTGTTATTTTGAAGAAAAATCCTACCGTTGATCATCCATAATCCACCCTTTTCCGCCTCATTTTTAAACACACAGCTGTTAGCTTTAACCATAATGACACGTTGTTTACATATGATTTTACACGGCCCACATACTGTATCACTCCAATTTCTGAGAAAAGCACAACACAGCAGAACTGCTGTCTGCTGCATTTGCTGGAGTGTGTATTGCATAGGCATGTAACTGCGTGTGTGTTTGTGTGTGTCAGCGTGTGTGCGCAGATCTCTAAATGCTATGTGCAATATTGTGGTATTTCCCTACTTGCCCATCCCTCCCAGGACAAATTCCTATCATACTCACAGGAACATTATCATTTAGCAGTCAGCTAAGCCTTAACTGTAATCTGTCAGAAATATGGCCTGATTTTAACACTGAACTGCTGTGAAAAAGTTACATAACACTATCCCTGCCATCCCCCAGCTTAAAATGATTATGCTGGTTGAGAGAGGTTGCTTACATTACCACCATAACTGCTAGAAACTAATTATATCATGCATAAAGTATAGTTGCTGTCTTTTTAAACATGTTTTTCTTCATAAAACACAAGTTTGCACTTTCATTTGACAATTTCCTTGTCTTTGTTCTTTAGGATGGTGGGCTGCACTCCATTCCTGGTGGTTTCCTACTTCTACCTCTGGTTTGTTCCTCCATTCATCAGTGGGAGATTCATCTGGTACCTAGGCTTCTACTGCCTCTACCAAACCCTCATTACCGTGAGTATGCATGCTCTCTCAGCGGTACATTTGATGTTAAGAAACCTGAAAGGCCTGTCTCTAAAAACCTTGGCAGGATTTCACAAGCAGTGCAGGAGAGATGTCAAGTAGTAATGACAAGTTACATGGTATGTATATGAAATGCAGCAAAAAATTGCAGAAAACAAAGTGCAGGTGATGAAAGCCATGTCATGTCAGACTCTGACAGCTCCTGGATGGATTTATTCTTTGATTTGTAAGATGTGCAGAAGATGAGAGCCCAGAGCTCTTAGATACTTCAGCTCAAAGTGGAAGTGTAGTTATTTGGGTTGCCTATTGTCATTATGGTTCAGACCATTCATCTCTCTCGCTCTCTGTCCTGCTGTGCTCTGGGGTAACCCATATAACATGTGCTGCAGAACTTGTAGACCGCTGCGGCCACACTGCGGCAAGCTGTAATGGCATGTCATTCTAACTACTTGATAAGTATATGGCCAGTTCTGCCAGGAACCTCTCGCTGGGTAAATACTGGTTACCACTTTTAGCCTGCCCTTCATTGTCTGTGGATGTTTGTTTGTGTGAAGTAAGATGGGAGAGGCCAGCTGTTATCATTCAGAGGGTCACAGACTGTAAACAGAGGTTAGGATGCAATATATATAAACTGTTTATATAATCAACTAATAACCGGTTTACATCCAATTTATCAGTTCTCACGTCCATCTGTAGCGGAAAGTTAAGCTGGATCATTTCTATAAATGTTTGCATCCAGTGAAGGCCCCGTAAATGACATGCTGTACAGAACCAGAGGCTGAAAAAAAACCTCCTTTCACAGCCGTGTTTATTTTCATCATGGCTATGCATGCTTGTTGGGCCGCAGTGCTGACTGAGCCCTTGTGTAAATTACAAAGTGAAGCAGGACTCGGTTTTCTTCGACTATTCTCTGGGAGAGGGGGTGAGGAAGGAGAAAACAGAGAGCTGAGGTTGGCCTACATGGAAACTGCAGAGATTGCTTTTGATAAATATACACAGTGTATATTTTGTGATTACAAGCGAACACGTAGATAAAAGACATCTAAAGATATCTAGGGTGTTCCCATTTGATTCTGGGTGAAATGTTTCATGGAAAATAGACTTTACGAGAAAATGCAGTCACGCAAGCAGCTCTTTGGGGCTGTGCTTAAGTTGAGGGAGCTGCTGGCAAAATTCTAATTTACTCACAACTGCAATGCAAGCCAATGTTTTACAGGAATACTGTTGGGTTAGCTTGCATGTTAGCATACTTATATGTACTAATTAATTTAAGAGACAGAGAAGCTGTGGCATATGGTAAGGTTATCAGTCCTGGAAGTTTTTCATTGATGTAGCTCAATGAGACCTTGCTCATGTTGAGACAAATGTTGTAAGGTATTCTAGCAAGCTTGCAATGGCAGTGCAAATGAGCTAAAGTTTAACAGGGAAGCATACAAACATTTGCTTGTCACAAGTGAAGAGAATTAAGGCTGATGGTAGTGTCATCATCAAATAAAGCACTAGACAAATTGAGATTTCAAATTTTGTCCTGCTAACTGCACTGGATGGAATTTTAAGGCCCAGCGTGCAGGATGGTGTCGCTTGCAGATTGCAATAACACACAATATTCTCTCCTCCTGCTACAAGCTCTTGGGAGACCCTATGGTGGTGACCTTGGTCAGAAAAGTGCAACGGAAGCCCTTTTTAAAACAAGTGTTCTGTTTGTCCACTTGGGGCTACTGTAGAAATAAGAAGGGGCAAAATGGTGGACTCCATGGAAGAATACTCGCTCTCTTTGTGGATGTGCTGAAGATTAGAAAACAAAAAATATTCTGCAGACAGATCATCCTGAATGGTCAAAGTCATTGAAATGCACAATGATGGAACCAGTAAAGCCTTTACAAAATTTCATGCTGAACCCATCAGAGGTTGCTAAGCTGTTTTTGTCTGTTGCTGGCAGAGCTGGAAATAAAGGAAGAACTAAGCTCTGAAATTATTTTATTTTTCAAAGCTTGTAAGACTTGTCCCATTTGAATGACTGTTATTGTGCCAGCTTTTATTGAGGACGAGAGCCATATCTGTGTCTTTTTGCTCTATTGCAGTGCTTCCACGTGCCTTACTCTGCTCTCACCATGTTCCTGAGCACAGACCAGAAGGAGAGAGACTCAGCCACTGCCTACCGTAAGATGATTTAATATGCAAAAAAGAATTTATTCATGCCTCCAACACTGAATTAATCTGTGCCTTTCACCTTTTTCACGATGGTTCAGACTGAGAATGTGTGAACTGCTTTGAAGTGCTTGCACTGATAGTTGAATCTTTGCTTACATGATGCCAGGAATGACAATGGAGGTAATGGGGACTCTTGTGGGTGCTGCCATCCAGGGACAGATTGTGGCCAGCGCTCACACTCTGAAGCACTGCCCGACTCACAACATGTCCGCTGGTTACCTTGGCAACAGCAGCGGGGCAGAGATCGTCAAGAAAATAGTGCGCTCCCAGGACTACCTGTCACACTCGGTAAGTGTCACCGTGCCAAGCGAGGAGCCCAGGTGTGCTCAAAGTGGGCCGGGGAAGTTAGTTTGAAAATAACTTGGACTGTCAGCAGCAGCGTTCTCACTTAAACGAAAGCCACAGTGTGTGCTTAAGGGGGTTGACCTTTGCTAAATATCTGAAAACAAGCAGCCCTGAATGAAAGGTGGATTGTTTCAAATTAGGTCCATATTTTAGAGCTGCTACATGTTCCGTCATCCAATATGGCTTCATGTTTTAACCGGTGTAACCCACGGGATTGAAGGGAGACGCCACTGTTTGATATCTGAACCCCACATCCTGAGCCAGCTCCCCTCTCATGACCACAAAGGGGGTTCCTCCCTTACATCAGTCTCCAAACAGTGGCCCCACATTTAGGGGTCCACAGTCTGAAAGTCATTAGGGCTACTTACATCTTATTCAGAGCATTTGAACACACCTCAGCTTCAATATGTTGGAAATATTTGTTCAGACTGAATGTAGTTTAGCAGAAATCGAGGGAAAAGGAAGATTAAGGACACAACATTTCAGTTTGCAGAGTTGTGAATAAACTCGGCGGCTGCTGCTAATCCATCATGGGACTTTCTGTGAAGATGAAACAAGCCAAAGTCCAAACTGTCCCACGTCGGATTTTGGTTGCACCACAACTATTTGCGCTTCAAATGCATCTTTTCCAATGGATTTTGGGTGAACCCTATCGGGCATCCCACTCACCACCCCAAACCCTCTGCAGCCACCCACTAAATTCCTCTGTGGTTAATGGTGAGGGTGGCACACTGTCTGCCCAAACAAGGTCTGCCCTCGGAAACACGATGTGTTTGATGTGCATAAATAATAATGGACTACTGGACGGAGCCGCATGGAAAAATAGCAAACAAACAGAGGTTGTTTAAGCCAGAGCAGTTCCTGTTGAGGAAGGACATTAAACAGTTATGGCTGTATTTTGGGACCCAGATTAGCTTGAGGTTTCTTCCTGTTTATGGTTGTATTTGCACAGCGATATATGCATGGCTAGGTTTGTGATTTAAACTGATGTGGAAAACAACACAGAAAGTCACAACAAATCATGCTCTGATGGCTCATGATGGGAAAAGGTGAAATTAACGAATGAATACACCCACAGGATGAGGAAAAGCAGGCACATACTTTGACATTTGTATCCACAGTGGTCATATAGCATGTACAAATGAGGCACTTCAATATTTTAGGCGTTAGAGAAGATTATGAATTAAAGATTAAGGAAAGGCTCAGAATAGACTGGATTGTGCTGGCGGAGTAAGAAGACAGAGATGGATTGACGTAGGCTACGTGTTTGTTCTTTCTCTCTGCAGAAGGAGGTGTACATGATAGCTGCTGGAGTTATAGGAGGAGTGTTTCTGGTCTGCACCGTGGTGATGTTCCTGGGAGTCAAAGAGAGAGAGGGTGAGTCTGAAATAAGAAGAGTTGTCAAAAATTGGGTGATTTAATTGGAATTAGCACTCCTTTAATTTCATTCTTAAAACAGTTTACTAATCAAAGAATAACACTCAGTGTTTCTACCAGTTGTATAATGTTCCCTGTGGTTCCATAGATGTCAACGATATATTCTTAGATTAATATTTAGACTTACAGTCTTTGACACAACTCTTGTATAAAAACACAACTATGTCAATTTTGACAATTCCTTCATCAAAATGTGTCTCTGAGCCCCAAACTTCCCTGATGCACAATATAAATACTAAAGTATCCCTTTAAATCATTATAAACCACAATACTGGGTTTAGCTTTTGAGTTTAATAATTTGTTGTATTTCTTGCTTTTTTAAAAAACACTGTAAATTAAATATCTCTTGCGGGAGGACTTTTTGCAGCAGAACTTCACATAATTCTTCTTTAGAGCTCATCTATCAGCTTTAGGATGAGCAGAAGTTGCAGCTCTAATGAACAATTCCTCACTTCAGGAACACATTTTGGGTTCAAGCCTCTAAAATCAGAGAAGTAATGAGTAGCCTTCAGGCATCACATTAAGCTAATGGTGCATACTAAAAAACTGCACTGTCTGCAGGGTTTCAGTGACTAGAGACCTTGTTGCATGTTATCAAGTAGGTTGGCACAGTAAAATGCAATACTTGTACAGAAAGAGGCTCTAAATATTCTACACCTAATTGACATGTGTAGAAAATGTCTGCTTTTTGAGGTCCCAAATTGATAATAACACAGTCTTGAGAGAAATCCCAGCTGTTCTCCTTGAGTTTTAAAAAAAGAAATTGACATCTGCAGTTCAGTTCTGTCTGTGCAGCATGCTTATCACACTCTAAACGACAGGCAGCATCCACTGCAATGCAGGGGCAGTTCCAGGATTCCCAGGGAGCAAGTCAATCGCCTTTTTCCTCCTGCATGTTATTTGATATGCTGCACACTCATATTTAATCTACATGTAACTATTTCAGATCCATATGCCCCGAGGACAGAGAAGCAGATCCCCTTCTATCAGGGCTTCCTCCTGGTGATGAGACATGGGCCTTACCTCACTCTAACCGCTGCATTCCTCTTCATCACTGTCGCCATTCAGGTGAATTTGAAATTTATTTACGAAGCACTTCTCATACAGTGGGGCAAAAAAGTATTTAGTCAGCCACTGATTTTGCAAGTTCTCCTACTTAGAAAGATGAGAGAGGTCTGTAATTTTCATCAGAGGTACACTTCAACTATGAGAGACAAAATGAGAAAAAAAATCCAGGAAATCACATTGTAGGATTTTTAAAGAATTTATTTGTAAATTATGGTGGAAAATAAGTATTTGGTCACCCACAAATAAGCAAGATTTCTGGCTCTCACAGACCTGTAACTTCTTCTTTAAGAAGCTCTTCTGTCCTCCACTCGTTACCTGTATTAATGGCACCTGTTTGAACTCGTTATCCATATAAAAGACACCTGTCCACAGCCTCAGTCAGACTCCAAACTCAACCATGGCCAAGACCAAAGAGCTGTCGAAGGACACCAGTAAGAAAAATGTGGACCTGTACCAGGCTGGGAAGAGTGAATCTACAATAGACAAGCTGGTTGGTGTGAAAAAAATCAGCTTTGGGGAGCAATTGTAAGAAAATGGAAGACATACAAGACCATTGATAATCTCCCTCGATCTGGGGCCCCACGCAAGATCTCATCCCGTGGGGTCAAAATGATCATGAGAACGGTGAGCAAAATCCCAGAACTACATGGAGGGACCTGATGAATGACCTGCAGAGAGCTGGTACCAAAGTAACAAAGACTACCATCAGTAACACACTACGCCGAGAGGGACTCAAATCCTGCAGCGCCAGGTGTGTCCCCCTGCTTAAGCCAGTACATGTCCAGGCCTGTCTGAAGTTTGCCAGAGAGCATATGGATGATCCAGAAGAGGATTGGGAGAATATCATGTGGTCAGATGAAACCAAAATAGAACTTTTTGGTAAAAACTCAACTTGTCGTGTTTGGAGGAAGAAGAATGCTGAGTTGCATCCCAAGAACACCATACCTACTGTGAAGCATGGGGGTGGAAACCTCATGCGTTGGGGCTGTTTTTCTGCAAAGGGGACAGGAAGACTGATCTGTGTTAAGGGAAGAATGAACGGGCCATGTATCGTGAGATTTTAAGCCAAAACCTCCTTCCATCAGTGAGAGCATTGAAGATGGAACGTGGCTGGGTCTTCCAGCATGACAATGATCCCAAACACACCGCTCGGGCAACAAAGGAGTGTCTCCGTAAAAAGCATTTCAAGGTCCTGGAGTGGCCTAGCCAGTCTCCAGACCTCAACCCCATAGAAAATTTGTGGAGGGAGTTGAAAGTCCGTGTTGCCCAGCGACAGCCCCAAAACATCACTGCTCCAGAGGAGATCTGCATGGAGGAATGGGCCAAAATACCAGCTACAGTGTGTGCAAATCTGGTGAAGACTTACAGGAAATGTTTGACCTCTGACATTGCCAACAAAGGTTATGTTACATAGTATTGAGTTGAACTTTTGTTATTGACCAAATACTTATTTTCCACCATAATTTGCAAATAAATTCTTTAAAAATCCTACAATGTGATTTCCTGGATTTTTTTTCTCGTTTTGTCTCTCATAGTTGAAGTGTACCTCTGATGAAAATTACAGACATCTCTCATCTTTCTAAGTGGGAGAACTTGCAAAATCAGTGGCTGACTAAATACTTTTTTGCCCAACTGTACATGACACTAGGCGTTACAGTAAATGGTGCCTGGATCCTGTCAGTGATGGCAGCTCAATGTTGATTTAATCAATGCAGAAAAGCACTTACTGAAAGCTTATGGTTTTAAGCATGTTTAGAGTCTCTGCAGAGATTAATATCAGTGCAGCACATCACTGCTGTTTGTCTGTCTGTTTCTTAGCCACTGTTTAACTTTTGACGCTTTCGGTGTAGGCTCTTTGAATGATTCCATGCATCCCAACATTTTGTAGGATCTATTTCTGTGTATTTTCACCATTTCGTCTCAGAGGAGGTGTCAGCTGGCATCCATGTGAAGACATAGTGGGAATAAATTACAGGGAAATGCCGTCAGCAGCTTCTCCAGTCACTTCATTTGGCACTCAGCACAGCAAGCAGAGTGCCGAGCGACGTGCTGAATAGACAAGACGAGGCTGACTCTCTAAATGTTTGATCTCTGATTTCTGCAGCTGGTTCAGAGCAACTTTGTCCTCTTCTGCACTTATGCTGCTGACCTGAGGGATCACTTCCAGAATATTGTGCTGACTATCCTGGTGAGAATGGCTTTTATTACTGATATACCTGAAGATTATGCAAACACAACACATATAGCTGTCGGTAAGATACTTCATACATTATTGCTATGACAGATTTCCTCCTGTGACCGTCTTAGACTTTTATTTGAAGCACAACAGAGACGTTTTTGTTTTTTTTCATTTCAAATAAAGAAAGAATTCACAGCACATTTGGAAAAAAACTCATATGACACATAAAACTTCAACATTGTACCTGTAACAGTTTTATTTCCAGACTTACAAGATGTAATTGACTGCTAAACCTTTTCCTGTGCATATGCGTCATACATTTTCTTTTTCCCATATTTACCCAGGTGTCTGCAGTGATAAGCATCCCATTGTGGCAATGGTTTCTGCAGAGGTTTGGGAAAAAGACGGCAGCTTTTTGCGGCATCACAGTGAGTGTTCTGTTTTTATTTTGGTTTTTCCAGAGCAGCTCTAAATGCCGACTGTTACACTTTGATGTTTGTGCCATCTTGTGGGCAGAATCAGAATAGTATCATCGTTATTTAAATGTCAGAAACAGGGACTCATTTGTGACTCTGTCTTTCTAGTGGATCATGCCCTTCACCATGATGCTGGTCTTCATTCCCAATGTTGTGGTGGCCTACGTTGTGGCTGTCTCCTCTGGTCTCAGTGTGGCTGCCTCGCTCCTGCTGCCATGGTAAGACCCAAGAACACAAGTTTAGACTCAAGAGAAAGAATCATCACAAACTCTTTTATGGTCACATTTTACATGAACAATTTCAATAGATTTAGCTGGAGTCAGTACTGGAGTCAAACAGGGAATACATTTCAAGGTAAATTTTATTTTTGTGCACATTATTCTCAGATTTATCTACATAAGAAAGCTGATTGATTTTTTGCATCAGTGTTCATCCATTTCCATCATTTTATCCGTATTCATAAGGTAAATTCTAAAACTTCCATTACTCATAGGGTCAACACTTGCTGGTGTTTGAACTCAAAGCACCACACCAGGTTTGAAAATGGTGTAAATATTTGAGTACTGGCCATCATCAGCCCTAAAAGTGGAAACATCTATTATAAGATCACGAATAAAGAACCTCTTCTCCTTCCTCTTCTGCGGTGCTCCAGCTTCCTCCAGCAGTTCAAAACAGACACCTTAGGTAGAATGGGCACTCTGTGTTGCTGTTTGGGCTATGAATTGAATCTGAGGGTTGGTCTGTGTGAGCCCTGTTTGGGACTGCTCAGAAGTTTCTTCCTGAGAGCTACCAAGTTTATTTTTGGAGAGCCCCCTCTAATTGAAATATTATGAAATATTGAAATACATCAAGCCTGTGATATTGTTTATTCAGCTGCAGTCTTGTTATCTGTACGAGCTGTGCTGTTTGTGTTATTTCCCTTTGCTGTAATGCAAAGTGTTATTAGTTAAACCACAGTAGTGCACCAACATGCTGTTAGTGGTGACTTGGTTCCTAGAATGCCTGGTCCATTAACTTCAGGTCATGTAACGGTCATATTAGTGATGTCATATTCATGAATTACAGGCGGTGTGTAGTATAATCTACTCCACCATCACAGATCTAATACATCACAAGACATAAAGCAGTCTTCCGCTAACTGCTTGTTTTCCAGATGTTTCCATGGCTGCCGTCTCCTCACTCGTCTCGTGTCCCCTCCTTCAAACCCCAAATTACAGGGGCCTCCTGTGGGGGCATGTTTATTTTGGAAGGAAGCGACTGTTTATCCTGTCTGTGGGCCGTGGTCTACTGTGCCACCCTCTGCTCATCATCCAATCATGTTATTAGCTCTAAGCCACTATTTATCAGAGCACTAAAAGTAGGCCTCACATCATTATTAGCAGCAACCATTTTGAATGGTTGTATAAGCTGATTTCAGTGAGTGCGTGAGTGAGGTCTTACACACATCAGCTTAAAGTTGATCAAGTCTTTGTGTCATGATGAGTATTAAGACAAAGGCAATATGCTCTGTTGCAAATCCTGCAGGAAAACAGCACAGTGTTTTGTGTCTAACTCTCTCTCTCTCTCTCTCTCTCTCTCTCTCTGTCTGTCTGTCTCTCTGTCTCTCTGTGTGTGTGCGCATTTCAGGTCAATGCTACCAGATGTGGTGGATGACTTCAGACTGGCTAACCCTTACTCCAAGGGTCATGAAGCCATCTTCTACGCCTTCTATGTGTTTTTCACAAAGTTTGCTTCTGGCATCTCCCTGGGAGTGTCCACACTCTGCCTGGAGTAAGTCTGCATTTAATATATTCACATGGTTGCCATTTTCCTCTGATATCATGCACAGGGTGGGAAACTATTCAAACTTCTGTGTTATGTTAGTCACATATAAAAGACTACAGACAAAACTTGTTTCATAGCTTCTCCTTTAAAGGGAAACTTAAAGACATTTTAGAATTGAAAAAGCATGAATCCAGTGGAATGAAGGGCAAGTTCAGACTAACATATTTGATGACACATTAGTCTAGATACAGACAGCAGCTAACGCAGTTTCAATGGCAAAGTTAGTTGACATAAACATTGTAAGTATTATATTATATACTATATAATAAAAGTATTTGAGCTTCAAACCATGTGTGTGATGTCAAGGGAAAACTGCAACTGTAAAATTGTGGTTAATTACCATCATACGTGCACCATTCATTTTCAAACTCAGACATTTGGTACTTTTACTTAGTGTGTCAAAATGCAATACAATACATACAAAAAAAAGTATTTAACCTACATGATGATTTAATGTCAAAATGTGTCCGGCTGGTCATTTGCATCATCACACTTCGTTTAAATGGGAACTGTCCATGTGTGTTTTGTGTAGATTTGCAGGGTACGACACCGGCGCCTGCAAGCAGCCTGCTCCTGTGGTGTACACCTTGAAACTTCTGATTGGTGCTGCCCCGGTGGCCTTCATTGTTACGGGGTTAATGATCCTGCTCCTCTACCCGATCAGCGAAGATGTGCGGCTCAGGAATAAAGTCTGCCTGGATGAGCTAAGGTGAGTGGAAATCATAAAAAATCATTTCAGAATAAAATGTGAGCCATTCAGTCTTTACAGTGAGCATTACTCAGCCTGTTAACACACACCCATAAATACTGAGGAGAAGGGACCTTGAAGACAGATTAGAGTTATTTCCTTGGACTCAAAAGAGACCTTTTCAAACGTTTGACTAGAGTTAGAGACCATTAGACATTTCAACAGAAAGCATGCGATTTTAAATGTGTTTGAATGAAGTGGGCACATTAGAGGCAATACAGGTCTAATAAAGCATGTCATTGAGCTGCATTATAGGAATCATACACTCCCCCATTGTCCACTTAGTTATGCTTTGAGCAATGTTTCAATCACTTCCCTTGAAAAGACAGTGGTAGTTCTACACACATCACTCAGGGGCAAGGCAAACAAAAAGTGTCAGCAAGGCAAGGAAGAGGAGTTCGCACACTTTATGCAGTACCACAATCAGTTTACTAAACCCCACCCTGCAAGTCCTTTGTCATGTGATAGCGCTGTCACCTGATGAAGGCCAGCAGGTTGAAACAGCATGGTTTACTGAACTTCTTGTGGCACTGAGCAAGTGTGTGGGCTCATCTTCTATCACTTCCCTCCCGGTAACATCTGAAGACTGGAAAAAATATTAAAAGCCAGAATGCTCAGCTGTGCTTTTATACCAGCAAAGCAATAACAGTTTAACAAACTGTTTATCAGTGATGGAAGAGGTTTTAAAATAAGTTACTTAAAGCTGATGTTGTTAGGAATGGTGTAAAAAACTTTCTGCTGGGTTTGGAGAAAAGGTCATAATACCCATCGGTAATCTCCAGTAGGTGGTGTCATTTGAGACTATCGCAAAATCTCTGAGTCTTCCAATGCCTTTGTATTAAGTAATGTTATTATTCCCCTCGTTCCCGTTATGACGGACCAATCATAGCTAATCTCCAATCCTATCTCCTGATTGGTTAAGGGGTGGCCCCTACTACATCCTCCAATTGGTTATGAGTCCGGCACTATCATGACCGCACATGCCGATCTGTGTTGGCGGGCTAAGAGGAAATCTGGTTGGGAGGGGTAGTGTTGACATTCAAAGTCCCTCTCTCTGAACAGATGTTTACTCCGTGACCACCAACAGCAACTTTAAGTTTAAGTAGGAACTTCATAGTGTAAAAGTAGTGTATAACAAATAGGGGTCCTTTTTTTAATATAACAGATCTTCAGTTTCTAATTATCCAAAGTATCAAACATAAAACTTCACAAAAAGTCACTTCATAAAGTGTGTCATGAGGACAGTTATGCTTGAAGCGCAGTATTTTGTACATTTAATACATTAATATGAATTAACTGTATGTTTAGCATGCAGTCTCAAGCCAAAGCTTTTGTATAACTGTAACAGAAAAAAACTCTTTGAAATGTAGCATTATAACAGCTACATTACGCTAGTATATACTTATTTCTCTACAAAACTTCTGTTGATGTAATATGTAATTGATGCTGATGCCCTCCACAGGAAACAGAGCATCAGCTCCAGAACGATGGAGGACTTGAGTAACGTGTGACCTGGATCTTGACTGGAGTGAACTCACAAAGCCACGTGTTCCAGCGACACAGCTGGAAAGTTGTTCATTAGTGTATATTACACTGATAAATAGTTAAATTGTTTTAATGTAAACATTTTTGTTTTATTCTCACATGTACTGTACAGTCATCTTGGACATATAAATATACAATAAGATTACCTAATTTATATAAATGAATGTATACTATGTATTATTTGCTGTGTGAAGCTCTACAACACTGTTATTTATTGATGATATGATTATTCCTGAGGGCTGATGGTATGAAATAAATGTTGTAGAGGTTGGTTGATGGTCCGAAAAGATGTGAAGTGTTTTTTTCTGAAGTCAAATGAGAAAAACACAATGGAGTGCACATTATTTTCAGAAATTTTAATGTTCAAAAAGGCTACCAAGGGATGTCGCTCCACACAAACACACGTTTTTGGTCTTTGGTAAAGCTCTGAACAGCACTGCATGACAATGAGTGTCACCCCTCTAGTGGACAGTTGTGTTACTACACTTTCTAACATTCTTGCAGAAGAAAAAGTGCCTCTAATGGGCTTTCATCAGCATTTTAGATATGCTTATGTGTGTCGACCATTCGCGCTAAGTGCTCTTGGGCAAAATCTCAATTCCATGCACAGCATCAACACTCTTCAGATTACAACTAATAAAGACCAAAACATTCACTTCATATGTCATTATCTGGGGACATTAACACACCCCAAGTTTTCTTTTAGCAGGCCATGGCACTATTATCAGTCTGCAAGGACTTAACTGCATTTTTTCAACAAAACATCAACCTTTCCGTTGAGCCTTCATTACAAAGTAGCAATATGTATCGGCCTAACACAACATAGATGGATAGCCCTTTTGAAAACATGACTTTTGGTCATTACAAAAATAAATCTCTTGATCTGCGATGATGCTGCTCTACACGTTCAGGCCAAATCCACTTTACCTCGCATTCTAGGATTCAGACAAATACACTGAAGCAGCACAGATTGCCCTGCAGGAGTCCACTAACTGAGCTGGGTGTTAAGAAGCACTATGTGGAGGCCTCGATGGATGTGTTGGGGTTTTGACCCGGCGCTGGACTGGGTGGGCAGGAACTCTCTGGAGTTCTTATGTTGGTTTTCCTCTTTCCGTTACGCACTGTGAGTTCTTCTTTGGGCTTGAACGTTAGCGGCACATAGCCGTCTGCATCTGCCACAAGAACGATCCACAAAGGACCTAGAAAATAAACAAACAAACAAACAAGTCGCTCAGAATGTTTTTATTTACATCTGTCATTATTATTGTATTATCCTATGACCTGTCAGGCTTGTAAAAGCTGTTATATGCTTCTGTGTGTCAGTTTATGATGAATGGTCTGCACTAAAGCAACAAAACACTACATGGTCAATATGAGTAAGCTGCTTTTGTTTAAAGCCCTGTTATCTAACCTAGGCTGTTAATCATGTCTAATTATAGGTCACACACGTTAACAGAAGAACACTGATAGAATCATGTGTGTCGGATTGTTTAGAAAATGATGATGCACTTCATAAGATCAAACATCCTGGTTTAGGTTTAAAGGCGCTTTAAAGAGAGCATTTCTGAGAGTTTAACCAGGACAACCTTCAGTGTTGGATGACTTCCAGTCATCCCCATCAGGGACTCCCACAAGCTCGCTGAAAATACTTACAGGGGGAGACCTTTCAACCTTAAGACGCCTACGTGGAGTTTCCTGGAAGTGGTTTTGATTTATTAACCCTGTAAGCTCTCTATCACATTATGGTTAGTCTGACAGGCGTGGAGGGTTTAAAGAAGCTTACATGATTCTTTGTAGCTAAGACAAAACCAATTTCAAAGGTTTAGATACACTTATGACACCAAAACTGAAAGTCTTAAAGGTGAAGAGACTTTTGTTTCTTTAGAAGGTCAGAAGGTCAGAAGGTAACCGGCTGAACCTACCATACATCATCTCTACAATGGTTAGGTTGAAGAGTTCCTGGAGGGCACGCAGACACAGCTTCCCATCACACAGCAGCACCGGCCTCCGCTCATCGATGAACACATTTTCTGATAACTGCTTCTGCAAACGCACCAAAAAGAACAAAGTCAATGAAGGAAAGAAGCTAACAACAGGAATAAATCAAATCAAGTCTGAACCAGCATGGTCTGCATGCAGGTAGTTCAGTTGTCCATGCTTATAGTGAAAGTGTCAGCAGATTAAGTTGTCTGAGCTCCTCATTAAAAAGATTTGTGTGGCATTAAATTGAAAGAGGTTCTCCTGTTCTTCAGGCTCTTTATTTTCGGTGCAAGAATACACAGAAAGAAAGAGTGAAACTGTACCTGACACGTCACATTGATGTAGGGGGGTTCAGAGGCATTAGGATAGATGCTTGAGGCCTTCTTCCCATTCTGTGTGTAATCCCTGATGTCTGTCAGGCATTGCTGTACGTCTGCAAAGCGATTAAAAAGCCTCTCCATGTTGTGGGCGAGCTGCTCCACAGCGCGGTCTCTGGGGGGGACTTGGGGTGTCTTTTCAGGCATGGGTAAGGTCGCATCAGAGTGAAACTTCTCTGAGGGCTCTAGACGAGGTGATGCAGCCCGGCTGGAGTCTCTGCTGGCCTGGCCGGCTAAGGCCAAGCTGCTTATGCGGTTGACGTGGTCCATGTCGAAGTTCTCCACCGTGATGGAGGAGGCACTGGACGTGGCTCTGTCTGATACTCGATCAGAGAAATCCACAGAACTGGTGACAGGGCTCGGCTCGCTGCTCCTCACCTCCTCCACCAGCCTGCGCCTGTTTGCTGGCGAACGAATGACTCCCCCTCCAGGCAACACCAAATCCTTTATCCCTGTACGCTCCCTGTCATCCTTTGTCAAGTTCTCGGAGTGCCTCCTAATCCTCGGGATGAAATTAGTCGTCGACTCGTGATTGTGAGGAGAAGGAGATGTTGGGATGGGAGTCTCTCCATTGTTTATTAACTCTTTGGCTAGGAGATGAAGAATGTATTTATCCGTGTTAGAAGATGGAAGAAAGGCAGGATCATTGCACTTCTGCCTACCCACCATCAACAGCAGTAACTTGTCATTAAGGAAGCAGACCCCTTTGGGCCTCTCATTTGCCTGCAGAGAGATCTGCTGGATGTTGGGCATTGCTGAGGCTGTGATGCAGTACACAAGCACCATGTTGCAGGTGTTGGAGGCCACTGCAACTGTAGAACCACGTGGGTCAAATGCAACAATGTCTGGAACCAAAATCCCAGGGATACTGACTTTACGAGTTGTGGTGACTTTACGCTCATATGTGACCAGGATGAGGTGTGAGGAGTCCTGGCCTGTGCCAGTGACAGTATCCCGACGACGCAAGTGAATGAGGGGACTGGGGTCAGAGCGCCGGTGCCTCGCCAAGAGTTGGGTGAGATCCAGAGGGCCTGGGCTTGGTAAGTAAGACCTCTCAGATTCAGAGGATCTTCTTCTTGAGTAAAAGACGTTGTCGTCCTCTGACATGGGAACATGTGCGCCGTGGGACTCAGTCTCTGAGGGTAGGTCAAAGGCAATGCCCGCATTTAACCCGCAGAGTTTATCCAGAGGCAGCTCTGTAGCCACAGCTACCTGAGCTTCCCCTGTAGCCTCAATGGCACAGATGTAGCCTCCAACATCAAACACAGGGCAGAAGGAGCAGGCCACCAGACTCTTCTGGATGTCATTCCAGATGTAAGAGTGGAGAGCACTGCCTATAGCCACAACCAGTCGGGTCCCATCCTTTGTCCAGCATGCACAGTGGATCAGTCCACTACTTTTGATTTCTGCTTTGGTCCTCCTGTTGTCCACCCGCACAGAAAACAGCACAGAAGTGTCCCTCTTGGTCAGCACGGCCAGGATGTCCAGTTTCGGATGCCAAACACAGCCCTGGGAGAGAAGGGGGAAAGGCTCGCTCATCTCACAGGTCTGCGTGCACAGCAGCTTGTTCTGCTCCAGGGCACTGAGCTGCAGCTGCCACACTGTAACGTGCTTCTTGTGCTGAACCGCCAGTAACGCAGGAGAGTCTGAGCAGCACAGTGGGCCCCAGAAGAGCCCGAAGACATGCTCAAACTGTCCGATAACATTGGTGTCCCCGAACTTGATCTCCCCATTCTGGAGGTAGAGAGATGTGAGGCAGACCTGCTTGCCGTCTGTCCACGCTATCCCATGCACAGGGTGGATGGCTTGGTGTAGAGTGTTGAGGCCTGTCCGGAGCAGCTTTGCCTTACCAAGATCCATCCTGGCTGGCAGGTATGAAGATGCTTCAATGAGAAAAAAGACACTAAATTATTCAAAGAGTAAACATTTACGTGGAGACCTGTGTCCGATCTGAAAGGGTCCTGCACAGGAGTAGCTAGTGCTACCCATGCAGATTAAGAAGAGCAAAACCCTCTGTCGTGTCTGCTTCCAAGTACATGCCTTAATCCCCTCTGCCTGAGCTGAGGCAGTTGTGACGAACACTTATAGCTTCTTACGCCCGAATGACCTTAACGACACACAGGTCCTGTTAGGCTCTCAGGGCATTAACAGCACTATATACAGGAGGGTAGGAGCGTCTCCACACTAACCCCATTAACTCTTGTAGATCTGCAGAGGCTGCCATGAACATCGGGGGCCAATTAGGTCGCGACTTTACCCAAAATAGATTTTTTTTGTCATTGTCATTCATAAGTATATCAATGTTCAGATTATTGTGATTGTGTCATTTCCTTGGCAATGTTGATTCTGCAGCTTTCGTGCCAATAAAACACTTTGATATTAGGGTTTAGTTGAAATAGAAAATGAATTAAATTGTATTTAGAATTGTCACCAGCAAATGACAGCTTTAAAAGTGGGGCACATTTACATTAATACGTAGTTACATCAGAATAAAGCAGCTGTATAAAGAGGCAGTATGAACTGTGAAATTAGAGGGAGGTTAAAATAACAAGCTTGTAAATGTAGTCACCGTTTTCCGGGTCATTTACCGGGTAAATAGTGGCAATCTAACTAATACTGTGCTAGCTAGCACAAAAATGAGAACACAAATCCCTAAAATGATTAATGAAGCTGTACACGTACCTTATTAAAACACAAGCATCCCGTTTGTCCTCTCAGTAACACTGATAAAGACAATTCCCCATTTGAAACGCACGTTTTACCAGATTTTCCCAGAACGTTCATTTATGTTTGACCCGGAAACAAAACAGAGCGCTGTGGTGCATTATGGGATATGAAGTTTAGGTATCATATTTAGCTCTTATAAAACTGTTGGGATACTGTACGATTACCCAACACCTCTGTGGCCAGTTATGTGCCATTCGTAGCGTCGAAACTCTGATCTAACATGTTTTAGGTTTAAATCTCAAAACTGTTTTGTTGGAGGAAATCAGCCAACGACTAGTGGAAGTGCACTACAAGATACAATGTCTTTCTGGGGATAGGCTTACCACTTATAACTTAATTTAAACGTGGAGTACTCATCTCAACTCCACTCCACTCCACTCCGCTTAACTCAACTTTATTTATATAGCACCTTTCATATATAAAAACATGCAGCCTAAAGTGCTTCACATAGAGACAGAAAACAACAGCAATGGTAAAATTAAAACATGATAAATAAAAAAATAGTATTTATAAATAAAATACTTAAAAATAAAATAAAATCAATACAGTAAAATTAATAAAATAAGTAAGAGTGGAAAGAAAAGTTAAAAATAAGGCAGAGTTAACAAGATCAGATGAATACAAGAAGTTAATAAATAATTAAATAAGATATGTTAAAGCAAATATTAATGGTTAGAATAATAATAATCGAGTAGATGTGTTTGTGTTCAGAGATAACAGATGACTTGAAATTTAACTGTGAGTTGTTTTTCTTGTTTTGTGCCTGTTTGCTCACTGAAGACTATGTGGTTTCCTGGTAGAAAAATGTCAATATGTGTTTAAAACTTATATTTTTGTTGTGCACCCTGCAAATAAATGTTGGCGTTTTTATATTCAAATTTTGTTTGCAACAAACTGCTTTTTTCATCTGTGACAAAAGCACCATATTTGTTTTAAATTATGAGTCATTATTTCATACTGCCTGGCTAAAATGAGCATGAAATAAGTTTCAAAATGTTAAATAAGGCTACATAATTATTTATTTGACTTGGCAAGGAATGGCTGTCCATACATCTGTCTTTCAAAACTATGTTTGCACAAATGTTTGTTTGCTAAACCAATTTAGAAGAGTGCTGATTTGAAAATAAAAGCTTTTTGTATATTTGAAGAAAAATGAATAAATAATAAATAAATAAAAGTATTTAGCTCTTTCCAACCTTACCGCACGAGGGCGCTGCGATTTTCTTTTTTGCCAACCACTGAACAATTTAAAATGACTGAATAAAGGAGAAATTAACTCATATATCTAACAAATCAAATAAGGTAAAGTCATAATAGTATTATGAAAATGGCTTATCGCTTCAGCCTATCCGCGGTGTAAAACCATAGTGTAAAACAGATATAAGACTATAGGCTGAAGACGACGTCGGGGGTGTAGTTGTAGCTCTCCACGCTGTCGCTCCAGAAAGCAGAGAATATCTTTGCTGTCTCAGGGTTGGTTGGCTGTAGCTGCGGGTCGGTCGGTGGTGGTCTGTGAATGCATGGTTCCTCCTGATCCAGCCCGACTTGTAGCCACTTAACCTCAGACACTGGCTGTCAAAACGGCTTCATAGGCTGCATTCAAGAAGCACAACCATGGGCGTGGAAGTTCAGACGGTATCTCCCGGTGATGGTGAGTTGATTTATCCGCCTGTGTGTGCTTTGATGCGGGGTGATTGTGTTGGGGGCTCGGTAGTTACCCCGAATGTCATTTAACATTTGGCACATTTTAGCCTAATTCGCGTAAAATACCACATTCAGTGATGTAGGAGGTTAAGCAATGTACTCCTTAGATAGATAGCACCCTATAGCAATAATCGGGATATTAATAGGAGTCTGTTACATGTTTACTGTGGATCTTTCCAGATGTCCTCACATATTGATATTGCAAAATGGGTTAAGTGTCTTTATATTTCACAGGAATTTGCTCACAAGGTAACACAGATTTGGCATGCAAAGAGGGTAGACCTACAGAGCTCCCCAAGGCTTTTCCTCTCTGTCAAACGCACTGATAACGTAATTAACCCAGAGGCATCAGATAGCCCCTCACCCTGGATAAAGAAGCCCCCAGGCTTAAGTTTCAACTTGAGGATGAGACTAACAGACACATATCTCACTTCAGTATGTCTGCAGGCAAAATAAAGATACCACACTCTTGCCAAGAACACCTCTCCAGACTGAACCCAGTAATTGTTAATCCACTAGATTAACCTGACAGCCTGCAAGGTGTCCAAACACACAATAACAGTTGTTTTCTCTTTCTCTTCACAGGAAGAACATTTCCAAAGAAGGGCCAGACATGTGTTGTTCATTACATAGGTAACAGACTCTTTCTCTGCACACCAGACTTGTCTTTCCTGTCTCCTTGTCGAGAGAGGAAATTTGTCTCTATGTGAGTGTTGTGTTTTTCTCCCCTGACAATTTCTGGTGCACAGCAGGGCTCGGTTTGCAGCCCAGCTCTCACAGTGCACACATTCAGCCAGACATGTACGCACCTGTGTGTCACTTATGGTTTCAAAGATGAGGGTGGAGCTGCCACCCCACCCAGAAAACATGATATTGTTTTTTTAAAGAGAAAATTGGTGTCTCATGGTGTCAGCGCCACTTTACAGGCTGCAACCTTCACTCAGCTTGTCCCGTGTGTCATAATCACACACATGCTTTTTGTTTTTCTCCTTCCTGTTTGTTTGCTGTCAGATAGAGCAGTTCTGATGCGGGGCAGAAAGACACTGAGATATTTGGGGAATAAATTTGGGTTATTTGCTGCCCCCGGGGTTGGCAGTCCAGACATCTAGGTCAGACAGAAAGTAAACAAAGCCTGATTCGCATGTCATCTGACTGTCTGAGTATAACAGGGTTATTACACGGCTATGAAAGTTATTGCAGGCTATGTGGTTTAGGCTTGGCTGAAAACAGGTTTGACCGAAGAGATTGGGTATTGTTATTGTTATGCACATGTGTGCATGCATGCAGAAGTCTGCGGCCAGTTCTTGCTTGCAGCAGATACATGAGTTTCCCCTTTATGATTGTATTCCATGACTTGAATAACTCGCCTTTAGAGTTCAGTTTAGTAAGTATTACATTATAAGAGTCACAACAACAAAGACTGACTCTGAATGAAAAATAGAAATATTGTGCTGAACTTTCAGGATAGTGGAACAATGAAACAGATATCTCTTTGAGCCCGATCTTTGCAGAGATCAGCGACAGACATAATGAATTATGCTATATTTGGAAATGATTCATCTCCTCATGTGAGGCTGCTCTATTAAGATATGGAACATCCCGGTCTGGGACAGTCGTGCAGAGGGAGAGTTTTTGCAGTCTCTCCTTTTGTCTGGTTGTTCTGTCTACATTCACCAATCATTATGTGGTTCATAAATCGGCAAAACAGGTCCTTGTTCTGTTTCCTGTTTGTGTCCAGCTTCCATCCATCCTGGTTAATATATATTTTGGATACACTTATAGTTGCTTTCCTGCCTTGTTCTGTGCTTTTCTGTCACAGTCATATTACTAATGCCTGTTTGCTACGGTGGCCCTGAAGGACAAAACAAATTTACAGAAGATGAAACACTTTTACAAAGTTGGAGACAAATTTCCATTTTGGAAAACATTCTTAAATTTTATGAAACAAAATCACATCAGCAAAACACTTTTACCAAGAACAAAAACCAATTTACATTTAAGGAAACAAATTTACAAAAGAGGAAACACTTTTACAAAGTTGAAGACAATTTTACAAACGATGGAACACTTTTACCATTTCTGAAACAAATTAACATTTCATTTTTACTGAAAGGGAATGTACCAAATACCAGAAGTGATCCGGAAATGATCGAGTGAGGGGTCATTTAGTTTGTTTTGATGGAGAGAAACCAAATAGGGCGACATTGTTTACATATTAGGACATCCTCAGGTCTCAGAGTGAGGTGTCAGACCTCAGATGAGAAAGCATCATGTCTCTGTAAAAGCTCTGTCATATCTCTGGAAAACCTTCATCATGTGTCAGAATTCAGAGGAATGTTAATATGTTTCAGAAATGGTAAAAGTGTTCCGTCGTTTGTAAATTTGTCTGCAACTTTGTAAAAGTGCTTTATATTTTGTGAATTTGTTTTCTTAAATGTAAATTTGTTTTGGCCTTGGTAAAAGTGTTTTGCTGATGTAATTTTATTCTATAAAATGTAAAAATGTTTTCCAAAATGCAACTTTGTCTCCAACTTTGTTAAAGTGCTTCATCTTTTGTAAATTTGTTTTGTCCTTCAGGGCCACTGTAGTTTTCTGATGCTACTATAATTGATCATAAAATGATTACATGACACACTACAAACACAACAGCTCACAAGAGCCTGTCCATGACGTGTAGACTGTACTTTTAAAACACTCCGGACAATCTCCGTCTCATGTTTCTCATTGTCTGAATCGGCCTGTGTCATCCCCTCCTTTCTGCTTTTCCTTCTTGGCTCACAGGATTTACCATTAAGCTCCTGGTATTTTGGCACCGGTTCAAAATGCAGTTAGGCCAAAGCAAGGACCCACGTGCCCATGGAGAACAAAAAGAGTTATAAATATGTGTCTGCTGGGGAAATACATAAGAATTGAGTAGTAGTAGCAGGAAAGGATGAATCAGTGTTAAAGGGTAGAGACAATAGGATCTGAAACCAGGAGATTAATGAAATAACCTGTTTTCCTAGAAGAAATGAGAGAACTTTAATTGTATTTGTAGTGTAAGATGTAGCATGCACCCCACAGTTTGGCATGCATGCACATCTAAACATGCCACACATTTTATTTTATTTTGACTTCATCCACCCTGCTTATTTTATGTAACTTATGGAGTCATTAAACAAAAAGTGGAACTAGAAAAACATTGGAATAATTTTACATTTTGGTTAACCCGTGTTAATTAGGAGTCTGCCAGTGTGTTGGGTATTTCCAGAATTTAGTACGAATGCCAAACTAAATAAGATGTGTGTTTGCATGCTAACTTCTCACATCAGAATCAATATTAGTTTTATTCAAACGCTTAAATTAGAAGATAATTTCAAGATCCCTGAAAGAGAAAGTGCTGGTCAGAGAGGTAATCAGGGTCAGAAATACTTATTTATCCCGGGGGAAATTCAGTTGTTACAGTATGAAAAAGTCAAAATATTAATAGAAAGAAGGAATGAGATAAGATATAAATACGTATGAAATAATATAATTTGGATTAATAATAATATGTATACAGAAACGCAGAATAGTTCCAGTTCACTATAAGCACTGGGAATGAAGGTATTGCTGTAGATTCAGGACATACAGCTAGCTGCTAGCGTGCAGAGCTGCAGACTACACCCTGCACTGCACCCTGTGCTGCACCCTGCGCTGGTGTTACCTTTCCAGAGCAAAGATAAACAGTGAGGCTATAGGCAGAGTGATTTCCCAATCCATAAGGGGATTTGAAACCTCTCAGTTTCCAGTATTCAACATCACTGAGGCCTCGTTCTCACACACTCTCACTGCTATGCCTTTTTGATCCTCACTTTCTCTTGCGGGATTTTAAACATGCAGACACACACACACATGCCACAGAGCACACAGACTTGCAGATATGTGAGTGACCCCCCCTCTGACTGTGGTGAGAGCTGCAGCTGCCTAAATTAGCAGAGGGGTCGTTGCTGTGTGAGGCAGGTAATGGCTGTGACTGCGCAAAATTAGCAGGGCAATATTAATGAGAGAAAAAAGTGCTCCCTCTGTTTTCCCACATCTTTTTTTGTTTGTGTCATGCCTGACTGACAGTGTTTGAGCATCGCTGCGGCTCTATCAGCAGTACATTACGGAGCAGTAGTGAGTGGACAGGTGTGGTGTGGCCTCAGATGGGTTTTCTAGTCTGTGGCTGATGTGTGTTTTGAGACTGACACAATATAGACTGAAGAGGGGAAAGTGTACTTAAGACTGATTTGGCAGTTGATATCATAAAGCTTGAAATGGCCTGAAAATAGACAGTTTCCACATGGACTTTCAGTGAAATAAGTCTTTCACGCTGCTCAGAAAGCTGCTTTCTAAAAAAAGAAAAGACATTTATTACAGAAAACTGAACATATTTATACACAGACTTCAAATTTGATCAGTGCCAAATGTTTTGGAGGTGATGGAGTAGGAGTGCTGTGTTTGACCAAAGTCACACAAAGCATTGTTTCTGCAACGTGTGTTCTGAGAAAGTAAAATCTTATGATTAATATCAGAAAAAAACAAACCCATATCAGTAGATCTGTGATTAGCCCTAATAGACTATAATATCGGCTAATAGATGAACATTGGTTGGGCTCTTATTAGGATGGCAGTGGAGCTAGATTTGATCTCCTGCATTGCCACAGTGGACACGCCCACTTAAGCACCTGTTTTAAATGTAAGCAAGATTGTTTTCTGATCAGACCAACTCCTAAAACGGTTATAGCACCCAAAAGCATCTCCTGATATGGATACCAATGGTTCATAAAATAGAGTCATAATTCATGTAGGTAGGTACATCATTTTTTTTCTGTTACACAGTCTCCGCTTTGGTCTTCATCACCCTAGACAGAATGAGCCTTTAATCGTGTAATCACTGGGTGTCTAAGAGAGTGGGGGCAGACATGCAGCAAAGGTTCATGACTGAGAGTACAGGACTACAGCCTCTGTATTTGAGGCGCACTCTTAAACCAATCAGCCAACCAGCATCCCCCTCACTGTGATGATGAACAGCTTCAATGGTCTCCACTGTCAGGACGTATGAGCTTTGAGGGCAACAGGCGTGGTGGATATGATGTCATGCCTAAATGTGGACGTCATTCCTTACCATGTTTGAGCTCCACACTTCACGGTGAAACGTGCTGAAGAGCAGGCTGAACAACCCTCCGTGTGTGACACAGAAATAGAGACTGGAACACGGGCTTGTGTGTCAGGAGATACTGAACTCATATTCAAAGTGAGAGTGTTGTGATTGAATGCCGTGGGAAGTGTTCAGTGCTGAGACAGCTGAGTTAATAAAGCAGGAGAAAAGCACTTGTGTCATGTTTTAAATAAAGAACAAAATAGCTAAAACTTCGAGTTAGTTTTGTTTGAGTTGAGTTAGCTTTTGCTGTTTGGTTGAGTTATGACCACCAGGAGTCTTCATGGGTTAGGCTTAAAAAGCAAACCATGCTGGCTGACTTTTGAACCCGGACACTTCACATCTCATTTTAGAATTTAGTTTTATTTGTCACCTAAATGAAAGTTCAGAGAGTTAAGAGTAACTTCAAGACAACATTTTCAAATCTGTGCTCCAGCAACAAACCTGCTATCGATTGACTTTGCTGAAAACACCCCCAATCACATATTGCACCATATATCACTTCATCTCTCTCAGCATATTAATGAAGCATGAGCAAGATTTTATTCTTTCCATTGAGACAAGCGTGCTCGCAGCTGTGAAATGCTGCAACACACATAAGTCAGTCGCGGACAGATAGCTTTACACGCATCTTATTTCATCCACACTTAGTTGGGCAGAGGGGGGGGTTGTTGTGCTGGCAGTCGTCCTAGACGGGGCTGAGACAGGATACAGTAAACGGAGTAAAAATAACCCCACCCCAGTGTGCAGCAGCTCCCTGCAGACCCGGCCAGAGCTCCACTTTGTGGAAGACCTCTCAGGAGGAGAAAGTGTGGGAGCCGGGCTCAGGAAGTGACTAGGGCCCTGCTGTATTTTTGCAGAGACTCCACCCATGCTTAAGAGTGATAACGAAACACTGATATCACGGGGATGAGGGAGTAGTAGTAGGGGATTATTTAGCTTTCTTTCATGATTTTACAGCTATGAGCAAATATTTAAGCACCCCTTTCTCTTGGTGTTACAGGGAGAGTTACATGCAGCACATAAGACTACACATACATTTATTTTACACTCAGCTGGGACTCTGTTATGTGTTTTCTTCTGTATCTTGCTTCAGAACAATGCAGTTTTATATATTTGTCCACAGGAAACAAGTGCAGGTGGTGCTTTCTCCTTTGTAGATTTTCCTCCTCAACTGGTTTTGGCCTGTTGCCCGTTTGTACTACAGTCCTTGTCCTTGTTGTTAACCCCTCTGCAGACTTAATGAACCCCCTCAGATACCGCTGGAGTTGTTCGCTGCTCCTTTTAGTGTAACACAGTGGAGCGTTTACAAATAGAGTGTTAAGTTATCAGGTGTTAATACCTCCTTTTACGTCAGTGGACTCTAAACAGAGACCCACACCAAGCAGTGTGGCCCACTACTGTTACACCCAGGATATGATCTCTCAACGGATTCCCACCTGTGAACTCTGCCAGTCAGTGTTTCCTAGCAGGCTACAGCCACTGCTGCCAGAAACTACCAGAAACTGAACCTGCTTTTAATGCAGCTGATGCAAGAAAGTGGCGACTCCAGTGCTCTTGCAGCAGGTGGTATATGTCTCTGTGAGTGCACTTGATGACTCTGCAATAGGTCCGAGCCAAGCCTGTTGATATCTGGGGGCTGTTGTGATTCTTGGAAATGATGGACCTACTAAGTTTAGGAGGTTTGTAAGGGGAGAAGCAATACTGTACCAGCATCCATGTGACCAGATGAGCCAGACCCCATCAGTAAACTTGAGTTAGCACACAACTTCAAATGCCAAGAATTTACACTTGTTCAATTACGACAGAGAAAAGATAAATCAAAGGAGTGTCGGAGTGCAAACTCAAAAATGCGGGTGGACACAGATGCACTCACTGCCAGACTTTACCTATATTATAAGAGCTAATCATTCATGCTGGAGGGGACTGATGCAAAGTCAACAAAAAAACTGTTTATAGGTAAGATAACAAAAATGGACCACCTTGTTTTGATTAAATGTAGCTCCCAAATTAATTTCCTTGACCCGACTTGTTATAAATGTATTTCATAGATCATGTATCTGTCTCAAAAAATGAACTGTAATTTATGAAGACAAAGTCAAATGTGTAACTTTTCAGTTGTATAAAAGGCAAGCCTTATTTAAAGTTCCAAAGGAGTGAAGCCCATGTCTGACTCCTTCAGTGGAGCTAAAAGGCCCCAATGTTCCCATCATGCCCGAACGCTCGGTCAGCGCCCTGAAGGAGCGCAGTCCTGCACCGCTCCGCCTTTGTTACCCATTTCTCCCTGTGGTCTAGATGCAGGCGAGCAATGGCCTAGTTAACTTCAAAAATAATCCACTGAACCAGGCCAACGCTTCCCACTTCACATTCCCTTTGTTCATCTGGGTAATTGAAACGGGCCCAAAGAAGCTGATAAGAAAGCCCCACAAGAAAAGTTCCTCAGACAGGAGCCAGCTCTGCTTTATTCCTTTAATCTTAAAATGCCTCATGTCGGGATTTGAGCCACTGAAGAAAGGGTGTGCATTGATCTGGTGTCACATGATAAATGAGGATAAAGAGTTTATGAGAGTTGTTAACTATACAGCCATAATGTGTTAGGTTAGTTTTAAGCCAAGTGCTGCTTCACTTTCTTAATATAAATGTTTTTTTTGTCTTTGCCAGGTATGCTGCAGAATGGGAAGAAGTTTGACTCCTCTCGAGACAGGAACAAGCCCTTCAAGTTCAAGATCGGCCGGTCAGAGGTCATTAAGGGCTGGGATGAAGGAGTAGCACAGGTGAGAGGGTGGAAATAAAGACATTGCTTCAGGATAGTAATAACTCTGATTGTTGTCTATTTTGTGTAAAAGAGTTACATGTAATTATTTTGAACAGTAATGATGAGTGTGCTATAGAGGGAGGCTTCTAAAATGTAACATTTTGAAACTAGTAATGTAGAAGCAAAGTAAGCTTGTATTTCATGGTCAGAATAAAGGAGTATCTTATCTTATCTTATCTTATCTTATCTTATCTTAGATATCTGTAATGTTTTTTTTGCTGCATCATTGCATCAAATGCTCCTCCTGTAGAAGCTACAATTTAAAACCCTTTGAAATGTTTAAGGGATGATTTTGTACTCAGAAGATTCTTAAAGTCAGAAGCACACATTTTAATCCTTGTGCAATGTCATCATCTGCAGATGAGCCTGGGCCAGAGAGCAAAAATCACCTGCACACCAGACCTGGCGTATGGAGTGACAGGTCACCCCGGAGTCATCCCCCCCAACGCTACACTGATATTCGATGTGGAACTCCTGAAGCTGGAGTGATGCCTCGGGTTAAATGCAAAGGTTAAGGCTTAATGAGGCTGCGTTCGCCACGACTTGTTTCCAGGGGAGACCTTACTCTGCTGCTGCCTCCCAACATCCACCTGCTCTTCTTCTTCTTTGATTTATACAGTCTACTAAAGTTCAATGTTTAATCATGCAAAATACTGCTTTATTGCCACCTTGTTTAAAAACATAATGCAAGAAAGTCTTTCATTTCTGGTAGTCGGAGATGCTGTTATGTTTAATTTCGTTTAAAGTTGTACATTTTGTTGAACAATGGGGAAATCAATCATCTATTAAAAGGACGTTCATTACGTTGCATTCAAAACATATACTGCCTTACAGCTTCAGCAACAGAGGAAGGGTTCAAAGGTTGAAAGTTCATAACTTCTGCTCTATATCTTAACCGGGCATTATAAATATATATATATATATACCACTGTCTGCATTGCCACTTTGATAAAGGTTTGTCCTGCTGAATGCTCTGAATGATGTTGCTATGTTTAGTATATTTTATATCCCTCATAAACATGTAGGCCTACAGCAAGTGTACCCTATCCAATCTAACCCAATCCAATACTGTACAGAACTCTACAAGAGCCATTGCTACTACGACCGTTTATCGACCAACTCTTGAATAAAAATGGCATGTACTGTGTTGAGAGACCAGTGTTCTGTGTTATGTGTGAGTGAGTGGTTATTGAAAGAGAAATCATTTTAAAAAGTTGCAGTGTCTGACAGTGACAGCACATAACTTACTACCATGCTAACCAGTGCCCTCTACAGCAACATCACCTCCTAGTGGCAAACTTTAAATTAATCATGATGGTAAAATATTAACCTTTCTTTGAGCCATGAAAGGTAAAAGTCTTGTGCTAGCAGCGGCAAAGAAAAAAGAAGACATTAGCACACAGTACACTGTATATAAATGATCAAACACTACATTTGCTGACAGAACTGCAGTTGTGAGAAAGGTAGTGCTGCACATACCCACAGAAAAATACCATGCAAACAGATCACTCAAAGCTGAACATGTAACAGCACATGGTAAGTTCCATGTAATATTGTATAGCTACGGTGGCCCTGGAATGCAAATCACAACAGCAATTCAGAAAACACTACAGCAAATCAGAAAACACAACAGCAATTCAGCAAACACTACGACAAATCAGAAAACAAGACAACAAATCAGAAAACACAACAGAAATTCAGCAAACACTGTGGCAATTCAGAAAACACTACGGCAAATCAGTAAAAACTGTTTTCTAATTTGGCATTGCGTTTTCTGAATTGCTGTTGTGATTTTCACTTCAGGGCCACTGCACATATCAGTATAGTCTATGCCCAATGTTATGCTTAGTGAGTCCGTATTATCCATATGCACCTGAATTAAACAGCATAGCAGGTATAAAAAGTGCCCAATAACATCCATCACATAAAATAAATGGATAAACAATGTAAACATTTTGTAATATTAAATAAAAGGTAATAAAAGCGGGGAAAGTAGCGCAATTTACTGATCTCTACCACTATGAAATATCTTGAATCCCACATGTGCTTCCCCTGTCAAAGGTAAAAGGTCATCCCTCTATGCTGGCTCATGATTGGCTGAATGCTAATGTTATGAAACTTCATTGGACAGGCGAACACACGCCTTTCGTCCACCTGAAAGAACAAAACAGACGACAAGGTCAGAAATTCATCTAAAATATGTTACAATATGCGCTTTAATGACATTTACGTGCTTACAAGATGTCTCAGTCTAGTATGCACTTGTTTAGTTTCGTGAATGAATGATTATAGATCAAATATGCAGTGTTATAAGACACAAGCTAATGTACTAAGCAACACTGCAGCTAACTTAAAGCTGTGTCAACATTAACTATCACGTTTACTTTATTTACAACTCGTGCATTTATTTTTTATTTTGACATGCCTTTTACTCTTACATCACTCTAACCCAGCGTTAATGCGAAAGTCGTAAAAGCCAAATGTTACGACACTTTAGAGTACAGATGTTGCCCCCTAAAGGAGCTGCCATGTGAAGTTTACGTGTTACAATGAGCGACTGATCTAGTAAGGCTACTGTCAGCTCTGAATCAGAGCTAAATATTATACAGCCTATGCCAATCACACACCTACACTCAGACACATTTAAGGGCAATGTTGACGCACTGTCTTTGTCTTGTTAAGGTGACATTTTATGGCATAATGCATTACTATTTAGTCCATATGTGCTGTTTCATTCCTACATAGGGTTGCCAACTTTCTCACTACTAAATCAGGGACAGGTGCACGGTGCCATGGTGGTGTCAGCATGATGCATATATTCCCTTTAATCCTTACTGTATCATTATGTAACCTCATATGAATAAACCTCAAAGAAACCACAGTTTGGCTCTTTACATCAAAAAACCGGCAAAAGAGGAGTATGACTCACCAAATGTACTTTTTCCATGGATACTTTTTGCTGCTCTTGACTGATTCAAGCAGTCTTTTGTCCTTTTGCACAGCCAGAGAGAAGTCCTTACATGACAAGTCTCAGTTTACAGATATTTGAATTTTTGATCAGCTCTGTGCTGCATCTGTTTCTTCAGTCTGACCATTTAATGGCCATCAGAGAGAAAATCCTCTCTACTCTTTTTTTGCAAGACATGGCGCATTTCAATGTATACAACTCTGATGTGCGTGAGGGGCCCTGTGATTGGATGACAAGCAGTGTGTTTGGCACATGATCTGCCACTGTCGTTTTATTTGATCTGGGATCTGTAGAGTGCAGTCCGCTGTATTTACAAGGGTTAATAGTCAATTGAGGTCCCGTATGAAACAAACCAATTTAGCCCAACATACGGAATGTCCCAGCTAATATGGGACAGTTGGCAACCCTATTCCTACCAAATGTGCAATCAGTGCATGTGTTTGTATTTGAAGCCCTTAGAAAACATACATCCTATATTTAACTTGATTTCAGTTGTTTCCTCAAGATCTTGACTTAACATCAGGTGGCCATAACTCTTATCTCCAGAGTTATGCAGTGTTACAAAGTCATTAAAACAAACACATATAAACAGGCTTCACATACAGTACGTCTTCAGCAATTACAGCAGTGCATGGTGTGGTCCGGGCCACAATCACAGTGACCAACCTCGTTTTTTAGTTTTCTAAAATGCCAGATGATGTACCAGTTATCATAAAGAAACACGCTATTTTCAAATCTCAAGTTAACAAGATAAACTAATAATGGGGAAAACAGCATTATTGTGCCAAGATAATCAGAAAAATAAGTCAAGATCTCCAGAAAACAACCAGAGTAAACGACATGTTTGGGTGCATGTCCAGGGCTTCTGTCCTTTTCATCACACCATATTTTTCCTTATCTTCCCCCTCAGGCAATCCATGTCCGTTTGACTGAGACGACAGTAATCATGCTGACTGCACAAAGGGCGTGTGCTGCCATGGCTGTCCGGCGCCTGGCTAGAGCCTCTGTCTCCTCAGCACACACATATCGCTCTCTGATCCACACTTCCATACCATCCCAGGACCAGGTTGAGCTGCATCCTGAGTGGGCCAGTCTGGCAAAGAAGCAGCTGAAAGGGAAAAACCCAGAGGATCTGATCTGGCGCACACCTGAGGGGATCAACATCAAGCCCGTGTACACTAACGCAGACTCGGCTGGAAGGCCAGATGAGCTGCCAGGAGTGTTTCCCTACACTAGAGGGCCCTATCCCACCATGTACACTAACAGACCCTGGACTATCAGACAATATGCTGGCTTTAGTACTGTGGAGGAGAGCAACAAGTTCTACAGGGACAACATTAAAGGTTGATGAGTTCACTTTTCTATTCTTCCTTTTTTTTGGTCATCAAAGCATACAAGGGGCCAGACATACATCTTTTATTTTTAAATATACAGAGCTTTCATTTTGCCCCTTATATATGTGTGAGACTGCAGGGCCCTGTGCGCTCACAGAAATCACACAGGGTGGAGGTAGTGCTGTTTGAAGTGAAACACAAACAGCCTGATCTATTATATTTAGTAGGGCCAACACTTGATGTAGAAACAGATACATGCAATGATTACACTCATTTAGAAAAGGCTGTGCTGGAATCCTAAAAGGGCGCTCAAGAACAAATTTCTCCTCATGAGTGTTTAGTGAATAAGACCTGTTGAGTGTACCTTTAAGAGGTTGGCAGCAGTGCAGGCATCTCAAGAGAGATGACTTTGCTTATGTCCTTTTGAGCTGTTATTAAAGCTCAAACTCTTCCAGTAAAATAATAGAAAGGGAAAACAGAATTCGTCTTCTTCCCTCAAAGTTGTTCATTAAGTGGTATTTTAGACAGGGTTCATGGTAGCCTGAACACATTTTTTTCTTCCTGACTTTTATATCTCCATTTCTTCTTCAGGCTCTCATTCACTCTCTCCTTTTCTCTGATTTCAGCTGGACAACAGGGTCTCTCTGTGGCTTTCGACCTCCCGACCCATCGCGGCTATGACTCAGACAACCCCAGAGTCCATGGGGATGTCGGCATGGCAGGGGTCGCCATCGACACAGTTGAAGACATGAAGATGCTCTTTGATGGGATCCCACTGGAGAAGATGTCTGTTTCAATGACAATGAACGGAGCTGTGATCCCTGTGTTGGCGATGTTTATCGTGACTGGAGAGGAGCAGGGCGTTTCCAAAGCCAAACTCACAGGAACGATTCAAAATGATATTTTGAAGGAGTTTATGGTTCGCAACACCTACATTTTCCCACCAGAACCGTCCATGCACGCCATCGCAGACATCTTCGCTTACACCTCCGAGGTGTGTGACACTTTTTAATAATGAGGCTTTCTTTGTCAAACTATTCATGTAGCACATGTGGTAGATTTACAATACCCTCTCCTTGTTTCCAGCACATGCCCAAGTTCAACTCCATATCCATCAGTGGTTACCATCTTCAGGAAGCTGGAGCCGACGCCATCCTGGAAGTAGCCTACACCATCGCTAACGGCCTGGAGTACTGCCGCACAGGCCTCAAAGCAGGCTTAACCATTGATGAGTTTGCCCCAAGGTAAGGATGCACTGTATATCAGGCTGATATGTTATTAGCCTAATAAAGGGAATCCTATATCATTATTCACTATTCTGATTAAACAGTTTCATCGAATGAAAAGCAACCAATAAAAGCTGATTTCATTTAGTTATTAACAAGCCTTCACATTCTGACAGTAGGGGGCGGTATGTGATCTGCTCTTGCATGTAGAGAAAAAGAAAAAAGCATAACCTCAGTGAGACACACCAAGCTAATGAGAGTGGTGAACCCATGTGGATGTTTATCACTGCCTCAAAGGAAGATAACTTCCAAAACTGTGCCACAGGTATTCTGAGAAAAAAAAGCCTGCAAGTTTGAGGAAAGATGTCGTCAAAACAAAGAAATATACAGTCGTGCTCAGAATTTTGGATTTAGGTTTCTGTTGTCATTATGATATAAACACAGTTGTTGTCAATAAATGGCTTCACCCAACCACTAACCATGAGTGAAAAAAAAAGATTTGCTCTTATCATTCATATTCTCTGAAAAATGGCCAAAACAATCACAAATTCTGCCCGGGTATGTAAACTTATGAGCAAACTTTATATATAGAAAAAAACACAGCTAGCATCAACAACAATAAAATGGTAAGTCCCTGACAAGATTTTCCACCTTAAAGCTCCTGTGAGGAGTTTTTAAGTGCTCATGAAATGGACTGAAATTAACAGTGATGGCTTTTTATGATCTAGAAAAGCAAACAAGATTGTTAGAAAAGGAATTGATCATTTCTGTTTTGTTATTTTTAAGCCTGAAATCGCTGTGAGGGGGTAGGTGTCAGATGAGGTGATGACAGCACATCAAAGAAAAACCCTTTTTCTGCAGTAAATATTCGCAATGAGTGAAATAGTTGACTGTTGGTTGAAAGCGGGAGGAGATAACATAATTTACACATGTACAGGACAAAATAAGCAAGATCACTTAGTCCACAGGGGGGCGCCAAAGTCAACACAAACAGAAAGTTGCTCACAGGAGCTTTAAGCAATTAAGGTTAAAATCACTGAATTTCCAGCGCCTGATGACACACCTTTTCCAAGATAGACAACCAAGGATTTAGCCAGCTAATGGTCATTTTTCAACAATATCCAGAGTTGATGCTCTTTTGCAGATGTATCCCAACCTGCTCTGTGCGGTGTGATCTTAACACACATTGACAGTCTGATCAATAACATCAGTTACATTAGTTTGACCATGACTACTGGACAGCTGATCGGCATGTATCCGTGCTCATGCATCAGAAGATCACCGGTCTGCGAGGTGCGTCCGAAAGTAGTGCTAAAACAAAGGGGGGTTCTGACGGCAAACTGAATAGCTCCTCTGGGATTTTCTCATTAAAGGGGAAGAGCTCACCGGCACGCATTGTGGCTAGGAGGAGCAATAGTGTACTGTGACTCATATGACCCCACTTCAAAAAAACGGAAATATCCCTTTAAGATGAATCTTACGTCTCTGTGGTAAAACCAAACAATGACACAACTTTAGTTACAAACTAATTAGTTTTAACGTTTGGTTTAGGGTGGACTATACTCCCTAACTTAGGACACAACTTACGCAGAGCTGGTGCAACAGGCAGCTGGACTTCTGTTGTTAGTGAACATGCTTAGTTTGACATCTTGGTGTGTTAATGAAAACTTCAAAACGAAAGAGATGTTATATCATGCACAGGAGTGCTCCAGTTCACATTATAAAATGAGAAGAAGAGAAATGACAGTGATTTCAGTCTGAATTGCAAAGTACAGAATATTGATTTAAATGCATTTCTGTTCACTAAATCTTGGCCTTCTTATCCTCAGGGGTGCATAAACTAGATGTTTTAAAATACACAAAAAAATGTTTTATTAGCAATGGCCATCAGGCGCATGTTATCAGTTACTAATAATAGCAACCCAAAAGGATCCCTATCATTTGTCACTTTAAACCAAATTATGAATATGAATATGAACGTGACCAGTTTTCATTAACACGGTTATTAATCTCAGATTGGGCTTGATACTGACTTTGATAATGCAATAATATTTGAATCATCTCCCATACTTTTAATTTGTTAGATTAATCAAGAAAATTCGTTCATATTTGAATAAAGAATGAGGTATTAAGGATGAAACATGAATTAATGCAGTCTGAGGCTTTTACTTTTACTGTCAAACTTTTTCGCAATAGTCTGAAAACTTCAAGTCTGAACCTTTAGCACTTACAACACATTTAGTTCACACTTAGTTTTAGCCACCACATCACATAACACCATTAAAGCATACAAAATGTTTCTCACACATTCATACTTTTATCATGTCACCCTCTTTGATCCTGTCAGATACACTTAAAGTGGAGTGAAAGCGACTTCTATCTTCATTTTTTATATTTTGAACTCACTGCTTCTATTAATTTGAACGTAAATGTCTTTTTTTTAATTCTGTTTATTGATTTTTCTTTATTCTTATATATGTATTCTTATGTATACCAGTATACAAAACACAGTAGAGTACAACAAAACATAGAACAAAACCATGCCATGACACAAAGAGTTGCCCCTACAATTTGCAATGTGACCTACACATACATATCTTCCCCTTACACCTTGCTGACATTTGAATACAGATGAAGTACAAGTATCTACAAGTTAAATATAGTATTGACTGGATTCTATATAGGTCCCAGGTCTTGGAATATGTTATTTACTCCAAAGGAGCACATGAATTATCCTCTTTAATCCAATGAATAGTGTTTGGAGGGTCTCCATTAATCCACTTAGACCTAATGCATTTCTTGGCAGCTCACAAAACCCTTTAAACTTTGGGAGGGAAGCTTCAAGTCAGTCAATCCCCCAGCACTACGATCACAGGTGACAAGGAAATATTCTGCAATAATGCTTTCCCATGAATATTCTCAACTCCCAGCCACCACTGTCTCAACTTAGGGCAGGACCACACCATATGTATTAGAGTGCCAATTTCCAGTTCACATTGTGGGCAGAGAGGGGACACATCAGTTTTAATGTAAGTCAGTCTCTCAGGTGTAAAATATGCCCTGTGTATAAGTTTGTAGTTGCAGAGCCTATATCTGGTGTTAATGCAACTTCTCTGCACTAATGTGATTGCTCATTAATCTGGCTCCATTGTTCATCTGTGATATTGATCCCCAGGTCCCTCTCCCATCTGTCTTTTAGTGCTGTTGTGTTGGTCTTTGAATATTCTAATAATAAACTGTATATTTGTGATATATGTTTACTCAGATTGTCCTTAAATAATAAGGACTCAAGTAGGGTGTACTTCGGCTTATCCAAAGAACCACCATTTGAACTGTATGAAGTGTCGTATTTGTAAAAATCGGAAGTGTGTGGCTGGAATTTGATGGCCATCCAGCAGACCCCAAATGACCCAGATGTATTCCCTTGGTAGGGATGGGTACCTTTAACATTTGATCTGATACGGTACCGATACCCAGTACCTGGAAATCGGTACCGGTACTCAACGGTACCAATTTTCAGAACTTTTGTGTGTGTTTATGCGGTAAAAAATGTTAATTTGTTTAATAATAAAATCTCAATTATTTTAAATTAACACATTTATTTCATTTAATATGAAATGAACAGAAACAGGATTATATAGGTGATTAGATATATTAGCTGACACGTGCTCGTGGCGTCTAATTGCTCTTTCAGGAGTTTATCAGTTAACACACTTGAACGCCTGCGGACGGGAAAAACTCAGTTCTTCATCTCTTTATAATAACAGGACACACAACTTACTTGTTGGGCATTCACGCACACAGGAACGGTTATAAACAGGGCAGGTAGTCTGAGTGAGAGAGTCTGTTTCAACTTAATTCTCCTGCAGCTCTGCCTCGCGGTGAGTGCGCGCGCCCGTCAGCTTCAGGCTCCGTTTGGTGCGCTCCCGCGCAAATGCAGAGAGCAGAGAGCAGAGACGTCCACCCGACCAGTCTCAAACTTTATTACAGGGCGAAAGTATGGAAAATCGCCTACTCTTCCACTCCCTTACAGTCACAAGGATGTGTTTAGGTACCGAAACATGGTACCAATGGATTTTACGTGAATCGGTACTCAGTAGTACCGACGGAATTCGGTCGGTACCTATAAAAGTACCGAATTCGGTACTCATCCCTATCCCTTGGTATAAATCTTCGAACCTTGCAATACCATTCTGTGCCCGTATCGTAAAGGCATGGTCTTTTAGAGCCGATGGTGAAGTACTGCTGAGCATGAGAAGTGTTTTTGGTGAGAGGGAGATTGGTAGTTTCATATATTCATTTACGTCCTCCCATACCTTCACTGAGTGGCTAAGAATGTGATAAGCCGTGAATGTCTTAATATTTTAAGTCTTGAAACAATAGTGAATGTAAGACAGGTCTTGTATCTTTGATACATGTCTTTCTTTTTGGGTCCACGCAGGACATGTTTCCTTGCTAAACCAGTAACATAAGGGTCTGGTTGGGCGGCCTAAAAGTATAATTCTGGGTCTGGTAGACCTAACCCACCCCCTTCAAAAGACAATACTAAGATACTTCTCTTGAAATTGTCGAATATCTTAAAGTTTATATTTCATTAACTGCCACAGTTGCTTTGCTAAAACGTGAAATAAAACAAGATTGATCCAATTGATACCTGGAAATTAGGGATGAATTATGGAGTAATGCCAGGAGCCAAGATTCAAAGTTTGGTTCTGTTTCAGATCCATTGATCTGCAAGTGGGATCTGTAGTAAGTCATGATCTCGGTGGGGGAGCATAGTTTGGAACTTTAGCAAGATGTCAACCATGACACCATCATCTAAGGTGTGACTTTGCTCTTAGCACTAACACTATCACTGGATGGTGTCATTAGGGTAATATGACTCTTCTTTCAATCTTCACTCAATATTTCTCAAAAACTTGTATGTGTTGGATGTCTTCTGTGAAACTTCTACTATGGTATGCTGAAGTTGTGTCTGACCTGTTAGTCTCTCGTTCCAAAGCAGGAACATACTGTATGAACATCTGTCAGTCTAAACTTACAAACAGAGTTACACTCAGACATTGGCTTATTGTCCTGTCAGTTAATGATGATAACCACATGTACATAAAAAAAAAAGCATTGATTTACTGGAGGAAAAACAAAGACTGGTCCCTGGGGCTTGCTTTTTCACTTGAAAGTACCTCTGTGCCCAAGGGCATAGAATTGGATAGGGATGGCAGGGACATGTCCCTAGCAATATTTGGTACCCAATAACCCCCCCACCAATAATTCTGTCCAGTCATTAAAATTTGTCGCCTTCAGATTGCAGTGTACTTTTTGCAGTGACAACCATAGACTGTAAATATAATGGACAGCATCTCTCCGCCTTTTCCCATTGAAAGGCTTTGAAGCCAAAATATCCCGTTCCAGAACGCCAGTCTGCACAGTAGAGAATTTGTGTTTCCACGGTAACGAGCTCCGCCCTACAGCTTACCGTCCCGAGTTCCTACGGAGTTTCTCTCTACAGCAGCTGTCAATCAAAGTAAATCTGGTAGTAAAACCCTGTTTTTTAACCTATGATAACTAACGAAAAAGTAACTTTTCAGAAAAAAGAGGCCTTGAACACAAAACAGTCAAATAATAAATACATATCACCACAGCATACGGATGTGAGAAACATTCTTGCGACGTGTAGGGCACTCTCTCTCTTTCTCTTGTCCTCTCTCTTTATTTATTTGTTTTGCACCCAGGGCATTCTGTCTGCTTTTGCTCTCCATACCTTCGTTTTTTTTTATCTTTCTCCCAGGCCTGCTGATACATGATTAGACAGCTGGAACACCACTGATGGCAGATTCTTCACTATTATATAGATTAAGACAGTGGATGTAGTGTGAAGTTTAAAAAGACATGTGTTTTAAAATGTGTTATTGTTGTTCCATTGTGTAACAATTGTCTCCATGATAGTCCTGTGACGTAGAATATGCTCCAGACATTATTTTCAGTAGATTACAAATTGCGTAATTTGACCTGACTGCCACTCTGTCTGACCCCTATTCCTCACATTGTATTTCCATCAGCTCCTCATGAGCTCTTTTGCTGATTTTTTCCTCACAGTCTTTCATTTACTGATAATAGCAGAGTGACATGGGCATGCAATCTGAAGACCATTCTGAGGAATCACTTTGGCCTGACCCTTTGACCCATAATTACATCAGAAACCGCCCTCACAGAGTCCGCTTGTTATCAATATAGAGCTGTCACTCAACTGTGTGAAATGGAGGGCTTTGCACCATAAACTATTATCTTTTCACAGCTACTTTTTTTTTTTTTTTTTTTTTTTCGGCTCTGTAGAGGAAGTGGAACTTGATTGCATTTTTGAGTCTTGTGTCATCCTTTAGCACTTTCTATTTCCACAGCGGTGTGCTATCTGAACCTGCTGTAAGGACAACAAGAAGAGTAATAACTGTAATATCTTACAAGACTGCATATGTCATCCTTTGATTCAAGCAGTCTTTCATCTTTGATTTGATTGATTTAAAAAATTTCAGTGTTCACACTTAATATTTTCTATCTTGACTGAATGACAGCATCATTATTATTTTGGTCTGCTCTCTTTAAACTGACACATTGACAACCTGTCATTTTTCAAAACATGCAACACAGAACTGCTCAGACACGACAGAGGAAAAAAAAAACAACAATAGAAAATAATTACGAAATCAAAATAACTGACAGTAGGCACAATTCCCATCCAACTCCCACCCCTTTCAGTCTCCTGCAGAGAGACAAGGCAGTATCCATATGAGCATCTATACAGAGCATACAAACATAGCAGGCCACAAGGTGCTTGATCAGTAATGAGCACTTAAAACAGAGTGATAAAGACAGGCTAGGCCAATGTAGGAAATCCACGAAGCAAGGAGGATGACATTTTGGGCCCAATATGCTGCAAGTAAGGGTCCCAGACCTTATAGAAAGCATCTATTTTGGAGTCAAGCATGCATGTGATGTATTCACTAGGAATGCAGTCCATAACAATGTTGTGCCATGATTTTTTTGTTGGAGCAACATTCTTAGTCCAGAAAAGTAAAATGTTCTTTCTAGCAGCTGAAGTCAATATATTGAAAAGTCTCCTGTGCTTACGGTCAGTGATCTGACCATCCGGGAGCCCAAGGATTAGGCACATAGGGTCTATTCATATTGGGACACCAAAGATAGCAGTCAGTTCATTCACAGTTCTAGACCAATACCTCTGTAGCTTAACACATGACCAAAGGCAGTGAATATCTATAACCAGTCTCAGAATTGTATTTCCAGCAGAGCGGGGAGATATTAGCATCCATTTTGTTCTTGACAGCAGGTGATATGTGCGTGCAGTGTACAATTCTGAACTGTATGGATTTGGTATGGTTACATACAGTAATCTATAGCAACGCCTAAATCTTTCTCCCAAGCCTGCTTGGTGGTTTGTGAGGTAATAGGAGAATTAGAGTTCAGGGCTCTGTAAAAAACAGTGATACACTTCTTACTAATCTGTAGAGACCGTGCCTTCTCAGTCATTGAGGTGGTGCCTTTAACTATGAAATCTCTAATTTGTAAATATCGGAGATGTCCCCTTTGGTTAAATAGACCAAATTGCTGTTGCACCTGCTGAAAGGATAGTGAATCACTTATTTTCTTCAGCCCTTGGGTGCTGGGGGGGGGGAGTTGGACTTCCACTAAAAGTGGGTGTTACATGCACTCCTAAGTAACTCGGCATAGCCTCGGATTTTGCTAAGTTAATTTTATATTCCGAAAAGACGCTGAATGACGAAATTACCTTAATCAGGCGTGGAACAGAGGTATTGGGTTGCCACAAATGTATCAAAATGTCATCCACATATGAATTAATTTTGTGTTCCCTATTACCAATGAAGATACCAGAAATTAAAGTGTTTTGCCTTACTGCTTGGGCCAGTGGCTCAATAGCAATATCAAAGAGCAGGGGGCTGAGGGGGTCACCCTGCCTATTCCCGCAGTGGAGGGGGAAGTTGGCGGATCTTAGCCCATTAGTCAAAACCGCCGCCGACGTCGTCGAAGTATTGTACAGAACCCTAATCCGACCAAAAAATACGACCACTCGACCCTGTCTAATGCCTTCTTGGCTCCAAGAGACAGCACGATGGCCGGGTCTTCATCCATAAAGGTCTAATTGCTTTTTATATGAGTTGTGATCATGGTACTATTAGGGCATACATTTTATAACCATGTTACACAGGATGTCAACTAGCAGCTCTAGGAGATTTGGAAGACAAAATCAATCATCAAAGAATGCTCAAAGATGGCACAATAACAAAACAAAGAAAAACTTTCTCAGAAAAGGCGTCTCTAGCCAACTGGCATTGAGGCTTTGTGGATTTAACAGCTTTAAATACTTCCTGTTTAAAACCACATTTCAACATGCAAGGTTAAAACTACATCCAAGATATTGTACATTCCAAACATCACACCTTAAATGTAGTCTTTAAAATGTACAATAACTCTACAAAATATACATAAAGCTAGAATTAATCTTACTTTGACAGGTTGAATATAAAAGAAAAAGGATTACATCCTCTCCAGTCCCAAAGTCAGACAGCCCAAACATCAACATCAGGTGGAGTAATGCACATTCATGTGTGTTCACACGAGCACCATCCTCAACCAAGAGAGCAATTATTGATGTTAATCAAAGCACCAAGAAAGAAAACAATTACTAGAATAATAACACACTCGATAAATCAGATGCATAAATCGCTCAAAGTGGAAGAAATAAGCATAACCAAATATTAAACTCCAAGATAAGTAAATAAGTTCTTCACCTGGTTGTTGATGGAGTATGCAATGCTTCCTTGCAGGAAGGAACTAAGCAGCACATTTTCAATTCAAATATGTCAGTCTGTTCAAGGCAGGACTTAAATGTCCCTGTTATGTGATGTAATGATGGATGAGTTGTTCTGATGACAAGCTGGTGTTCAGAGGTAGTAATAGAGATGTCACAGGGTGAACAGTGTTGCTGCCTCTAGTGCTTCCGTAATGACATGCTATATAAAATCACACAAAAGGACACCAATATTACACTGTAGAGGATTCATCATAGAAGCAGTTGTAGTGACGGCAGAGCTTTGTGACATTGCTGTTGCAAACTCACTTTATAGAAAGACTTCTTTCATTGCTACCCAACACTTCTAACTTATATTTGTACATGTATGCTGCATTTACACCAATACTCATGTATCTGAAAAAGCTTATATAGTCCAATTACACCAACCTTTTCAGAGCAACTCATCAAAAGTTACCCCCAGGCAGCTGTGACAGGTAGATTATCTGGACTTTGAATACTCAAGATCTGCATTCCCAATGAAGCCCATATTAGTTAGCATGAGCTGCTGTTGAATGTGTTGTATATAAACTTTAAATTCAGTCCATGTGGAAAGGCAGACATGTTCATGCACTAACTGGAGTATCCCCTTAAAATGTTCCTGATTTTGCACTGCATTGTAAAGTACTTTGTAATGCAGATTTATAAAAAATGCTCTATAAATAAGATTATTACTAATATTATTATTGCTGTTCCTCATCAGTGTTTAAGCCTTAAACTTACCAGAGCAGCCTCAAAACTGCATTCCTCCTGTGTGATGTTATGTCAGCAGGACCTAGAATTGGAAACCTAGCTCTGGTTAAGGCTCAGGGATGATGTTCTTGGCTTGCTTACAGTCTTGCCAAGGTAAAGTCATTGACTTGATGTAGTTGTTTGAAATCTGAAACACAATGAGACATAAAAACACATTTTTAATCCTGTTTTTTGGAAATTGTGGTTGATCTATTTCATTTATGTGGTGCCTTTACAAGTTGCAGTTTCTTTTTATTGGTTCAAGTTTTCAGTTAATATCAGCAACTGATTGTGTCTCTCTGATTTGACTTTTTTTGTGTGTGCTGTCAGGTTATCATTCTTCTGGGGTATTGGGATGAATTTCTACATGGAGATTGCCAAGCTGAGAGCAGCCAGGAAGTTATGGGCAACACTCATTCAAGAAAACTTCCAGCCTAAGAATGCCAAGTCTCTCCTCCTCCGTACACACTGCCAGACCTCAGGCTGGTCCCTCACTGAACAGGTCAGTATGAGTTGTTGTTTAGAAGTCTTTAGTATGTGTGTCTTCTTCCTCTTGGCAATATCTTCCGTAAATTCAACATCATTTTTCTATTGCTATGTGGATGACACCAAGCTCTACCTGTCAACCAAACCCACCTCCTCCCTCCCACCCTCTTCCCTCTCTGACTGTCTGAATGATATCAAATCCTGGTCCACCCTCAACTTTCTCAAAATAAACAGTGATAAAACCGAGGTTCTCCTCATTGGAACCAAATCCACCACTTCAAAGCTCAACAATTTCTCACTTAACATTGACAACTCCTCAGTTTCTCACATCTTTTTAAACTGCCATATTCACTTTGATTACACCTCTTCACTTCACTTTATCCTCTCCTGTTTATTTTATTTGTATTTATTAATAACACTGTATCATGCCTTGTTGGTTTTATCGGCCTAAATTTTATATTGTTCTTTTTTTAAACTCTCTAAATTATTAGAGATGGAGCTGTAAAATAAACACTCTCAGTAATGACATCAAATGTTACGGTGAATGTAAAAAAAAATTAAAAACATGATGAATTCAAATCCAAGTGTTGTGCAAAAACAGTCTTTTTATGGTTTTTGAATAGGACTGCTGCAGAGAGGTTGCTTTGCTACATAATTTTCAGAAGCATTTCCTCATAAAATAATTAGAATTATGACTCACTGACTATCTCATGAAATCCTGTTATCCCCACAAAACAGCACCTTCACACCTTTTGAAAATCAAAGCACTTCCACACAAATAACTTCTCTAAACCCTCTTGTCAGGATCCGTACAACAATGTGGTCCGTACAGTGATTGAAGGCATGGCAGCTGTTTTTGGGGGGACACAGTCACTCCACACCAACTCTTTTGATGAAGCCTTGGGTTTGCCCACGGTGAAGAGTGCCCGCATTGCCAGGAACACCCAGATCATCATCCAGGAAGAGTCAGGCATCCCCAAAGTGGCTGATCCCTGGGGTGGCTCGCACATGATGGAGTCTCTCACTGATGATGTCTACAACACAGCTTTGAAGGTGAGCAATGGCTGAAGGTTTTGTATTTAAAGATAAACAATGATTTAATCCATATTTTCAGTCTTTTACTACCTGCATTTTCCTTTGTGTAGTTTATTAAAGAGATTGAGGAGATGGGAGGCATGGCCAGAGCGGTGGCAGAGGGAATACCAAAACTTCGTATTGAGGAGTGTGCTGCCCGTAGACAGGCCCGCATTGATTCAGGTACTGTCTAATTAAATGATTTGCTATTTCCTTTAAAGCCTGTCATTCTTTAAGCTTCTTTCTTTCTATTCACCCCGCAAGTGCTCAATTATCTCAAGTGAAAATGTCCAATCGATGTTCCTGTTTGGACATCAAGTGAACTCTTTCAGAGACAACATTTAAAGACTTGGATGCATAGCTCTGTTACTTGTCTTTCCCAAACAGTCCAAAGAAAGATAATGAAAAGCTTTGACTGTTTTAAACTTGGAGTTTCTAAAAGGTAATCAGAGAGGAAAACATCTGCTGACTTCTAAGCAAACTGACTTTGCACCCAGGTCTTTGTAGAAAAATAGACTCAAGATCTAACAAACAAGCAGTCATTATAATCCGTTCAATATTTCACAAGCAGACAGAGGAGAGATTCTTGTGCTGTGCCGTGACTGTAAAAAAAAATGGACAGTGTTGCTCCGCTTCTTCCCGTTGTACGGTTCTGAAGCCGAAAAATTCCCCTCCTGGGCGCAGCCATTGTGCAGCCAGAGCCTGTGAAGCCACTGTAACAAGGTCCACCCTACAGTGTAGCGTCACAAGACGCTGTGTGTCCTTTGAAGTTTCACTCCACGGCGGCTGTGAATCAAAGGAAACCCGGAAGTAAAACCCCGTTTTTTAAACTCTAATAACTAACGAAAAATAAACTTTTCAGGAAAAAGAGGCCTTGGACACAAAACAGTCAAATAATAACTACATATCACCACAGCATACGGATGTGAGAAACATTCGTACAACATATATTTATTTTTTAAAGACAGATTTTTTTAAAGACAGATTTTTTGACCTATACTGCAGCCAGCCACCAGGGGGCAGTCACACTGCTGGAAGCCTCAACACCAGCCACCGGAACTTCTCCCTTGGATGAAATGGTAGAATGTAAGAGCCTGGTTAGACTTCCTGAGATAATTATACAACTTATAATCAAATTGTTGGCTCACTTCTATTTTCTACATATTTATATATTTGCATAATGTGTCTTTGTCGGCAATCTTAATATGAACACTAGGGGTGCAACGGATCAAAAAACTCACGGTTCGGATCGGATCATGGTTTTGAGTCATGGATCGGATCATTTTTCGGATCATCAAAAAAAAAAGAGAAAAAGAAAGAAGACAAGACAAATACAACTTTGTTCTCCATTTATTTTGTAAAACACTTGTAAACTTTTGCCCATTAAATAAAAACAACATTCAACTCAAAATTTACTGCATGTGCAAAGCACCCTATCTGTGGGCTCAGTCCTGCCTCATTCACTGCATTTCATGGCATGGCAAGTGAAGGAGCAGAGGAACACAACGTTTTCGTGCATTGTAGGGTCCTTCAGCTGGCAAAGTGCCAATATGCGAACTGCTCCATAAACGAAAGTGAAAGTTAAAAATTGCGTAGCGTGTGTGGATTGAACATGTGGTCATCACGTGAACACGTGCAACTTTTTTTTCTTTCATCAACCAATCCGCGGACCACGTCTGTGCCGAACCGTGGAGAGGCATCCGTACGGATCATGGATCAACGAGGATCCATTGCACCACTAATGAACACATCACTTAATCCATCCAGTTACAGCGTTTTAATTGTTTTTGTAGTGTTTAATCTGCAGCACTCACTTAATCATTATCGTTCATACTGTGTGCAATTTCTCAGTGCAATGACCAATCCACTCATTAATAAACAGTGTGCACAGTGTATGTAAGTCCTGTGTTTTACCTTAAACATGACTCTACTTTATCTTAGTAATTATATCGTGTCTTCTCTTCTCTTCTCTTCTCTTTCTGGTAGAATACATAAACAAGCTGTATGGAAATGTGTAAAGCATCAGCCTGAAAGACAACGATTTTAATATTCAGAAGATCATCTCCCAGACAGAAAAAAACATTGAAACATATTAATTGGAATGAGGTCAGGAGAACAGGTGGTGGATTTAAGCTACTTGATGACTTCTTGATGATTACTAGAGCTAATGAAAGTTAAATGATATGCTAAGTGAGATCCTGGCACACTAATGCAATCAGATCGAAAGGTTACTTTTATTTACTTTTGTGTTATATTGAATGACAATTTCTGAAGCTGAGGATGAGACCATTAATTGACAGTTAATGATAAACTCACATTTTTCAAGATGGAGGCATTAGGCAGGAAATTAAGTTATGGGATTTATCAGTTTATGGATTCTAAAGGCTGAGAAGAGCTTTTAAATACCTTTGTAATACTGGTTAAGTGTATTTGATTGAAAAATAATATAGATATGTAGATCAGAGGCAGAGTTTGAGCCTCCTAGCCAACAGCTATGTGTTCCCGTCCGGGAGTCAAGTCAGTCATGTCCTTATTTAGGCAAAAACTCGTAATCTTAATATCTTCTGAACCGTTGCGTTAGAAAAAAAATCACCCCCCGTACAGTGTGTGCTGATGGAGAGATTAGCTACATAGAGCCAAGCTGTTTTTTGAACCAGGCTGTAAACATGTTTATTAATGCTGCAAAGATTGTCTTTTTTGAATTGGTGTCTATGTGGTTTCCGGTGTTTCTGCAGCCAGCCTCAAGTGGATTCTCGATGAATTGCAGTTTATAACACTTCTGCATTGGCTTCATACTTTGAGACTGGAGGCTGCTGCTTGGGATTAACCCAGGCTGGGGATAATCTGACTGGCTAGAGGGGCGAGGGATCATGATTGATCAATCTGCTGTGTCGATGCAAGACAACTGGCTTCTTGTTCTGTCTGTTCTGGATAGGAGCACTATGTTAGATATATAACAATGATTAGTTGGGAGGGTTGAGGTGAGCAGGGGGAGAGTGAAAAATAGTAATAAAGAAGTCAATAGGTCATATATGTGTTGACAGAGCATATTTCATGACACTGATTGGGCTTCAGTGTGATATACGAAGACATCAGAGCACAAGTCCTCATCAGATGAAAGAGGAAATCACTGAAGGACTTTAACATACTGTGGAGGTTAAACGGTCGTGAAACATTTGAAAGCAGTCAGCAACGTTTTTATTTGAAATCTGTGTGACTGAATTTAAGTGTCATGAGGTAAAAACTATGGCTGCAAAATAAATCACACTTTTCTTGTTATTGCTACATCAACATTTGATATAAATATTGTAAAAGTCATAATAGATTAATAGCAAAAGAATAGTGTAAACAAGCAATACTTTCTCACTTTGCATGCGTATATTTTACCTATTGGATGGAGGCATGGGTATAAAGGTCATTCTTTCACAACATTCTGATGTAGCCATATCCTTATATTGCAATATTAAACAATGTTATGGTACATAACACCCTTTTCTACTGTTGTGGAAACAGATTTTCTGACATGACAAGGCAGACACTGACATCCTTTCCTTATTGGTTCTTATCAGTCACGATTAGGTGGTGACACAATGAGTGGACATGGTCAACAAAAGCCAATGTAAAAGTTAGTTGTAGATGAAACTGTCGATAGTACATCTGTTACATCATAACATCATATGTTTTCATGTTGTTAGGAGACATAACTTTGTTTTCCAGAATTGAACTGCTGAACAGTGAGCCATCCCGCATCCTTACTAACAAAGAATTTAACGCCAAGCTAGCGACATGTCAACAAAAATAGTAAAATGGCGATGGCCTTTGTGTTCCAAAGCTTCTTAAGTCAGGGAGCATTTTACTCCCAAGCCCACTAAAAGAAGGGTCATCTGCCAAATTTGTAAAGCGGACCCTGTTTCTCATGGGTGCACATCGGTAACAGAGAGGCAATAGAAGAGAAGGCACGACAGACTTTAAGTTATGTAATGACAGGTTTTGAGTAAAAATGAGTGATGTTCAATTTAAATGTTGCCGTTAGGTTATTGTGCATTTAATTATCAACTTAGTTGAGTGATAGTTTCAACAATCACAGACTATCAGAATAGTTATTAGTTGCAGCCTTAGGCATGCCCCAGTCTTCCCTGGTTGTTCATGGCCCTTTTCTTTACACCACATTAAACCACATTGACTTATTGTATACTGATGCTTTCAGGCAAAAGTTGACCTCATCAGCTGAGAAACATCTGCACAAGTTTACCTTTCACGATTGCTGTTCTAAGCTAGAATGGAGAGGCAGCCTCAAGTGGTTGAAGCAGCTCACACCAGATCAAGGTTTCGGCCTGCAAGGTATTAACCTGGAGTTAAATCAAGACTCCTTCTTTGGAAATTGACTTTCTCTTCATCCTATAATGCCCCAAGTTGCTGCAGTGGAGCAGGGCAGAACCTTTGCAGACTAGCTTTTCTTTATAATCCCTCTGATGCCTGCTCATTGATATTCATTGGCCTCCTTATTCACCCTGTTAGCACGTCTGTACCTCAGACTTTTTCATATGGGCCCAGAATTAGGATTAACCATGTTAGGCTCTCAAATGGGATTAGTATTCCTGCACTTAGGTCAAACTTTGAGTTTGTATTTTATGACCTTTGGAGAATAAAATAAATGCCTGTGTCTGCTTTTAGGGAGAATAATGTAACAAAAAAGAGAGCTTATTTAGGCCACAAGTTTTGATCGAGGATAACTTAAAAGGCAGTTACTCTGGTGTTTTTAATAGATGTAGATAAGAAGTCCCCCCGTTAAATGAGAAGAAGAGGTGAACTGAGATAAGGTCAGCAGGGACACTGGTTCCATGTTTTTCAATAAGTTGCTCGCTACTGTTATCTGATCTTTACAGGCTCAGGGTTAACTTAGTTGAGATAACACAGTCTCTCCTGCTCCGAGCTGTCTTCCACTCCTTGATAATGGTTCAAAACCCAGATGGTTTGGATCCTGTAATCTCCTCCCTCAGTCTGTTTTCTTTCAGGATACTTGCTGGATTTTGTTTTGTGTCTCCAAACGCCTCCCTGAGAATGTTTGTTTTGATCATCCAGGTTCTGCTCCTTGAAAACATCATTAGAATAGGCTGCTCACATTGACACCCTTGGATGATGATTTTCTGTGTTTCTGTCAATATGTTTACCCCTGTGCTGTACTTTCTTGCTGCAGTATTAGTAAGTGTATACAATTTCTCCTTTTATAGGAGCAGAGGTCATTGTCGGAGTGAACAAGTACCGTCTGGAAAAAGAGGAGACAGTGGAGGTTTTGGCGATTGATAACACCATTGTTCGTGAGAAACAGATTGAAAAACTGAAAAAGGTTAGTGCTGAGAATTTGGTTTCTATAGTTCCTTAAGTGTTACACTTCTGTTTTCTGTTTTCCATTTTTATATGCTTGATAAACAGTTAACTGTGTGCAGAAATCTCAAGACTTTGTGTTAGTTTTCATTGCATTAAAAAAATAATTTTAAATTAAAAAAGCACAAGTTAACATTTTTATCATAGTATTTAAAATATTAAACCAATGTCCTCACATATCAATTTGAGGATAATTCTCAAACATTCACACAACATATCTACGAATCTTAGCTTCATTTGTCCACTCCTCGCTTTAGCTCTAACCACCAACTTTTTACAGGGGACAGTGAACTACACATATTAATGATAGTTCCATATTAAGCCATTCTTCTGCAGCCCAACCCCATAAACCTAATGCAAAAGACCCTGCTTCTAACTTCATTTATTCCATCAGAAGATACGTTTTCAATGATTTCAGGCTCTCATTTGCAATTCTGAGATGAAGTTATGCAAAGTTTCTCTGTTATCCAATTATGATCACTTCTGAGACCAAAATAAACCAAGAAAGTGACGCAATCTTTCCTAATGGATGATATCACTGTGGCTACTGGTACTGATTTACACGTTTATGGTGTGAAATAGTTCTTGAAGCTGCACCTTTTTCTGTATTTTGTTAATACAATTTAAAACCCTGATGACCAGATTGACCAAGTATAACTTAAATATTTTCTTTTTCATTGCCTTCTTATTCAAACAAAAGGCTACAACAATGTATACAGTTACATCATTTGATGTTACCTGAAAAAAAAAGGGCTTAACAATACACACTGTTGTCATTTAGTAACTCTTTTCTAGCTGTTCTTGCCAAACAGCCTCTTAATATGGCTGATCAGTATAATTGGTTCCATGTTTGGCTGTGTAGCCACATCAGACACGTTTACCTATCAGACATCCTATATGTGAGCTGAGAGGAGAGGCTTCCTGTTCCTGCAGTCCCCTGTCTGTCAATATGTTAGGTTCACTGAATCTGAGCGAAGGTCATCCATCTTTGAAATGTCATTACATCTTGAGCGTGGCTGTCAGAACAATGAAAAAAAAAAAACACAGCAATGCAAGGCCAGGATTGGGCAAGTCTGCCCCAGGGGTTCATTTTTCAAGTTGGAAAAAAACTTTGAAGCTCTCTGCGACATGAAGGGGAAGAAAACAACAAAGAGTTCAAGACTCCTATGTCTCTGCTTTGGACTCACAGTAGAGTTGTTTCTTTCAAGTGATGAATGCATTTCAGGGCAGGTTGAGCATTTTGCTTTAGAACAGTTGCTGCACATCACCAGTCAGCTCAATATTTGGATCCTGTACTCTATTTTCAAAAAAGGTCAGATGAATGGCACTATTTATTTACAAGTAATTGTTTATTCTTTTTACTATTTTGACAAATATAATTTTTGCAATGAAATAATCTTGAGTTTTTTTAATTCAGAAAATAACTAAAGAACGACAGGACATAACATCAGCAGTTTCTTCATATTATTTGACTGGAGAATAAGCTTATGAACTCTGCTTTTGTGTTGCTTGACAGTGTTCGAATGAGCACAGACGTCATTAAGCATATTCCTCCAAGGCTAAACATTTTAATTAAAAAACCTGGAAATGTTAACATTTTGTTCAAATTATGCAGGAGACATCAGCTAAGGTCTCGAGGGCTCAGTGCTCAGGGCTTTTGAGGGGGTTGGCTTAAGGTTTGTTTGACAGAGATGAGAGCTGTGTAGCTCATTATAATGCAGGTTAAGGTATACCACAGCTCCTAATCCATACCTCAGTATGTCCTTATCTAACAGCATTTGTGATGGGATTTTAAATGGGTTTTTTTTTTACTGACTTTTATCCCAAAATATGATCAATACAAAGTGAACCTTAGAATTAGTAGGAATAGTCAGAAACCACAAAAAAAGTATTTCCTGGCATTGTAAAGTGAATTAAATCTGGCATTTGTTTGGCTGTGTTAGACACAGATGCATCTAATAAACTTAATTAACGATGGTTGCATTTCATACAGGTGTGTTATCCAGGATTCTGGCTCATTGTAGAGCTCATTAGCACACTCAAATGGAACAGATGTATAATGACCATTAACTGTGAAAGAATCACTTGTGCTTTCCCTGCACTTAGACATCAAAACAGCGTTTCCCATTGAATGTGTAACTGTGGGGGTGGTGGTATATCTGCTCATTGAAAATATATTTATGTCATATAAAATACATTTTCACCATAACCTTATTTTTGGTCTGTTTTTTAAATCAAATTTCATTTATTTCTGAGGCAGAGGAAAGTACAGGAGGTGGGTTTTTAAGCAAGCATAAGTTAGGCCACCTAAAGGGAGCTAATAAGTGGGGGATGCAGATAGATCTGGAAGAAAACGTGTGGTGCACAGGGAATAGCTTGCACTTACTGAAGGCCAGACGAATAAACATTCCCCTCAGCCAAGATGAAAGATCTTCAAATTTATTAATTGTGCCTGAAGGAGATGAGGATGGAGGACAGAGGAAGCTTATCCTCCATGGAAATCTTTTAACAAAAGACGCATCATGATTGGTGCAGGTGCAGATCATTATTTATGGATTTGTTTTCATGTTACTCTCTCTTTGCTGATCTGCAGAAAATGTTACGTCTTGAAATGCCATGACTGCACATTATTTTGATAAACATTATCACTTTATGCAGGATATTTGAATTACAAAATGTGGTGGCGTTTATCATATATAAAGCAGCAATTTGTTTTATATTTTTATTTTAACAGCAAATTCAACACAGACTCCCACAGCTCTCTGCTGTTTTAATTTGCTGATCACTTAAAAGAAAGTAAGAAAAAGAAACAAGAATCAAACTGATCAAAACTGACCAGTTTATACATGAGGAGATTTTAAAGGAAGACAAAATAATTAAAATTAGAACTGCAGTAATACCACAAATAATCAGTAATGTGTACTACTTTACATAACCCAATGAACAAGGGTCTTTTTGTGAGACTTTGTTATCACAGCTAAAATCTCTCTCCAAGCCTCATTATCTGTTCTCTCTTGTGTTCTCATCTTTTACTTGTGGGTATGATGGGGGATGAGAGCTGGCCTGGAGGGGGTTGGTCCTCACTGAGCACCTTGTTTTTGCTTTTGTTTTCCCTTTCCATCAAACCACACTCACATGCTTAGACTCATTCAGCCCTGATTTGAACTTTTCCTATATTTTACACAAGTAAGTGAGCTTAGTATGGTTGTATTGTTACTGACATACCCTATCAAAATCATGAAAACCACTGTGGTATCGTTTCTACTTACCACACAATTTAAATCTTTTACAAATGTCATAAGAGTAGGTCTACGGTCAGCCAGAGACGTCACATTGCATGAAAATCATCAAATTAACATGAAGGCTGAAATACCAGATAATATCTCCCTCTGTCTCTGTAGATCTTCTCGGTAAAGAGAGGGGGGATTTTACAATTTTTAATCAATTATTAATGGTTCAGTTCACTAATGAAAATTAACATCTAATTAGGATGAAAAATCACATGAAATCATCAGTCGACACATACACTGTAAGGAATTTGATTTTAATGCAAATTTTGTCTGCAGGGCAGATACAAACTCTTCATTTCATGGTATGTTGCATCTTTTCTCTGTTGTAGGTGAGGGGGAGTCGTGATGCAGAGGAAGCGCAGAAGTGCCTTGCAGCCATCGAGGAGTGTTCCAGAACCAGAGAGGGCAACCTTTTGGCTTTGGCTGTGGAGGCAGCACGAGCCAGGTACTAACTCAAATCTCTAGTTGTTATTAAAATTCTTATATCTGCCAGACTTGAATTAAACTATCTACAGGTTTCAATGTTTGAAGCTGCTGTTCCTCACGCAGTGTTTTCATCAGTCACTGCAGGTTATACACTCCTACGCATGAGTCAAACATAAGTGAAGCATTACTTCTATATATCTTTTGTACCCTTATCATCATTATTATTTGTTATCTATCACATCAGAAAAACTACATCCGTAGCTGTCTTAAACGTTAGACTTCAGGTTGAGGATCAAAGCTATTTCATGACCCTCACTGTGGCTATGGATACTGTCTAAAATAGAACTGAGGAATCTTTCTGCCATGTGACACAGACCGAAACGAAGCACAACCACAAATGTTACAGATAAACAAGCATGCTGCAATAAAGACGGGAACACGAAATGGAAAAGATATTTTCTCTTGTTTATTTCACTTTCACTAATTAGAATCCCACACAATTACAATACAATCATTGACCAGACAACTCTGAGTGGTCCAGTGATTTCTTTTTTACAGAATAGATTAAGCAATAAATAAATAAATCATTATATATTTTTTAAACTTAGGGAGCCTCAATTATATGTACACAGGCTTTTATACTGTTTGAAAAAAGATCAAAATAAAAAAAGTTTTCTTTTTTGTTTTATCTACTTCTTCCATGATTGATTTTCTGGAGCATCAAAATCATGATGTTGGATGTTGTCTTTTCTTATTCTTGTAGATGTTCTGTTGGTGAAATCACTGATGCCATGAAGAAAGTGTTTGGTGAACACAAAGCCAGCACCAGGATGGTCAGTGGGGCTTACCGCAGTGAGTTCGGGGAGCACGAAGAGATCGCTTTGACCCACAACAGGTAGAAAGTAAACCCTAAGAAGCATCTTCATGTTTGTTTTTCTCAGATTGTTTTCCTGACTGGTTGACTGATATAAGGTTTCCCTCACCATTATGTTTTTTATCAAAGAGTGACAGAATTTAAGAACCATGAGGGAAGGAACCCTCGACTGCTGGTGGCAAAGATGGGACAAGATGGTCATGACAGGGGGGCCAAAGTCATTGCCACAGGGTTTGCTGACCTTGGGTTTGATGTGGATATTGGACCACTGTTTCAGGTCAGTAGGGTTAGATGGCAGTGTTTCCCCTACCGTTATACTGGGGGGACTAGGCACCTGCCCACCTTGGAACTTCAGTTAATTTTATTCTCCATATAGCACCAGATCACAGCAGAGGTAATTCAGGATTATCTCTCTTATAGATCAGGTCTTAAACTTGTTCTTTTATTAAACAGACTAAATATCCTTATGTTATTTATCATATTTATATGACGGGATGTCATTCTGCTCATCTGCTCTCTGTATCGCATGGCAGAGTTCTGCCCCGATGCGCACACAGACACACAAACACGTGCTCACATACACACGGTTTTGCAAGACGAAAACGAGACTACGACAAGCTAAAGTGCATCACTAATAATACAAACTCAGATTAAACTTAAGTAGGACTGTCGGACATGAAGAGTTCATATTTTCCCCACTGTGCGTCTAATCTTTAGAACTGAAAGCTATGCATTCCTGTGACAGGCTGAGTTATTATTTGAGGGGCGCAGTGTTAGCTTGGTCTCTACCTGCAGCAGGTGTGCTGTGTGAACCAGTCTCCTCTTCATTGTGGATTTTTACCCCCAGTGTGCATAAGTGATAAAGACACAACCGGGGGACGTCTGTTTAATATTTGCATTTGCTGTTTTTGCCGCTCTCACCGTAAAAAGCTCCGCGTCTAGAGCTTGATTTATTCCAGTTTGGTGATACATCAGACACATTTAGTAAGTTTTGATCAACTCCTTGGCATCAAAGAGTGCCGTGAGCTTACTGCCCAAAGTGCCTGTAACTGCAGGTGCATTAAGGGACCGTCAGAAAAGTGCAATGCAGACTTGTACTTTGCATTCGTGGCATTTTTATTTGAATCAAGAAAATCAGATATAGTTGTCCCATGAAGAATGGATGGAGTATAAATACTCATCTACTGGATGCACTACGTCAGTTAAATTAAAAATAACCTGCAAGGCGCAATGTTCATGTCTAGAATAGTATCTGTTCTGAAGACTGTGTTGTGCCAAAGGGCTGTCATTTACAGCACAGTGCTCAGGGCCTTAGGAAAGTGTGAGACATTATTACGACGTGTTGGATCTCTTATTAGTGTTCATGCAAACCTGTGAGCAGGACTAATTGGAAATAATAATTGAAAAAACTTGTCGCTAAGGACAAACAACACAATTGTTGTTACTTTCTGATGACGGCACTAAACTGCGTAGATACTGGTTGGTTTATTTATGACTTGTCACACCTTATCTTTGTTTTTACTCTCTTTTCTGTGTTGCCCTTCTGTGTGAGCAGACTCCCATGGAGGTTGCCCAGCAGGCGGTTGATGCTGACGTTCACTGTGTTGGAGTCAGCACACTTGCTGCAGGCCACAAGACCCTGGTCCCAGAGCTCATCAAAGAGCTACGGAAGCTCAACAGACCAGACATCCTGGTCATCTGCGGAGGCGTCATACCACCACAGGTTAGCTTTGTCTTTAACGAGACACATTTCATGACTTCAGAATTATTCCCTTTTTTCCTATCATCATGATGTTTTTATATGACATTCAGTAGTGGTAGAAAAAAAAGCCATCTAGCCAGAAACTAGTCCTCCCATACTTGTTTGTTTCACTTTCGAGAGATAAGTGTAGGTGAGAGATTTTCTGGTTTCATGTCTCTTCAGTAAAAGACTGGTGTGACTTGACCTTTGTTTGTGGAACACGTGTCAAGTCTGTTTTTATCTGTGATGGGAAACATACCTTTAATGTTTGGCATTAATATTGTCAGTAATAACATCAGCTTTCCCCACAGTTTTAATCATTTTCTTTCAATAAAAAACACACTAGGAGGATTTAGACTTTTCTCAGGTCTGGGAAAGACTTTTAAATCTGCTGGTTTTCTTCTACATTTACCACACTCTACCTCTCCCTGTGCCTCTGCTTCTTGACTAACAGCACTAATGGTTTAATGTAAAAGGACCATATAGAAATGAATGCAAAAGCAGCTCATACATTAGCGTGCATCATATCGAGAAGTATCTGACTGGCATTTATGCTGTTACAGGCCTGAAGTGTCACAAGGGAGGCAGTGGATAATACACAGTGCAGTGTTTCATACTCCATGGGTCCACAGAGACAGAAATACATTTTCTCACTGCTCTCAGTGTCTCAAGCATGACTGCAGGTGCCTGGAAGCCATAAAAGCCTCACGTGTAGCTTAACATAAGAAGCACTTAGATAAGTGCAAAAAATGTAATCCTGCTCATGTGGAGACTAAACCAATTTCACAAAGAGGATTCCTCTGATTCATATAATTAGCACAACCACACCATAAGATTGTCTTGATTGCAATCAGGTTTCTTTTCTTGGCATCCTTCTTGTTTTTTAAGTGAAACTTCTTTTGCAAGCCGCCCCAACCTTTGCCTTGAGAGGATACTTCTACTTAAAGCAGCTACAGCTTATGCAGAATTAACAGCAAGATCACGAAGGAACTGTGCACATCCCTGTCTCATTGAAGTAGACGATTAATTTCTCATAGCTGTCAATCAAATGAACTGAGTCTTATTTCTTTGTGCATGCAGGATTATGAGTTCTTGTACCAGAGTGGTGTGTGCGCCATCTTTGGCCCGGGAACCAGGATCCCACAAGCTGCAGTGGAGGTAATTGACAGCATTGAGAAGAGCCTGGAAAACATCCGTCAGGCCATGTAAAGATACTCACAACCTTCTGTCTATCTGTTCTGTATCTACAAATCCATCTGTGGGAGCTCACATCTCTGTTCAGAAAATGAGGATATGTCAAGCTAACATAAGAGAGAGATTAGATAATGTAAGAAAACAGCACAGCACCACAATCCTGCTTGGAATTAATTTAACACTTTAGAGTAATGTGTGTGTATTTCAGTTATCTAGCAGGGTGTTAGTAGTATCTGTGTTTTTGAGATTGACAGAAACTCTCATAGAAGCAAACCACGTGGGATTCAATAACTCTTTCATGATGAGTGATATGATGATCTTGTGAGTGGCCTTCTTTTGCCTTGATCTCTTGTCTGCAATCATCATATTTAATTCAAGATTTTTCTCGAAGAAGATGGAGCAGAACACTGATCACCATATATGAAATGGCTGGAAAAATATTTTTGTACTTGTGAATCTAATCAGATTTAGAGCTGTTTGATCTAAATAAAGGACTTTGGAAATGTGACTTGTGTCTGAGATTATTTGAACTGCGTCACCTTTTCTCATAGGTAATTTCTACAGGTTTTACAACAAGCTACATAGACTTGAGATAGCTTTCTTAAGGTATATCACAGCAACCCTCCTTTGTCACAAAATTAGCTGAACAGGTAATCTTCCCCTGATGAAAACCACATTCTACCAATTCAATGAACTACAGCAATATTTCCAACTTCTTCATTAAATTCATGACATTGCTGCATGTTATTAACATTTGCCTTTTGTCCCAAGTTAGTGATATTTCTGTGGACCCCTTCCTACTCAGTCCAGTGATGGGTTGTTTAGTCGCACCTCATCACTCAGTCGCTGGCTGTCGGGTTGGTTTCCACAGAACGGCGTGGGTTTCATTGATAACTGGAGATCCTTTTGGGGCAAACCTGGTCTGATTAGCCGACATGGCATTCATCCTACTTCGGATGGTGCCGTCCGTTTAACGAGGAACATGGCAGATTTTATTAGTTTAGAAAAGTGACAACTCAGAGTGCAGACCAGGAAGCAGAGCTGCAGTCCTACATGCTCCTCTGTGCTTTCTTTGGGGCCGTCTCCCAGCCACTGTTTACATCATATAGAGACTGTCTGTCCCCCGACTGAGACCCTTTTTGTTAAACAATCCAAACATTAAAGGAGTAAATTACATCAATCTGATTAAAATTAGAACCTCGAATGCAGCTGAACAGAATAATATTAAAATTAAATGTGATTTATTGAATTTGAAAGCCTCGTTCTCAGCTTTCCCAAACCAGTTTCTAAAACAGTACGACCAGTTTTATTCGTTATACTTTACCACCCTCCTGGCCCGTACTCTGAATTTTTAACTGAATTTTCAGAGTTTTATCTTATTAATCCTCAGCTCAGATAAAATAGTCATTGTAGGTGACTTTAATATTCATGTAGATGTTGATAATGACAGCCTTAGCATTGCATTTATGTCCCTGCTGGACTCAATTGGCTTCTCACAGGTTGTTAACAAACCTACTCGCCGTTTCAATCACACCCTCCATCTTGTTCTGGCTTATGGCCTTGAAATTGAGGACTTATTAGTCTTCCCACAAAATCCGCTTTTATCAGATCACTTTTTAGTAACATTTGATTTCCACCTGGTAGGTTCCACTCAAGGTAATAAAAACGTAATAACCAGAAATTTGTCTGATAGTGCTTTAGCTTAGTTCAAAGAGGCTATCCCTGCTGCTTTAAACTCAGTATTTTGTCCAACCTTAGCTCAAAGCTTGTATACTAGCTCCAGTCCCTCTCAGCTAGATCAGTTTGTAGATGATACTACAGGTTCTCGGCAGGTTACACTAGACCTAAGCGCTCCACTTAAACAGAAGACTATTAGACGACAGAGGCTAGCTCCGTGGTATAATGCTCAAACCCGTGAACTAAAACAAAACTCTAGAAAACTAGAAAGATTATGGCGCTCCAATAAAACAATGGAAACCTGCTCACTTTGGAAAGATAGTCTTAATAAATATAGGAAGGCCCTGCAGCATGCTGGAGCTGCTTGTATACCTAGACTGTTTTTCACCCATTGACCTTCCTGAACTAGTTTCAACAGTTTCTGCGGCTAAACCATCGACCTGTCTTTTAGACCCAATCCCAACTAAGCTACTAAAATAAGTAATTCCACTAGTTGGCAGTTCTTTACTTAGTATGATTAACATGTCTTTACTGACAGGCTATGTACCTCAATCATTTAAAGTAGTTGTAATTAAACCTCTCCTTAAAAAGCCCACTCTTGATTCAGGCACCTTATCTAACTATAGACCGATATCTAACCTCCCCTTTATCTCTAAAATCCTGGAGAAAGTGGTGTCAGTTCAGCTCTGGGACTTTCTTAGGAGAAACAGTTTGTTTGAGGACTTTCAGCCGGGGTTTAGAGCCCACCATAGCACAGAGACTGCGCTGCTAAAAGTAACCCATGATCTACTAATAGCCTCAGACAGTGGTCTTCTCTCCGTACTTGTTTTATTAGATCTTAGCGCTGCATTCGATACGATTGACCATCAAATCCTGTTACAGAGATTAGAGCAACTAATTGGCATTACAGGGACTGCTTTAGCTTGGTTTAAATCGTACCTAACAGATCGATCTAAATCCGTTCATGTTAATGAAAAGTCCTCAGTGCAGACCAGGGTTAGTAAGGGAGTTCCACAAGGATCAGTGCTAGGACTAATTATTTTCCCCTTATATATGCTTCCTCTAGGTAACATCATGAGGAAACACTCAATTCATTTTCATTGTTATGCTGATGACACTCAATCATATTTATCAGTGAAGCCAGAAGAAACCAATCAGTTATCTAAATTAGTAGCTTGTCTTAAAGACATAAAGACCTGGATGAACAGAAATGTCTTATTGCTAAACTCAGAAAAAACTGAAGTGATTGTTATTGGCCCCAAACACCTCAGAGAGACTTCTTCTAATAATATAAGTACCTTAGACAGCATTAGTCTGGCATCCAGCACCTCGGCTAGGAATCTAGGAGTCCTATTTGATCAAGATTTATCCTTCAACTCCCAAATTCAGCAAATCTCAAGGTCAGCCTATTTTCACTTGCGCAATATTTCTAAAATTACACATCCTATCTCAGAGCGACGCAGAAAAACTAGTCCATGCATTTGTTACCTCCAGGTTAGATTGCTGTAACTCCCTCTTATCAGGCTCCCCCAATAAGTCTCCAAAGACTCTTCAGCTAGTTCAAAACGCTGCAGCTCGAGTATTGACTAGAACTAGGAAGAGAGAGCACATCTCTCTAGCTTCTCTACACTGGCTCCCAATAAAATGTAGAATATAATTTAAAATCCTTCTTTTAACCTACAAAGCCCTTAAAAATCAGGCACCGTCATATCTTAAAGAGCTTATAGTGCCCTATTACCCCTCTAGAACTATACGCTCCCAACATGCAGGCTTGCTAGTTGTACCTAAAATCTCTAAAAGTAGTATGGGAAGTAGAACCTTCAGTTATACCTTCAGTCAGGCCCCTCTCCTTTGGAATCATCTACCAGTCAGGGTCCGGGAGGCAGACACCCTCTCCACTTTTAAGAGTAGGCTTAAAACGTTCCTTTTTGATAAAGCCTATAGTTAGAGCTGGCTCAGGCTTGGACCAGCTTTTGTTATGCTGCTATAGGCCTAGACTGCCGGGGGAACTGGCGCACTGACACACTGGAATCCTAGCTCACCCCCTTCCCCCCATCACTTACTTTAACTCTGCCTGTCCCAGTGAAAGTTACTAACCATAGACCTTTCTGGAGTCCCTGAGCTCCATTGTCTTGTAGATTCCTCTGAGCTGCCGTAGACGTCCTCCTGCTGCAGACGATCTTGACTCCAGCTGATACGGACATGCTGGACTCCAGCGGCAACAGCTTCTACGACTCGTCTCATCACTATCACCTCTCTCTTACTCCCCTCTATTTGTCTTTCCAGACCCAACTCGGTCGAGGCATGATGGCTGTCTAACATGAGTCTGGTTCTGCCTGAGGTTTCTGCCTGTTAAAAGGAAGTTTTTCCTCACCACTGTAACTAGCTAAATACTGCAATGTGCAATGCTCATGGTGGATTAAGGTGGGGTCAGACTGAGTCTTACCCTGTCTTGAAGCTGGGTCTCTGTTTATAATTTGACATAGAGTGGTCTAGACCTCCTATGTTTGTAAAAGCGTCTTGAGATAACATTTGTTGTGATTTGGCGCTATACAAATAAAGATTGATTGATTGATTGATTGATATGACAAGTATGTTTTTTTAGTTCAACACAAGTTAACCAGCTTTTTCTCAATATTTCAAAAACCTGTAAAATCAGAGGAAGCTTGTCTGTTGTTTAAGTAAAGATTTTTTATGCTAACTTAGAGTTGTGTAAATATTTTGTGTCAGAGGTGTGAGTTGCTTTAAAGTCTTCACAATGTAGAAACAGAGAAAAAAGAGACTAGTATGAAGTAGTAATGCAGTCTCTTGAAAGCAAAGTAAGGCGGTACATTTTTCCCCTGTAATGTAAAAATTCAAACCTTGACCAACCTCCCCAGGAATTCAAAACTGAGTGTCTGATTTATATTGTTCTGTTTCAGTGGACTCCATTCACTGGTCTGATGGAGGTGAAACATACTGTTATGTGCTTCAAGATGTGACCTCGGCTGTCATTACTGTGTGGATGCTGTGTGGGCACAGTCATTTCTCACTAAAGCTGACAATTTTGAACATCATTTATCACATAAAGTGTGTGTTCACAGTAACTCCTTCATTCTTTTTCAGTGCACAAACCTTATTCACATAACCCTAAACTTTACATTTAGGTTATAGTGGAGACCGTCAAGACTCTGGCAGTTGATAGGCTATGTCAGAGGTCCATCCTCTATACAAATACCAAAATAACAACTCCGTTACATTGAACCAAAATCATCCCCCTCCTGTCCTAGTGTCCTCCTCTCAGACTGAGGTTCCCGTCAAAGATGACATCAACATTTTTACACTTTGCAGCAATGTTGTCTGACAGAGTCAAAATGTGTCATTATTCCTGGTGAGGCAGAGCCAATGGTCATTACCTCAGTTTTGTCAAGATTCAACAGCAGGAAAATATGTGACATCCAGCATGTTAAATCTTGGACACAGTTGTTCAGTGTGTTTAAAGGTTAAAATCATTGGGATTAAAACACTGGTATAACTGGGTATCATCAGGTGGCCCTGAAGGGCAAAACACAACATATCACAAAACACATCACACCAATACATTTACATGTAATCAATTAACTTTTTCCATTTTAATCAATACATTTTTTCAGAGTAATGAAACTACACATAGTCAGATTATTTTGTATCACCTTGTACTGTACTTTTCTCATTGCTTTTCGCCTTATTATGATAATTTTCATTGATTTGCTTTCTTCATTGCTTTGGTCCTGCTCCTGGTCTACCTCATCCTTCTTCTGTCCCTTCCTCCTCCTCCTTTCCATACTCCTGCCTCAACATTGTACTGGCCCTACACTGGTCTTGAACCCAGAACTAACAGACTGAGACAGCAGCCGTGTTCACTACACCACAGAGCTGCTTGGCAGTGCATGCTTTTTTATGTTGTTTTCATCCTGCCATTTTGTTGGCCCTGCACAACCACATTGTGAGGAAAGTGTTTCATCTCCATCTCACATCGAAAGCCCCTAGTTGGATTTGAACCCAGAACCATCAGATTAAAAGGAAGCAGGTTTATCCTCAACACCACAGGGAAACTTGGAGGAGCTGTCTTTTGTAAGTCTTTTCATTCCGCATTTTGGATACTGTACTTCAAAAGCAGAGTTCAAACTCCAGTGTGCCGAAAGTGTTTGATTTCCATCTGCCACGGCCAGTCCGCAAGGAATCAAGCCCAGGACCCTTGCACTGAAAGGTGGCAGCCCTGTCCACTACACCACAGGCTAACTTTACACATTTAGCCTCTTTAGGTCTTTTCACATCACAATTGTTGAATAAAAGTACAGCTTGTGCACATTGTGAAGAAAGTGTATCATTTCCATCTCACATTAGAAGCCCTTAGTGGGATTTCAACCAAAAATGAAAGGTAGCAGGCCTGTCTTCAACACTACGGGGCTGCTTGAATGAGCTCTCTTTTGTAGGTGTTTTCATTCCCTCAGTTTGAAATTGTACTTCAAAAGCACAGATTGAACTACAAGTGTTTCATTTCCATCTGGATAATGTGTGCCAAAAACGAAACAGGAAAAAAGTAAAAATGTTGCTTCCAAGGTGAAAAAACATTTAAAAAGTGAAGACATGATGCTTTTTCACCTGAGGTCTGACACCTGACTCTGAAACCTGAGGATGTTGTCAAATGTAGGCTACATCCATACGAGGCTACATTAGACGTGCATCCTCAAAATATTCCTTTATTATTTCCATCTCCTCTTCCATTCCTCCCAACTCTGTGTGAAATGTGTGCTGTCAGCTGAGTAGTAGTAATAGAAACAGGAAATTACATTGAGCTGTCAGGTTCTGTCATGTCCAATTACCTTTTTTAAAAATCTCACTGGCAGGATATTAAGAGCAAAGGAGGAGGGCTTCATTTTGTTAACAATTTAAGTCAAAGACCCAAGGAAGGCTGCATTTTTAAAAGAGATAGTTGTTTCTTGGGTATGGGGGTAATATGCATTCTGATGCTGGAAACCTTATTAAAAACGTTTTAAAATTCCTCACATTTCTTAGGTGGCAAGTCTTTAAAAACAGTTGTGGGAGCCTATGTGACATAGTTCAACACAGAGAACAGAGTTCTTGAGTTGTGTGTTTTTTTCTCAATCAGATCAGAAAAATATTTGTCTCTGGCATTTTGAACTTCTGAATTAAATGTCTGCATAAAATCTTTTAAAATGTGAATTTTCACAGTCAGTTTGGATACTTTTATAAATCCTCTCTGTCCTCTGGTTTTTCATAAAACGGGTATTAAAGAGCTCAGTGCAGCTCAAAATTCCCCAGGTTGGACACATGTATGTTTAAGTATGAGAACTTGTGTGTTCACAACGAGTTCCAGAGGTCCAAGAGTGGATAGATGAAGCATGGATAAGCTGATTGGACCAAAACTCAGAGTGCATGACTTCCTGTCGGAAGTTTTATTCAACTGGTAGTTTATTAAACTTTGTTTCCTTTGGGTTGTGTAAGCTAAGGGATTTATTTTGATGTATTCTCTGGCTGGTTTATGGTAATTATCAAGACTTGTTGATGTAGGCCACGTTATCAGTTGTGTATTCAGACTGTTTGAGGGGCAGGGATTAAAAATATAAAAAGGCTGTAGGCTGCCTCTCTGCTGTATGCACAGAAAAGTTAGAATCAACAAAGATTTGCCGGTTGCAAGTATTAGAAGACCATTTTGTAAGCTCTTCAGCCGTCTGTCGCTCTCCAGCATTCTATAATCATTAGGTAGTTGCACAGACCAGATAACAGCTGGTGAAAGGTTCCAGAATTGAATTAGTTCTTCAAATCTACAATGTAGGGTTAATTTTAACATATCAGGCAGAAATAACAGGAGCAGGGGTCTGAGGGTCCTCCCTCAGGAAATTTTTATCATATCATATTGTTCCCTGCATTCCACTGAATATTTGTGCAAAAATTTGTTGTGGAAATGTAATTGTGTAAAAGGAAAACACAAAACCTGTAATACTTCAAAAAGAGTGTATTCCTCATAGCTAATGTAAGATTGAAAAGTTTAAAAGTGACACACAGACAATAAAATGACAGATTTATGTTATCTGATTAAGAATTGAAAGGTAAGAAACTTTGTAAAGCATTACACTGGAGTCACAAAAGTTGAATAACTACCAAAATATATAATCAGCTGAAATTACTAAGAAGCCACTTTTCTTAACATTACATCCACTGGAAGGGCATCTGAACGACACTGAGAGACTGAGACTGAGCCTTGTCTTTAATATTAAACAGGTCATTCAGTTCCTCATACGTTTTCAGAAGAACAATAAGATACTGATGAAGTGTGACTTTGCATGGACTGGAGTACTTCGGAGAAATGCCATGCATAGTAATTCCTGTTCTCCTGTCACTCCTGAAAAAAAAAGAATCAAATTACAAAGTAAAACAAAACCATGTTTTCTAACATGTTGATTTCATAACTATATGTACAGTATATATGTGAGCTAGTTTAAACCGGTTGAAATTAGGTCTGGGATGTTTAGACATGATTTAACTCGGATTTCAAACAAATTTAACAATAAAATCTGGGTTGGTGCCTACTTAGGAGGGATAAGGCTTACAAGGTGTACAAATGGACTGCTTTTATGTTCAACCTCATTATGATGATCATGATACCTTTTTTTTTAGATGACAGATGAAATAGATTGAGCTTTGGGTGGCTAAGGTGTTGTGTAGCTTGTCCAAATACTCACTTCTCATGTAACAATATGAACACTGTTTAATGCATTTTAATCCACATATGTCCTTCTTATCTTCAGTGTTCATGCAGTATCCTTCAGAAACTACAATGTCGAATGTATGCAAATACAGATGCTGGCACTAGTAATGGGGTTGAATCGTTGAATATTTATGCTCTAACTGATTAACATCACCCTACTTTGCATACTGCCTGATCTCTGTCTGTCTTGAAAAGAGACTTAAGTGATCAGAGATGTGATACAAAATTCAAGGATCTCCTTCTCTTACCCTTAAGGTGACAGCTGCAGGTGTGCATGGTTGGAATCATCGGTGTCAACCTTCCCCCCATCCAGGACTTGTACCTGTCCCAGGCCAGGAAACCGGCAGGTAGCATTACCGCTGACCCCTCACACACTGGACACAAATTCTTCAAACTCCTCCCCTCTGGCAGGCGCTACAGATCACTGTGCGCCAAAACAACCCGCCATAAGAACAGTTTCTTCCCCCAGACTCTGATGAACACTAAACCATAACAGTGTCATACCTGTCATATAAATACTCTGTAAATATACATGTAAATATACAATGCAACAAGTCTCCAAGCAGAATTCCATAATTCTTATTTTTGTATTATTTAACTACTATTTTTATAATGTAAAAACTACCTCTGCTACTCACCACTGCACTTTATCATATTATTTTAGCCTGTACATATTAGTCATGCCTATTTGTTGTTCTTTTGTATTTATAGCTGATGTTATTGTTTTTAGTTTTATTTGTTGGTCTTATTCTTATTCTTATGATCCCACATGACAAACAGCCATAGCCGGTTCTTTTCTGCAATAGTGGTTGTTCATAAATAAAAGTGTGTATTCATGAAATGCTTCTTTAATGTATTTAATCAGTGTTTATTCTCAAACATGACCAATCCATTGTGCACACAAATATGCTTTCGGTTCATAGCGCTACATTCACAAATTGAAGACATAATTCAACACTGTTGAGGGTAATCACAATCTGCAGTTAACAAAAAAACAACCACACATGACAGCAAAAGTCAAGCAAAGCTCAATACAAGTAAACGTATGAAAAGGTAAAAGGCTGGTTTACGGGAGAAAATAAATTAAAACCCTGAGTCAAGCGTCACAATCACAGCATTGTTTTCATCAGATATGTGTAAAGGGACATTAACCGATCATCATGCCATTTATAACTTATAGTGTAGCTTTAATTCTCATAGTTATGAGAGTTCACAGTGTTGCAGATAAAGGATATGTTTTAAGTTTGTTGTCTCACTCTTAAAACTCCAAATAAAGGGAAATACGGTAATAAATACTGAATTTCGTCAAAGCATAACAGAGCAGTTTCTTAGAACTCCATCACTGTTGACAGAATGAATTCACTTCCTTTCCATTACCTTCCAACCAAATCGTGACCTATCTCTTGTTAGCAGGTTTGCAGACCAGCAGATTTTTTGAGGTCGTAATTCAACTGTAAATGGTCAAAAATTCTTTAAATTTCAAAATTTGAATAGGACTTCTAATGCATGTTGCCTATATGGTCCATGCTTTCTGAAAAAAATCAATCTGCTAATGAGGACTGTGTGATTCCCTTGAAAACTCCAGAAAAGACGATTAAGCAGACTTTGAGGTGAGATTGTTTTTGTCAATAGCTGTGTCCAACATCACACAGAAAACTGCCTTGTTCATTTTCACTCATGTATCCGTGGACCTAAAAAGGAAATACGTTTGACTTACTTTGACGGGATACAGGCACATTTGCTTTGCTGTTGAACAGGATTTATCCCACACTAATATTACATTTAAGACTACCACTAGCTGCCAGTTAGCGTAGCACTTTGCCTGGAAATGGGTAAACCAGCTAGCCAGCTAATAATATCTCATACAAAAACGAAAGTGGAAAAAACAAGGAGTCAATTTAAGGCTAGCTTCTTACTTTAGACCTGGACATTATTTTACATTTTTGTAAACTTTTTGCACTTCTGAAAAATCAGCTTGAAACAATGTTGTAAATAAAATATTTAGCACATTCAGTAAATGGGTATGGTGCTCCTGAACAGAAGGAGTGAGTGATTTTTTTCTTTGTCCATTAAACACTGCTTGGTGACACAAAAATAGAGAAAACCGGCATACAAACAATTATCTATCACAGCTTAAACCTTAAGCATTTCAGTAAACAACATTTTTTATGTCTGTGCTCAAAAAAACATTTTGTCATATTCTGCTGTACGACCTTTGGAGAATGTGTACAAATGCATGATTTCAGTTAATCCTTCTCTCTTTCACACATCTGAGCCACAATTTTTAAGTGAATTTAACCCTGTTAGAACAGTGTTAACACTAATCTTAAGCTTAGCTAGCTGAACCTTCACAGCATTAAACATATTGTGCAAACACACTGTCTGATTCGTAGTGCCACACACAAAGGAGGCTAGTGTTACTCCACTTGTCATGTGATAGAAGCACTATCTACCCTGATAATGTTTGTGAAATAACATATTATGAGGCCGCTCATTTTTCTGCAGTTAACAGCACAGCACACAACAAAGTCTTTGTTGAAGAGTAAAATAGATATTCCCAAGTTTGTCCAAAAAAGTCTTTAAAGGAAAAGTCATTGGCTTTGACTCAGCGATCTCTGCAGAGCCGTCGAAACTTCTGCTTTGTGCTTCATGTCCATAGTAACCATATAGATGCTGTTGTCATTGATGCTGTTGGAGACATGACATGAATTTGATCCCATGCACTGCAAGCATATCTGCTTCACCTCCCTTTTGAAGCTGTGGCTGAAGAAGTAATAGATCAAAGGATTGTATACAGTGGAGCTCTTTGCAAACATGCACGGCAGGAGACTGACTTCAGGGGGGATGGTGCTGCTGTCACGAAAAATTGACCATAAGCTCACGAGGCCATACGGTGACCAGCAGCCCATGAAGCCTAAGCTGACCAGCACAGCTATCTGTGAAAGATAAGAAGAATAAAGTGAGAAAAAACCCCCAATCATGACAGGTTTCACAGAGAATGACCTTTTACATCTGAATGTCAAAATGTACGCCCCAGATGTATGCAAAGTAAATTCAATAGCCGTTTTCATATCCTGAACACCTTAATCTTATCATTGTTATAATATCCTCAAGACTTCATATTGCCAAAGATTTTTTTGTATTTTAAAGCTACATGACATTTTCTACTGGTTATTTTATTTTTATTTTATGCCAAGAAGCTGAAGAAAGACTGTCCTGTAATTAAGAGATTTGTAAAATAAGACATACAGTATATGATTGAAGTGGATTACATCACATTGACTTACTGGTAACATTTAAACCCTTTGTGAGGTGAACATTAAAGAGACTTTGAGAAAGGCCTAAGTGGTTAGCTTCACCTAATCAATATATGGATGTATGGCCAAAGTAACAGATAATGACTTAGAAGATTTGTAAAGGTAAAGGTTAAAGTCATTAAATCAGATGACTAAAAGTAATGGACAAATAAATAGCTGTCGATAAACCAACTCAAATAGATATTTAAATGTAACACTTAAGTGTATTAATATTAAAAGGTAATGTATATTAATGAGTTTATTTATGAAGACTGGTGGTAGAAAGATTACTATCTGTGACATTTTCTTTTCCATTTACAAATCCTTATATACTGTGGTATCCTATACTTTGTACCATTAAACATCAGGTGTATGATCTTCAGTTCTGTGGATCTGTCTGCCACCGTTTCAGTCTTTGACCTTTTCTTTCTTTTGCTCCTCTGGTTTTATCTCTTGCCTTGGTTTTCCCAGAGTAAACAACCAACGTCAGATTAAAACGACTTCTTTGTGTGCTTTGATGTGATAACAGTACGTTCTGTAGAGTCTGGGATTAGTGCATCCCAAGCATAGATCTGTTCATCAAAGCTAGTCTGATATCACACACTTTTGCCATGAAATGGTGCTTTCTGAAGACCTGAGTCAAGTACTTAACACACACAAATAATACACCACTTTTAACACAATGAAAATCCCCCAAATACAAATTTGTGTCTTATCTTTCCTGAAGTTCACAAACATATGATAACAAAGCTTTTTCATCAAAGTGAATAACTTACGACTAACAGCCTCCGATGGAGTTTGATGATATTTGGGATTCTGTTGCTGTTGTTCATTGACTTTTTGTAGGTGAAAAAGAGGTTGATGGCGATGCCAAAGTAGCAGCATATGATGATGAAAGAAGGAGTGACGAGGTTCAAAGTAAACATAGAAATGACGAAAGAGAATCCTTCGTGTTTCATTTGTCCCCAGGCAAGAGAGCAGGACAGGCCGAAGGGCTCGGGACCGTACCGTCCCCAGCCCATAATGGGAAACATAGCCCAGATCAGAGCATACAGCCAGATCCACATGCACAGCACCTTCACTGTCCTCCAAGTGATTTTCTCCCCTGCAGAAAAGAATATGAAGCCATGATTATTTATGCAAAAGTATATTCTTTATTTGCATGAAGATCAAAGTGACTGTGGCTGTATATAAGAGATAAACAAATCTTGCTGTGCTAGGCCATGATTAGATGAAAACTTAGGTTATGCCTAAGCGACCCTGTGATGAGTTTTTAACTGGTTGTGAAATAAATCAAAATTGACATTGCTGCCTCTTTATAACCCACATATGCAAACAAGACCATCAGCAACAAGACTGACAATTTCTATATTTAACACCAGAAACCACTGTAATGGGTAGGTTTTTGGACCAGATGATTGTCAGCACATTGAACAGACATTCTGTCTTTACATTTTAAATATCAAATAGCAACAATGAGTGACATATTTGACTGCTAAAGGACAGCAGACTATCATTAGGAAACACTACCATGTGCAAAAAAAGATAAGCAAAGTGACACAATGTACATCTTTGCCCACAGTGAGTGCCAAAATGTAAACAGGCTGAAAGTAATTGATAGCACTTTAGCACCATGTCTGATGGTTTGGTAAATTAGGGTCAGAGTTATTGCAAAAATGAACAAAATAAAAACATGGGAGTATTAAGTTTAAATTTGACTGGGTAGAAGGTATATCAGTACATAATCAAGGCTAGGTGCACACAGACAACGAGCTAGAACAGGAGCTTTTTATTCATAAATGTTGGTCATTTAAACGCAAAGGTCTAAGCGTGTACAGTGAAGTCATGACCCCATCAATTTGTAGTTTTAGTTTGTGCCCTTACATGCAAGAGGCGGCAATTTCCCCTACACAGAAAGGAGTGTTGACAAGGAGCTTGTCTTGAGTAGGCTGTTACATTAAGAGGGTTGCATCAGTATTCATCGATAAAGCCTGTATACATTCAACAGTGGTTTCATGGATAATCATATTGCAAATAGGTTGTCCCTTATGGTGGTTCAGTGTAAGCATGTTCTTTGATTTTATTCAAGGTTAATGCAAAAAATGCTTGAAGAAAAAAAATCCAGCTTCACTGTTAATCTCTCTCTGGATAATAGATGTTGAAGGGTAATTTGAGCGTCAAAGCCCTTCACTAATATAAATTGAGAACTGGGAGGGTAAATTTTAAACAGAAATTCAAATGAAATTTGAATGAATGAGATTTCTGTACATGCTATACATGCATATAGGAAAACACATTGCCAGTACATATCTGCATAAACTTAATTCCATGTATATGCAAATACTGGCTGAGCAAAGACTAACATGATTACTTTTCTCTCACTGACTGAGAAGTGGTGGGGGTGTATCTAGCAGGCAGTTAAATTTGTTATATGGGATGCATAAGGAAACAACCAGGAACTCAAAAAGTTGTTTCAAGGAGTTATACGTTATTAAAGGGACAAAAAATCAAGTTCTTATTAATATCCCAAGCTTACCTTATGTAAAAATCGATCCAATTGATCTACAGTAAAATGTGATTAGTTTTCTATCTACTCAAAATAGGATTTCATTACAGCACAAAAGTGGGCATGACAGTGTTTGAAAGAGAAAACCTATTATTATTTCTGCTTTTTCATTATTTTTTAAAAACAGATTAGCTCTAGGCTATATTTTGCAGCCTACACTAAGATATTTTTAGAAATTGAGATATTACATGAGAAGGAGCTGTCCCTTATGCTAATGAATGCTTGTAGACTATTTGTGCTCTAGATGGTCTCATTTTAGTTCTGGTATGATGATTATATAAATATCAGTATATTATATATATATATATATATATATATATATATATATATATATATATATATATATATATATATATATATATAATATACTGATATTTATATAATGTATGTGTGTGTTCATTAGCTATCTATCTGGTTTGTTTATATTGGGTAAGCCTGCCTATTTTTGTGTGTTCTGAGAGGCAGTTCTGAACACATAAGATGAAATGTGAGCATATATGAATCTTCATCAGCCATTGACCATAGTGTGGGCCTTTCATCTCTGTATGATTGGACTGTTCTACTTGGCTACATCCACCTGATACCACTTCTCGGGATGCAGAGTCAATAGCCCAGTGCTGTCCATGCTGTTAATTCTTACATCTTTGCATTTTCAAACCAATCAGTTTACCTCACGCACAAAACTTATATCACATTGTTGCTAAGATAAAGGTCAAATGTCCGAGCACAGGAAGTTAATGAGAATACCTGGCTGGCAACATGGCTGAACTGAGGCATTTGGCATTTTGAAGAACAAATTGACATTTTGGGCAGTCTGATCACTCAAAACACCCCCAAAACCACATTTTTGTTTAAACCCCTTTACTGATACCCCCTCCAATGACAACTTAAATTCATCACCTGATCTCTGTGAACAACTGAAAGTAGTCCTTGTTGACAAAGTTGAGAAAATTAGATTGCAGATCCATAATATCTGTCTTCCTAATGCACCTGTCCCTGAATCAATGAGTCTTGCCACCCTGGAAAATTACAGACCAATTATAAAACTTGTGTTCTTACCCAAGGTATGAGAAAGAAAATGTGATCCAACAAATTCAAGCTCATTTAACAGAAAATAATTAATTTGAAACATTTTAATCTAGCTTTGGTTCCCTACCCAACACAAACACTGTTTGATACTGTGCACCATAATTTACTCATTGACAGACTGAAGTAGTGGGTAGGGATCACTGATGTGATTGTAAATTGGTTCATGTTGTATCTGCACAACAGTAGTTTTGTGGGGTGAACAGCAAATTCAATGTCATCAATGGCAAACTGACTCCATGAGGTTCCCCAGGGTGCAGTTCTGGGTCCAAGACTATTTTCTATTTACATGATTCCTCTTGGCAATATAACCAGTACATATAATGTGCATTTTCATTTTTACGCAGATGACATCTAACTTTTTCTTTCCATCAGAGCTACTAGTGACCCATCAAACATTACAAACTTTTATATATTTCTTGCAGAAATAAAATAATTTTGTTTCCTTCTGCCTTGACTACAGCAATTCACTATTTACCTGTCTCAATCCAAATTCAATACACCACCTTCAGACAGTTAAAAATGTAGCAGCTCGGCTTTTAACCAGAACTGAAAAAATACTCCCACATCATCCCACTTCCAGCATCCCTACATTGGTGACCTGTTGATTTTAGTATTGATTTTAAGATACTTTTAAGCAAATTCACTGCACAGCATGGACAAGCCCCTCCATATATTTTTGAGCTTTTATCCCCCATTGAGCCAATATGCTGTCTGAGGTCATCTGATAGTGCTCCGTTGGCTGTTCTAAGGGCTTGACTGAAAACTAGAGGTGACAGTGTCTTTGTTGTTGAGACACCTAAACTTTTGAACACACATGCAGTCAGACCATCATTTTATTTCACTACTCCTTATTTTGCAGCATCCATCTGTCATTCAAAGTAACCACTCTTCTACTGTATTACCCATTATCATAATAATAATAATAATAATTATTATTCATTACTTCAAGCATTAACAGAAATCAAACAGTTGACATACCCATGACATGTTTGAGGTGTTTTAGAGAATCCTCAGATCGCCGTCTCACATGCAAAGTTGAATTATTATATATATATATTTTTTAATTGCAGCTCCGGGAAAGCTTTAAGGGAGATTAAGGAAAAAAAAATCTCCATGACTGATTCTACTTATGGATTGGTTTAACCACCAGGCATCAAGTTTGGTGAGGCAAAAATTAAGTTTTAGCTTGTAAAGGTTTCATGACTTAAGCTGAATCATCTCATTGCCACAGTAAGGGCTATCACAGGAATAATGATGGCACCTTGTGGTGCATGGTAAATGTGAAAATGAGGTTTCACAGGGTTTAAACGTGTCTGCATAAAATTTGCATCATGCTTATGTTCTCCAGAGGATAAATCTTAAAATACCAGGAAAATACTTTCTGATTTCAGAGCTCAGTGATACTCACTAGGAGACTGCAGATTGAGAGACACAACGAACCGAACGATGGCCATCACAGTCAGGTTCATGATGCTGGCAATGCCAAAGAAGAACCCCACTAGGCCATAATATATACAGGTAGTGTCTCCTCCAAGCCAGCGGTGGCTCCAGGCAGAGGCCACAGCCAGAGGGTACATGGTGATAGCTGCTCCCAAATCGGTTACTGCCAGATTCACACTCAGCAGCTCTGGTGGTTTCATCCTTGATGACCTTTTGACTGCCATTATGATGACAAGCAGGTTTCCAACAATGGAGAGAACAGCTGAGGAGGTAACAGAGAAGGAGAGAAAAGAATAAAAGCTGAATAAGGTTCCACTGTCATGATAATGACAAAGAGGTTAAAGGAAATTAAATCTGAAGACACACACTCAAATGATGCTTTTAAATAAATCCATGTTTTGATTACACCCGGGATGTGTTGAGGTATCTCGCATAAAGTTATATAACACATATAGTTTTTACTGCTTGGAGTGGTCACACAAAGTTTAGATAGAGACACCTTAACTGTTCTGTAATTATGGTGAGAATTAGCATGCTTACATCAACAGAGTTAAAGTCCACTACTGGATGTAAACCAGATGTTAAGGGAAATGTGTGTGCGTCGTGGATTCACTTAAACCTATATAAGGGTTGTGTTTAACAGCCTTCGAGGAGAGTGCATACACACAAAAATCTAATTAAAATACAGATTTAAACAGCACTTCAGTATATTCAGGCAGCTGATGCTCTTGATTCATGCATCCAGCGTACGTTCAGCCCTTGTTTTTAATGATTTTTGATGTAAAATGAATTACATTTACATGAAGGGCACTTGAAAGCATTTTGTCACAATGAAAGTCCAAACAAAATTAGCATATAGAGATAGATCGGTACTGTATTGATCCCTTGTGGGAAATTGCACTGTAATATGCAGGTTTAAAAAGAAAGATTAATTAAGCAGCGGCGCAAAGACTTAATAGACCTCAGTATATTTAATCTCCATTCATTAAAGCTAACAGAATTTTTGATTTACAATGCACACCTTTTTTCTTAGTGTCTTTTTAATTAGATTGTGTAATGCGTACTCAAAACAGACCTAAATCAAGGGACAAATTATCATACATAAAACAACAGAGCATTCACTAAGTCTAGAAATGTCTGTAACAATATTACAGGCTTAAGTGGATGTAAGGGAGTTCCTGTTTTTCCCAGCACTGTATAAACATAGTTATTTCTCCCTTGTGGGACAGACTGCTGACATTCCAGGGGCAGTGGAGGGACATGGTTTGGACTTTAATAGAACATCCCCAGAGCTCTATTTTATGTTAATGGATACTTATTGCATCAGCCAAATTCAGTTGCACGTGCTTCTCCTGAGCTAGCAGACAGGATAAATACAGAGCGGGTACACATTAACCAAGTATTACCATGGGGTGTGACTAGGAACAGGTCAGCCCTGGGGGTAATGTGTGTAAAAGCCAGTGAGAGTATAAAACAAACACTTAATAGGGGTTTCCTGGGAGCTAAAAGGAGGAACAGCTACTTAGTAATGCAGTCATTTTATGGAGGAAAAGCCCCCGAACAGATGTTACAGGTTTAGCTAGTAACCGATTACTCCATGGTAGCATCCTAAAATAAGCTAAATAAAGATAATTATTTAATTGAGTGGGCTGACATTCAGTGAAACATTTGCTTATTATAATGTCAGGTAATTGTGGAGTTACCACCATAGGCTGTATAAAACATGAACGTAGTCTCAGTGACCTCATCCATATGAATATGAAGCAGAGTTCTGAGGCCCAATGACGACGGTCACCATATTGGAAATGCTTACTCAATCTAACCTTGGCTTGACCTATCAAGAGGTGAAGGGGTGGACTTGAGGTGGGTGTCCTGGCCAACAGATACAAGGTGTTTGTCTATCATTCAAGTCTTGTAAAACTAGAAACTCTAAATCTCCAAAATGAATGTGTTATTAAGAAGTCTTTTGCATTGGCTTCTTTTTTTAACATCAGAGGTTGCTTCTTTGCCACCAACAACAGGTGTAGCTAAGCTTAGCATACAGAGTGGATTCAGGAGGGGGCAGCTAGACTGGCTAAACCAGGTAATAAAAAATGTATTTGCAAGCACTTCAAAAGGTAAAAAAATAATGATATATATTTTTCCTCAAATAACAGTTTGCAGTATTGCCGTCTACAGTATTTCTTTGCCTTTTGTAGTTACTGCTTTGAGTACGTAAAAAAGCAGAGTGTAGACATTCATTACATCCTGAAGATAGATAGTCCATTTTACACTATAATGGGCCCCCTGTTTACGCAGGACCTGTCCCTTTGTTTACCCCTTTTCTGTCTCTATGTTTGTCTCCCTGCTGGTCACTGGTGGGCTGGGTTTCATCACACCTGGGAATACTTGGCAGGTCTCCCAGGTATATTTAACATCTAGTCAGGCAGTCAGCCCATACTTTTCTTTCTTTCTCTCATCCATGGCTCTGGTGGCACCATACATTTCTCATTTACCCAGCTGCCAACACCCTGACACACAACCCTTGTGAACCCTTTTACAGTTGTGTCTGTTTTACTGGAAACAAAGACAAAAAATTGGCTAGAGGGACTTTCAAGTTGTCTGAAGAAAAAACTCTTGGGATTAAATATCCAGTGTGCTTTCAATGGAAACATGCCAACATGGGGTAAAGTGTGGCCAAAACTGTGGTAGGCAAGTAATAAAGCCCCACTCAAAATATTAGAAATCTCATTCTGTGGTGCACTCCATATATTTAAATGGTTTTTTTTCAAATCAGTCTCATGTTATTCTTTCAATACTTTTGTTTTGGGCAGCATTTAATGAGCATCTTTTCTGGTCATCTCAGGGCCAATTCAGGTTAAATGTTACAGCACAATAAGATGCAGACCCATTGTGGATCAGACATGTTTGTAACAAGACAGAGAGGACCAATTAGGTAGCTGAGATTATAGTAAGAAAAAAAGAGGGCTCAGGGAATTTTAAGTATATGCATGAAGACATGTTACAGTTATATCTGTTCCTTTGCAGTCTACATAAAGGAGGCTTGTTTTTTTCAGATGCTAATGAGAAATGATCATTTCACTGAGACCATTCAGGATGCAGTTGCCAACAGCAAATACTGTACCCGATGGAAATATTTTTGAGAATATAGGGAACTGAAAGTTAATTTACCCAGAAGCACCAATGAAGGTAATGCTTTATGACAGATGGAATTGACTTGCAGGAACAAAAGATTGGCCAGAAAGTAACAAGAGGTTTATGGCTCCATAATCTATGGACAGATAATAATTTATAATCTTTTCACCTGACTTCAATATAGAAAGTGACAAAACATTTTCTCCAAAATCGAAATGAATCAGACCATGAATTAGACCATTTGGGAGGAGATATATTTAAAAGATCGTGAAGAGAAGCCATGTCTAATACATGATCATAACTCATCTCCCATCTGAACCTGTCTCTAAGTATAACCTTCTAATCAACCCGGCGGCGACACAAGTAGGATATGAAGAGGAAAGAAAACCTGAAGGAGAAGAAGAGAAAGCATCAGCATAGAACATTTGCCATATTATCTCATCAGCCATCAGAACAACTCTGTGAAGTTGTTTCAAACTGGATATTGGCCAATCACCAACACAATTTCTACTCTAGCTCTCACATCTTAAGTACGTCCGTGTCTCAATACCTCACATAGGGAGCCTGCAGATTCATAACAAATGACAACACAGAGAGATGTATTCCTCTGGAGACCTCATATCACATTACATCCAGGAAAAGTGTCAATTTATACAGTATAGCAGGACATAGTCAGTCCATTTCAAGAAAAAGAACTCAAGAACTTGTTATGTCTTTGAATTTGTATGTATATTTTCACACCACATTCCACACAAGCATCAGCAATGGATGGAGCCTGGGGACTCAAACCTCCACTTGAGATGAGACACCATATGTGACCAATCTGCTAAGACACTGGTTTTCCCTGCAGGTCATATTAAAGCAAGAAGGTGACTGCAAATTTCTCTAGCTATGTAACATTTTTCAATTAGGACCTGGTTTTTAATATAGGACTTTGTTATGTTTGCAGCCTAGGGGAAACCACGTGATATGTGACTCCACTCCTCCTAATCCCAAGAAATCCACTAATACAGGTAAACTCAGAGTAAAGTAGCAGTTTTAATAAACTTTGGAGATGAGTAAAATGCCAAAAAATAAACAAAAGTTGTCTAAATGAGTCCTAATCTTCCCTATAAGAAAAAATAAGGGGAAAATATCAAGCAACCAACCAGCGGACCACCAGAGTAGAACCACTGGAGTTCAGTTTCATCCACACAGATACTCTCCAGGGGAGGAGACAGAACTATACAGCACACCAGAAACTTTAATATATGACTCATGGTCATAACAACAAAGAGTTTATTTTTTGATGACCTTTTCTAAAGTAACCAATGCCCACAGTTATCTGACATTTCCAACAAAACAGAAGCAATCTGGCTGGTAGAACTACGGGATTGACATCACGCCCCTTCAATTAACTAAAACACTTAAAATTAGCGATAAAAAAGCGGAAATCTCTCCAATCCAAAGCAGATGCTCATGGTTACGGAAAGTGGACCCTTGTGTTAGTGTTCATTATGTTTTCTCTACTCCATTTCTCCTTCACTGGTCCAGTTGTCTACCATGACTTCACACCCCCTATTTAACACCAAATTACTAATTAAAACTGAACTCCTTAAAGTCAACTCATGCACATAAATCAGTGTTGATTAGATTTGTTTTAATTTTCCAGTCTGACCTGTTTCCCATTTGATACAAAGGAGCCTTTAATACCTTTACTTCAACCAGTCACCAGAGGGAGCTTTTAATGTTTTGGCTTCAATTCTGGCACTAAGATAATCACTGTGAGTCTGAAATATGTATTAGTTGTGAATCAATAAAACTGGTGATACATTTTTGAGTACCCTGCATTTAATGTGACATACAACTTTCTGTCTGGGGAAAACAACCTCAGTTTATTTGGCAGCCACCAGGTGGAGCTCATATTGCTTTGCATTAAGTGGGCCTCATGGCTTGCCATTTCAAACCTTTGTTAGGCTAATTTGAATCTCTTTGTACTTCCTGGTTCAAAGCACATGGTAGAACTGTGTATTCAATGAATGCACATCCACTCCTGTTCAGAATGACATAGTCTGTAAGTACAGTTTTGTATATCTTCTGAAAGAGCAGCTTCTGGACTGAGAGTGACAATCTTCAGTGCAGTGTGTTGTATGGCAAAGAAAAAGATCACACTTATTTTAAGTGTCAAAATAAGAAAAAATTGAGACCAATCTGATCTAAATGGAGACAATCTGCTGAAGTCAATCTACGATACCTTTCTTGAAGGTGTAGCACTTCAGAGCAGTTTTGGAAGGATATGATCACTGCTATTTAGTTGGTTTGTCATAAAGCACTCAGTAGCTTGTAACAGCTGCAAGTCCTCCCTCATTCATGCAGCAAAATCTAATCTCGTTGTGCACTTCTTCTAGTTTGTAACCTGTCAGCTATCTGCTTTCTCTGGATCACCTGTCGGCCCAGCAAGAGCAGCAGTGGGACTGCTTGAACAAAAATCCAAGTGACACATAATCAATTTCCAGGAAGCTGATAATCTCTTTTAATGGAAGTGCAGCCAAGTCAGTTCTAATCAATTTTTGCACAACACCAAGACAAATCAATGGGGAAACCTAAAGTGACCCTGTCTATTTAGGTCTGTTAGTCAGTCTTAGATACCTGTATGGACAATAATACAGAGGTACAGGGATGCAGATGTATTAAGATTACTTTTAGTAACAGTTACAAGAAAATATTATGAATATTAATGCTGCATCATCTGCATCCCAAGAGCCAACACAGAATGAGTCTTGCGGAAACTAATTATATGCATGATAAGGTTTTGGGTAAGACAAACATGAACAGTTTGACACAAAGTGCATTTACTATAATCACATGGAAGCAGTGCTCCTTTGATGCAAAACCCAGGGTAGGAATATCAGACAAAGTCATAATGTTGTGCTGCAGGTGTCAAGGTTTTTACACCATAGAGCTAAAGGAAATTTGACATGGAGTTTGATCAGCTGATCAAGCAATACCATTTGATCAGCAGCTGTGAGGTAAATTGATACAAATAAAGCAGAACAGTGGTATATAACATTGCCAAGCAAAAACACACAATAGGGACTGTTGTTCACAGCTATGATTTACACACAGCATGCCACAACATCATGTACTCAAGAGTGACTTTTCTGCTACACAACAGCCTTCATGCAGCAGTTAAACAACAACAGATTATTAGTTTTCCTAAAGCTCCTATAAGGGACTTTGTGTGTTGATTTAGAACTTACAATTTGAAATTATCAATCTTGTTGTAGACACTTATTTATTTTTATAAGTCATTTTGCATCACTGTTGGTTCAATCTGATTCAAAACCAGTCAAAGAATCTTCAACCGGGTTTGAAATGATTAATGAGGCCTCTACAAATCATCTACATCCACAATTTGACTGAAACTGGACTTTTGCCAACTAATCCACTTACTTTCCATTGCGTGTTTCCATTTATAATCTAAACTAGCGTCACTTATCAGTATTCAAAACCTTTAGTTCAGGTGGACTGATACACATGGTACAAGTTTAAGTTATATTTTTTTCCACATTTCTCATGAAATGCCTCTTGTTCAATCAGAATAAGTGTCCCAGACTATCTGTTTCTCAGGTGAGTCAGCATGTGTGATAACCTGTTAGGTACAAACATTGTACAATAGCATCCAACTGATTTCCAGCCAATAGTATAGTAAGCTAGGTTTGATATCCATTAGCTTTAGATTTTACACATTTACTATCACATTTGCATGGGCAAATAGGTTGTTATAACTTTAAACATGGCTTGAAATATCTCTGAAATGTTGCAGTTGCTGATCCACCTGAGAGTGGTTAAATGACAACTATTTGTAAGTTTCTCTTTGTTTAGGATTAGCAAAACTAGAACATAACAGTACAACACTGTAACAGTCTTTAAGCTTCACATCCAGAGTGCAACATTGTAGAAAAGTGTCTGCTAAGTGAATAAGATGAATAAGATGAATATGGTGTATATGGGGTATGTGGTGTATATGGTGAAAAGGTAAACACTCAATTTACTTTAAGCGTGCTGTTCTTTTTTGAAATCCTAGGATTGGCTTTGCTCTACAGCAGCAGACCCAGCAGTGGTAAGCCACAAACAGGAGTCATTGAACATTATCTAACCATCTGGTGCTTTGGCTACATAGTGTTGAGGTGTCATGACTGCCCAGATCAGTTGTCTGTCATTTATATAAGAGTATTTTAAATGTTATATAGCATGTATTAGGAGAGGATTTGTCAGCCACATGGAAGTCATTTTTGATAGATAGATAAGCAGACAGACAGACAGACAGACAGACAGACAGACAGACAGACAGACAGACAGACAGACAGACAGACAGACAGGCAGGCAGGCAGGCAGGCAGACAGACAGACAATGAAGCCCTCTTCACGGTAATCCTCACAGAGTGTTTACATGTGGCGTTTTATATTCAATGCATTCTTGTTATGTACATAACCTTCACTGTATCTGAACAGGGCTCTTCTTAATTAGAATTTATCTATACAAATATGCAAGTGATGAACATTTAAAGTGAGAAATGATCTTGATCTTGAGTTAAAGCCAGTTAAAAACTCTAAGAGGAGCAAAATAAATCTCCAGATTTGCATAATGTAGCTTTTTCTTAACAGCTAAACCGAAAACAATGCTCTCCCACATGAGAGCATTGTGCATTCATGTGCAAGACCCTCAATGTTTTTTTCGAGGTGAATGCACATTTATGCAACTTTGTGCCATGGGAGATTTGATGCATATGATGCCTTATTTCAATGAGTGACTTAAAGTCTTATTCTCTGTCCTGGCTCAGCCTGACCATGGGCCAGATCATGGCTGGATTTTGGCCAGATTTATTCATGAATGCATTTATCAGTAATTTATGTTTTTCTCTAAATCTGCAGGAGCTTGCTGTGAGGGGATACTATGATTCCACATTTCGCCCTGCAGTGGTTGGATTTTCAGACGCAGGTATGATGGAGAAATAAGGTCAATATTTTATAGGGGAATTTCAGCCTTCAAGTTAAGCGAAAAGCTAAACCCAGCTTGTCATTTGCACACCCATTATCTCTCTCAGGTCATCAAATATGGCCTAAGCCTAATCTTAGCATGTTGGCTTGTTGTGATATTGAGGTCAGGTGACCTAATGTAATGTGTTTGCTAGAGCCTGTGGATATTTTGGGCGCCTGATGGGTCCAATCATGCGCCATTTATGTGATAAAACATAGATAGTGCTCACCCCATTTAAAAAAAAAGATTTGGTTAAAGTAACTAAAATAACATAATTAGCATTGCATAGATTGGTCAAATTAAGGCTTGTTTAAAAATAATGTGCGTTACAAATCAAACCATTATCTTTTTTTCAAACACAATCATATATTTTAGTGGCTAAAAGAACCCTATTTGCAACTACATGTTAAGCATGTAATAAAAGTAACTGTTGCAGTCTGGGAAGCTAAGAAATTCTGAATGGTTTTATTAGGCAATCTTTTTTAAAGACCTTTCTATTTTTCTATCACAATCATTTCTGCTTTATTTTAAAATCCAAATCAGATTTTGAATATTTATTCACGGTCAATCAGAGTTCAGTCAGGACAACTCTTGTCAAAGAGATTTAATTATTTGCATGCAATAGTTATATTTGATAGTATGGCTCTGTTCAGGGAGCTCCCTGCCCTTCCATGTGCCAATGTGGAATGCCAAAGCCAGAAGTGGGGAGAGCACCCCCCCCCCCCCCCCCCCCCCCCCTTCAATTTGCTTAAATGGAAATTCAAGGCAGGAGAGCATCAGCACAGACCCTCAGAGTACAAAACAGAGCCGGCATCAGTGACAATACATATGACACTGATAAAATCAGACAGAATAAAACTAGGTGCTGGGGTAAAGCTGGTTTGCAAAGCGGTTTGCAGTGGAAGCTGCAAGAGTAAGCAGGCTAAAGCAGTTTGAATAGAAAGCCCAGCTTGACTTTTTGGCATGCACAAACTAATATTTCACTCAGTTAGTACCAAGGCTGTCATACAGTGAATCTTAGGGCCACAGATCAAGCTGCCAAAATTGAAAAGTTTTGAGTGAGAACCAAGCAGTGACTTCATTGATGAAAAAGGAAGCCAGTGTGGATGTGCAAAATACGTCAGTTTCTCAGTTGTCAACTTGAAGTGGAGGGTATCCACTCAAGGAAATCCCATGATGAGTTATTGAGGTTAAGAGTTTTGCTAAATTAGACATAATTAAGGGTGTTGCTCGGTTGACTGACAGGTGACCAATTATTGCTTTCAGCCAGGAGGGTAAAGGCTTGTCTCATCTCCCTGTTCCTAGATTGATTAGAGTTATGTTCAGTTATAATTTCTGATAATGGTGACTGCCATATTCTGGAGTCATAATACCTCTTTAGAAACTGAAGTATTACATCGCTGAGGCAACATACATGTGTAACAGTCATGGTGAGAAAGTGTATCATACACAGATGCCCAACTGCTCTCTCACGTCATTATAGTTATACAGATGATGTGTAATTTTGAACGCATGAGGAGTCTACCTCTAAGACTTAAGGTTCATATTTGAATACACAATTAAACAAGTTCCTCTAGTGTCATACATGTAACAGTGTTTTAACATCTTGTTGTAGCTTATATATATTGTGGCTACTGGTCTGTTTTTTTTAAACTTTTATATCCAAAGACTCTAGACTCAGTGAAAATGTATGTTCCTATAACCTTCATAATTATATCTGATTTTCGTATAACTTTATCAACGCACCGGAGAAGTTACAAACATTATATCGCTGCAGTCATGTATGTACTGACATCCCACTCTGTTTCAGTCACTACTTGTAAGAGTGCAGCAGGGAATTGAGAGGATATGAGATACACAATGAATGTAAGCCCCCACCATCTTTTTCACTATCCTGTAATGCCACGGATAAGTGCTTCAAAAGCTCATCACAAGAGAATAAACTGGTATTACAGTACAAGTTACTGCAATATGATTTTTAGCATGTGGATGTTTTCTGTCATATTAATTCTATATGTTGGGCATTATGTGATAAAATTAAAAACCCTACTTTCAATTACAGCAACATTTCAATATAGCAGTAATCCACTCTCCTCTAATAAAAATGAGGTAATCAAAACAAGGGACAATCTTTTGTGAAAAAAAGATTACGACTCAGGAATCTTCCACACGATTAGAAATTGTGAATGTTAAACAAAATATTTGTTTTACCTTAAAGTCATTTATAGGAGGAAAAAAATCTCAAGAACAAATTTTGATTTTCTCTTTTCACAAGTTAGCTTTGCTTCTCTTATTAAATATCTATTCACATATTTACAATTAGATACATAGGCTTAATTTCACTTCACTAAAAATGAAATAGTAATGTAAACATCTGTTCTGTGTTTTGTTTGTCTCTACACTGCTCTTTCCTGCTATTTAAGTTGGATCTGATGTCATATTGCCATAAAACAAGAAGAAAGATTTTGGAGGATGGAGCTATGATCAATTCAAAATCTGTTTTAATTAACAACTGTGTTGAGTCAGATGATTGTAGAGTCAGATTTCTGCAATCTATTGCAAAGATAGAATCAGCCACACACTCCTCCTAGTGGATACCAGATAAACTAGCAACGACAAACTGTAGATGTGAAGTGAATGTAAACACTGGAACTGGATGTTTACATTATCAGAAACAAATCACTTTACCATGGTGAACTTGTATCACATGACGGATCTAACACCAGCTGTCTGTTTGCTTGGTGGCACACTTGCACACTTGCACACACACAAACACACACACACACACACACACACACACACACACACACACACACACACTCACAGACACACTGTGTTTGACCACACACATCATCCTCTTTTCTTTACACTCCTTAAATCTGCCTGTGATTGCTTGGTAGATGTGCAGCCTTGTGAAAAAGTTCCAGACTAATAGTGTGTGAAATAACAACAGTGTGTCCTCTTGCCCGCTGAACCCATTTATGATCACTTTCTTCTGGCTGTGTGAGAAGAGAGCAGCACTGTCGAGGAGGGGGTGTGATTAGATTTGAGCAGCAGGGATGGTAGTACTACACATGAAGGATGGGTTTATTGTCTGATAAAGCCATGAATGGAGATACACAAACATACAGCATTACAGGTTCTATATCTCACAGCCTGGGATGAGCAGACTGTGACTCTGCTGTTAAAGTGCACTGAGAGAATAAACCCCACGTCTGACAAACATGATGGGTCTTTACTTATTTTTTAAATGTAACATTTAAAGGAGTTTATACAAGCCATATACATTATGGTGGATTTCAACTCTCACATGTAGGCTATACCTCACACTCACCGACTCTTTTTCCGACTTTATTTTTTCAATCTTTCAACTCAAAGGATTTTTCAGAAACTCACACTCATCCTCTAAAGATTTATGGACATAAAGTATCTACAAGCTAGAAACCTAAATATCATCTTTAAGCAGAAAGCATGTAAAATGTCATGGGAAACATGGGCATTATAGTGTGAGCTTCTTGACAGGTTTCTGTGCGCACTCGCACCCCTGGAACCTGCAACTAGCTTTCCCCATGAGTAAGGTGCTTAGAGGGAAAATTATGTTTATGAAAGCTGCGAGTCACCTCTCCGTGAAATCAACATTTTCGAGTTTGAGTGTGCCGTATTAAAGTTTGAAACTGGACAGCAAGTTTCTCCCAGTTTCTCATTGAATACACGTTTGAGAGAGTTAGATGCGCCCATTAGTTTAATTTAATGAGTAAAATAACCCAATCTGCACCAATGAAAGCGACGGTGAGCGTAAATGATTACGCAAAAAGTAATCTGTTGTGGTTCCAATCGCAGTTCTACCAGTCATGAGGATTTTCAGTTAAACGATAAAAACATTAATAGTTAGTCTATATCACAATCTGACGTTAACGCGCGGTTTATTCTCACCTATAACCAGCAGATAACATCCTGCGCAGATGTCCAGCGCTGGTGACAAAGTGGAGGTGTAGATATCCATTTGGTACTGAGGTCAGAAGCAGAAAGAAAAAGGTAAAAAGAGAACCGAGATAAAGGGATCTCGTTAAAATGTTCCACAGCTGATGCGCTTCGGTGTCAGATCCATCTGTCCTCAAGTAGGGAGGAAGGCGCAAGAGGTCCTCTGGGCACAGCGCAGCGCGCCAATGTCCTTTGCTTCTGCTGAAGCCTGAAGCCAGAGTCGCCAGGGTGATCGCGTACAAGGGCAGGGCTATTATACAGCGTATCCAATGCTGCCGTGTGATTGCATAGGGGTCCTCAGTGCATGCAGGAGTTATAACAGAAGATTTACATCATGAACAGGAGATGTGCTACTGTCCTAATCACCAGTCAGTGAAAAAGAAACATTTTATTTTCCCTTCATATTAAAATACTTTCAAAGTAATAATGTAGGCTGTGTATAAATAATTAAAAATCATCATTCTTCAATCACTTCTTTGACTCAATAAAACGCTGTTATGCTCCTGCGACCTTATAGTTTTTTAGTCTCAGTGCAGGCAATTGTGTATTCAATTTTGCATGTATGAAACGGAAAGTTCCTCGTGGACTCTGTTTTAATTCAGTGCAACTTTTTCCCCCTTTATGATTCATTGGTAATGTTAATAAGCTCAAAGACACAGAACTGGTCATCTTGACAGAATTTTGGAAGTTTTGACTGTATACTGATGGCACATATCAAAACTTAAAATCTTAGTTTGTAAGATAATGAAAATATTTACACATTTCACTACCACTTTTAGACCAACAAAAAGTTTAATAAAGCCACCCAAGCAAAACTGTTTTAGGAGCAGTCTTGGAAAAACAACTAAAAAAATGAAACAAACTCTGAGTACTCAAAAAGATTGTTTGTTTGGGGAGGTTGGTTAGGGAGACTTAGATAGCCTTGTCAAAAATTATGGCTACATGCCTGTTCATTATCTAATATCCAGTTGGAAAGACTTTTCCGCATTAAATTCAGCAAGAAAAGACTTTTTGTTTTTCTGGAAGGCAGAAAACCTTTACCTCATCCAGTCATTTCAATGCCCAAGACAAAATACGTCACCATCCAATCACATGCATCCATGAAGCTGAGGGTTACAGCAAAGGCTTAGGCTGCTTCAGGGAAACTGTTTTTCTGTTCAGCCATGAGTATAAGCACTTTGTGCAGAAGGTCATCATCACATTTCCATCACCATCGGAAATAAACAGCCTTTCATCCAGGGAATAAACGGGAAATGGTGTTTCTGGTACAAATTGTAATGATTTTTTCCATTTGGCAACATATTATCTATTGAGTCTCTGAGTCATCACTTCAGAATGAATAGGGGAAACTCTGACCTGCTGTGTGCAGTACACCTTAAAGAGATAACCTCTGTTGTCAATGGCAAGGTGCAGGACAGAACACAGATATTTTACTGCTGTGTAGGAGTGGGGGATTGTGAAAAAACATCACAACATGATTCAAGATTGTTAAAGTTTAAAAGGCTCTCCTGTGGTGATGGTAAATGGTTTTATTTCTGACAGGTGATCTCAGGCGACTAGCGTTTTGATTGTCGTTTTTTCTGTTGAAAAGATTAACATAAAGGTAATATATGGCAAAATCCCAGCATGATACTGCTCGAGCAGCTTCTTTATCTGAGAAGTTAAAAGTGAGAAATAACCCATATACAGCTGTTACGCAAGGGTATAAATAATTAAGATTATCCAGGGTGGTCTGGACGTGTGATGAAGAAGTGACAGGTTGAAGTGACAGTTATAGGATAAAGTGTCATGGTGTGTAAAAGGTGAAGTGTGAGGTAAAGGTAGAAATGAGTGTGTATGAAGACAGCCTGAGGCTTCTACTGTTGTTGATGGCAGTGTGGCAGTGCGCACAAAGGGGTGCCTGAGGCGCTCAATATTGCACCTGGGTGTGATGATGTGTTGGCCGAATGAGCTGCCAATCCACCACAGCTCATCATGAAGAGGTTGAAAGGGGCTGTCCAAGATGGCTTGAATTCTGTCCTTCATACTCCCCTCAGCCACTGACTCCAGACTAACCGATTCTAGCCCCCACCCCCAGCACACCCCAGCAAAGAACAGTGCACTGCCCACCTCAGACTGATAGAAGGTCTTCATGAAGCTGCTGCAGACACTGAAGGATCTGAGTCTCCTCAGGAAAGCAGTCTGCGCTGTCCTTCCCTGTAGATGTCATCAGTGTTGTTGGACCAGTCCAGTTTTTTTTATTGATTTGAACCCCCAAGGTACTTGTATGAGTCCTTCCTCCCCCTGGATGAGGACTGGGGCAGGGGGGCTCCTGTTTCTCTGGTACAACCAGCTCCTTGATCTTACTCATTTTGAGGTTCAGGCGATAGTTGTTGCACCATGTGGTGAAGCTCTCCATCAGTCCTCTGTACTCCTCTTCATCATTATCCCTGATGCATCCAACGATGGAGGAGTTGCCTTTTTTGGAAGGTGGCAGGAACCAGAGTTGAAACGGCAGTAGGAGGTGCAGAGGGTGAAGAGGAATGGCGCCAGAACAGTCCCCTTGGGTACGCCGGTGCTGCTTGAGCCCACCTCATAGGTACTCTGACAAACTGTCAGAGCTGAATGGTGTTGAAAGGAGTGGCGAAGTCAAAGAACATGACTCTCACAGGGCTTCCCTACTTCTCCACCTGTGAAAGAGACTTGTGGATCAGAAAGATGATGGCAATTTCCACACCAACATGTGGCCGATATGGAAACTGCAGTGGGTCCAGGAAAGCAGTCAGCTGTGTCCTCAGGTGATGAAGAACCAGCCTCTCAGAAGTCATGTGGCGCGATTACCACCGGTGTGTCGTCATTGAAAGCGCTGGGACGTCCTTTCCTGGTACTGGTATGATGCAGGAAGTCTTCCACAGCTGGGGCACTATCATCAACCTTAAAGAGAGATTGAAGAGATGCTGAAAGACACCTGCAAGCTGACCGGCACACACCCAGAGGACCCTGGGGCTGATGTTGTCTGGCCCACTGGCTCTGTTGATGTTGAGTCTGGAGAGCTGCTTTTGCACCTGGCAGGAGGTGAAAGTGGGAGAGGGGGAGGGGTGGGCTGCAGGGAGTTGCCCATTGTGATGTTTCTGTTTGGTAAACACCTTCATGGTGTTTACCAAACAAAGAAAACAACTGGACTATCTGCTCGTACCAGTGTGAAGCTGACCAGTTCAAACAGACTGTATATTCCCATGGAGCCATATCTCCATGAAGCACAGCAAACTGCACTCCTTGTAGATGCTCTGGCTGTTTACTAAAGCCGTCAGATAATCCATTTTGTTTGCGGGTGACCTCATGTTCCCCATAATGGTGGAAAATGTTCGATCCTCTCTCTGACTTTGATACCAGATTTCTTTCTGTGGCGACTGCCTCCCCATAGCTCCTCCGGGATGAGTGTCGAGTGAAATCCAGCTCCACGTCTGTAGCGCAGTAGTTCCATTCTCAAAACAGTGCTTAGTCAGTTATAAAGCAAATTCCACTGGTAATACCACAACTAAAATGCTGCGGTAGTGCCAACAAGTTAACAACACACAAAGATATGTTATTAACAGTAATAGGGGGAAAAGTAAATAGTAAAAACATTGAGTAAAAACATTTAGACTTTTTAGCCATTAATAACTAAGTATGCACTTGCAAAATGGTCTAAATATTTGCAGTTCAGATCTATGTATGCATTTATAGATCTGTGTAAACGTTTTCGTATTCATGGACACATTTGTACATCTTTCCTATTTTTGAAGAACTATTTATTTATTTGTGGATATGTGTATGCATTTGTGGATCAGTATACACATTTAAAGATCTATGTACACGTTTTGTGTATCAACTCTCACATTTGTAGATATGTGTTCAAATTTGTGGATGTATGTACACTGTTGTGAATCTTTGTATGCATTTATGGATTGTTTAACACAGTTAAAAATAGTTTTGCAACAATAATAGCTCCATAGTCATGTGCATTATTTTCACATTGTTGCAGTCTTTATCTCTTTTTTAATCTGAAATTATTTGTGTTGCTACCAAGCGGCAACCTCCGGTCTCAAATGATGGAGCCCATGCGGAAGTGTTATAAACTGCAATACATCAAAATCCGCTTGAGGCTGGCTGCAGAAACACTGGAAACCACATAGACATGAATAGGAAAAAGACGATCTTTGCAGCATTAATAAACATGTTTACAGCCTGATTCAAAAAACGGCTTGGCCCTACGAAGCTAATCTCTCTATCAGCACACACTGTACGGGGGGTGAATTTTTTTCTAACGTGACGGTTCAGAAGATATTAAGATTCTGAGTTTTTACCCAAATAAGGACATGACTGACGTGACTCCCGGTCAGGAACACATAGCTGTTTGCTTGGAGGCTCAAACTACGTCACACTCTGCCTGGTTGAGTTCCGCGTTTCCAATATGGCTGCCGCCGTCGATTGGCTTCAAAACAGCTCTCAGGAACAAATGGGTGACGTTACGGATACTACGTCCATATTTTATACAGTCTATGGTTGCTACCCAAGGCAGTGACAAGACCAGGAAGAGGACCCTAGACTGTTGACGGATGTTTTAGAGAAATGTATGCAGCTCTTATCAAAGATAAGAGAGTGAATGGGAGTCATATATTAGTTGAATCTTGGATTCAAACTCAGGAGGTGAAAGGGTACAAGATGCATGATAAATGCTCTATGTCTAAGAATTTGAATCAGGCAACTTTTTTGCCAAATTGTTTGATGCAAATAGAAATACACTGAAGTGGAAAATTCATGCAGGACTTTGCAGCTCCAGGTTAACCGTGTTCAGAGTATGGTTTTGACTGCATGATAGAGTCTACAAGTTTAAGATTACAATACATTTAGAACATTCCATCCAGCATGTAAAATCATAACAAAGCAACAGAGTTGAAGGGAGCTCCAAATAAGGGCATATAACTGTGTGATGCAGAGGGTAAAGAGACATGGGGGAGACTGAAAGCTGCGTCCCCTGCTCAGTGTGAAGCAAAACAACAGTTCAAAGCTTGTGGTCTGGAGTAGCCAAATACCAGCAGCTTCTTTTTCCCTTAAAAAATGTTTCCTCTTCTTCATCTGACGAAGATGAGACAGCTATGCAATTGTTTATTCATGTAGGAGTTGCCCAATAACTGGCTTTGTCATCTGCCGCAGCAATTCTGTGCTCAGAGTTGCAAAATCAGAAAATAGTTGATCTACCCATCAGGCTTTGTGCTCCCAGATCACAGCTGTCAACATCGCTGACTTCCCCCTCTCATATTACATTAAGAATCTAAATGTCATAGCTCTGAATATAAACTTGAATCATTCAAAAAGTGTTTTTGCCAAAATAAGATCATAATATTAAATAACATTCAGTTTGCCTGATGTTTGCCACAGTCTCTGGGTTTTGGGATCTGTTGTTACTTAACAATGATGCAGCCAATGTGTAAAGAAAGGGCTGTTTGTGGATATGATTGGTATATTCCTCTCTGTTTAGTTGTTGAAGTTTTTTTCTTTTTCATCTGGAGACAGCTTTGCTCACACGACATTTAAGCCAAGGAAAAGAGTTACAAAGGAGACCAAAAAAAACGTATATTATCATATCGTACATATCATTCCTATCAAGTGGTTATAAACACAAGAGTACTACTATACAACACATTGATGAACTCAGTCAGGACATTAACAGACGGGGCTGTGTGCTGCTCCCACCTTGGCTGCAAAAAACAGATACAAGGTCCTCCTCTGGCTATTCTTGGTTGGAAGACATAAGCGAAAGCGGCAGGACCAACCTATTTTTTTATTTGTAACCTCCCCCCCCTCCACTCCCCCCCAAAAAAGACCTGCATCCCTTTATGACACCATCCCCCCCTAGGTATGGGAGCTATTAATCTTAGGGATTAAGCTTTGTCTCCCTCTATAGAGAACCTTGCACAAATGCAAAAGACAATTTCAAAGTGAATATTTGCAAGACAAATCTTTGAAAAACCAATAAAATCATATGAAAGAAACAAAATACATAAATAAATACAAATAAATTAGTGAGCACTCACTGACCGGGCAGTGAATTCTGGGCTGGTTAGCGGGGGCTGGGCAACACACTCTCTGCTGTTGTTGTTACAATTCCACAAATGATTACTGTCATTAATATTTTGTTTCTAATATGAGGGGAGTCATAATGATGATAATGATTGTAGTAATTATACTCTTTCTTGCTCTCTCTCCCATGTTAGAAATCAAAGCAATTATTATTTATTTTATATTTCTCTTCTTCTACTTCCCGGCTCCTTTCTTTGTTGTGCATGCTCTGGCATAGCTGAGCTGGTTCATAAAAATTGGAACAGACAAAGGGACCAAGCAGGACAAATGTGAACTCATATAACTGACTCATCTTTCCGGCCTTGTTTGCTTTGTGTTAAGGCTTTCATTGTCATTTATTGTTGTGAAAGTCTTGTTTTGACTCACACTGTGAACAGCAGGTTGTCTCCACACAACATCCTAGAGGTCTTATAATATGTACAGCATTGGCCTTCAGTGGCCCTCTGGAACTGAAAAGGTATTTGTAGTTATTCAAAGGTGATGACAAGCTGTCAGTCCTTACAAAACTGCTGCTAATAAGAGTGAGAGAGTCTTGTCAGTGTGAATGTTGGTCAATAGCATTATATGTCAGAACAAGTGTCTTTTTCTGTGAAATTAGAAGCAGCTAGAGAAAAGGTTTCTATGTTACTTGCTAGCCCTTTTTGTGGAATTGCATATAATCTTGGTTACATTGTTACGATACTGAAATATTTGCCTTGCCTGCGTGAATGGAATTTGGTTTGTGAGATCCAAAGAATTCAAGTGTTGCCTGAACATCAGACAGAGCAGCCATATAGTTTCATTTGAATTACTTAGCCTGACATATTTATGTTGGGGATTTTCTTCTAGGATAGGTTTTATTGTGTCTTGTTTTGTCCTTGTATGCCTGATTACATAAAGTCCCACTAACATTATTTCTCGATTGACGCAACGGGTGCCAAATTGGTAGGAGCACATTCATTAAATACTTCATCCTCAACCCAGTTCACCATTTTTATGTTGCCATTTTTCATCAATGATACCAGGTGACTCACGAGCTCTGTGGAATGGCAAAAGATGCATTCTTAGCTTTTGTTTTATTTGTATTCTCTAACCAGAGGGGGGAAAAAAAGGCTGTCAGAGTATTGAATCCTGTTTGGATCACTGAATGAGATCGATTTAATGTTATTGTGCTTGTGGCACAATGTGGCCTTTACATTTACCTTTAACCTTTACATTTACATTTAGCCTGCAGTCCGCCTTCCTGTTCGTCTTTCCCTGTGTGTTGATACGTGTGTGTGTTAGTTTGTGTTAGTGTGTGAACAGAGCCCCACCAGCTTCACCATAACTGCATGAAAACAACATCAACACTGCCTACACCTCCAGATGAGGTGGAATTACTGTCCTTGTGGTACTTAATCACATTCATTTGGGCAGATCCTGATGTCATAAATACGTCATTGTATGTTTGCCGTTTGAATTTATTAACCTTGAAACTTAAATAAACAGAAAAATAATTGCAGTTGAAAGAGGATAGAAATGGGTTTACTAAAAAGTGAACAATTAAGCTTTCTTCTGTACACAGAAGAAAACACTTTTAATGTTTAATGAGATGAAATGAGGAAGCAAATAGCCCATATGTATTATAATGAAAGTAGTTTGATGAGATACAGAGGCATTGAATATAAAGAAACCTGACTGTAGCGTAAAACTTCCTGAGGGTCCCTCTTATTCCCATGGCTTTTTGTCCTATCATTAGTGGGCTTATGTGGAAGGGAAATTCTGCACTCACTTGGTTTTCATCTTTTATCTGTTGGGGAAAAGATTACAACTAATATCAGACTTTTTATGCAAACCAGATGACTTTAAACAAGGTTTAGTATAACCCTGGCTTTTTTTGAGTTTGCTCGCTTGACAAACCTTTTGCTCCGGTTACAGATAACAAGTTCTGAGAAATTGGTTGTCACTTGTCTCTGTTTACTGTTTCTGTGAGCTTTAAAAGGAGCATCACTTGACGCTTCTTCTGCACAAAACAAAGCAATTGCATTTTTTGTACTTTTTTAGACAGCTTTTTAGAAACGGCAATGATGAAGATTCCAACAAAAAAGTTTACATGCAAACATTAGCATCGCTTCGGCAAAGAACGCAAGACATGAATGCAGTGGAAAATTATATAGTAATTCACAAATGTAACCTCATGTGAGGAGATTTTAGCTGGCTGTTAAACAGGCTTAATTAATATTGATGTCTGTAATGAATATCTATAGTTATTTTCAATGCTTGTAACTTCTGCTGCAGGGTAGGTGTCAGGCAAAGTGTGCGGTGGCAAGACACCACTCACTGTGATTATCTGCTGAGAAAATGTAAAACATGTTTTTGCTAAGTATCACTCTTTTGCTGAGCTTTGTCATAGGAAAACACCACTTAATCATGTACAGGACAAGATTAATACAAATATAAACGGTACCACTGAGGTCACTGGAGGTGCCAAAGTGAACACAAACCTTAAGTTCCTCACAGGAGATTTAATTTGTTTTACAATCCCATGCTCTCTCAGTACTTCTTGTTAAATTCTAATGTGACAGCTTGTAACAGTAGAGGTCTGATAGTTACAGGAAAGACACTCATGATTTAAAGCAAGCTGGCCCACAATACAAGATGTTGTAAATGTGAGAAACCCCCTTACTTAACTGTTTGTTCTTAGTGTTTAGAACCCAGCGGTATGACCAAAAGGGCACACCACACTATCACATCCCATTTACCAACAAACAGTTTTCTATACTGCATGGAGCTGCCATAATGCAACGATGACTTTATCTAAATTTGCTAAGGCATTTACTAAGGTTATAGAAAATCTATGTTTTACTGTTTTTTTGTAGAAGGGGAGGCTTTTACTTTGAAAGACAAATAATACAAGACAGAACATCACCTGGAAATCTTGCTTGCACTTCTTTTTACCATGGTGTTGTAACACCAAGAAATAATGATCTGGGATCTCCTGACATTTTCCCTGATATTCTGTCAAAATATGAATTAACACCTGTTTACGCATTAAAGGTGCACCAATGTATAATTAACTCCCTTTTAAAATTTCTTTACCAAACCAAAGGGGAAAATAATACATTTTTGTTGTAAGGTGGTTTTTTATTGTGCTGGCTGTTCCCCCACTGTTTCTAATCTTGGTTCTGAGTTAACCGCCTGTTAGCTGTTAATAAATATCCAATGTAGTCATTAAAAGTTGATTGATTCTCTCCAAGTCTTATCTATTGCTAAGACATTTTCATTCAGTGCTGCATATTAAAATTGATCCTCAGGAGTTTTTTTTTATGTCAAGCTCAGACGTCACCACGGGGGTGACATGACATACGAAGTGTTGCTTTTAAAGAACAGAACTGAGGGACAGAAAAAAACAGTAGCTGAATTGAATATTATTGTTTGTGTCTGAGTATGACCTTCCCCTGGCCCCTAATATGTGTTTTCAGTGAAGCAAGAGTTTCTTATTCCCATGGCAGCCTCAGTGAATGCGATGCCTTCACTTGTACAATTTTTCATACTTCTATCATTCTAACATACATAAACAACACAGTACAGAGAAGCTTGGTCACATTTTAAAAATATTCAAACATGTGAATTTATCCACAACTCTGTGTTATGCACACTAGTGCATGAAAATGTATTAATATATGTTTTCTTTCTGTATGATTGTGCTAATTACAGCTTGGGAACAGCTTGCTGAAATGGTGTGTTTTTGATTAAATCAACGAAGCTTGAAGATTGGCAGAGTGAGAGGAAGATGGTTTGGTTAATTCAGGCAGAAAGGTTTTTCTATTCCACACAGGAGAGGAATTAGGGTGGGCTCCGATAGGGTGATTGATTGGTATTTACTCTGCTCTCTACATGCACCATAGTGGAGTGCAAATCAATTGCATAAAGCCTACATTTCTCAACAAATGGGTAAGGGTCACAGAGAAACAAGTGTACAATGACAGGAGTGGCTTGAACATGTTGACATGACTGTGTATGTGTAGGAATCACAATAAAAAAGCCAATACATATGTTGTGTGCTTTTTTCTTCATGTTTCACGGCTTGTGTCCACTTACAGAGATGTTTTAATTGATCATAATTATATTTGTTATGAACCTCAGGTGTTTTTTCTGCCTATAACTTCATATTACATTTCTCATGAATTAAGCATGTGAGCATTGTAGAGCGTGATCTAGCAACAAGCATATGCTGGTGCATGCAGGGCACGTTTATGAGAAAGTTGTAGTGTGACCCTATCACCCACTTTGCTTTCACCCTGGTTCTGCTCACACCTTGAGTTTGAGGCATGCTTGTTTAGAGCTAAAGTTGCCCGTGGGCATACTTGGAAAGCTTGTGTTTTATTTATACCAAGTGTTCAATCTAAAATTGAAATACAAAGATTTATTCTGCAGTGTGAAGTACTTTAAAGAGAGCATGGAGCAATATTGAGCAGGGGAGCTTTAATGGAGGAGGGATCAAACAGCTTCAGTGTGAGAGGCAATTACTCCCATCAATCCAATGTGCTTACTTGTTCTGCTCATTAAGTACCGTGCTGTATCATAATTGACTTCCTGTATATACCAAGATCTGGCTGTATCTCCTACACACAAATGTTAAATACTGTATCAAATTTGAAAGACTTTCCTGTTTTTTTTATTTGGTTGTAAAGTATTTGTAGTTCTAATGTGCAACCTATTAAAACAAACTCTCTTTAAGTAAATTTTGACCCTTGAAGAATTCAAATTTCATCCCCTTAATACTGGTGCACAGTAAAAAAGATGTAAAATCTTAACCCAGTTTGTCGTCATATAAGGACAAATAATGACACATTTCACTATTTTGTTCTTATGTTCATGACTGAAGAGTAAACAAACATGGCAGACGACAGAATGGTTGTCAAGCCAAAAGTCGTCAGCTGCTTAGATATCTGGTAGATTGCGGTAGAAATTTCTGTTCAAATCTTCCCCTGGTCACTTTGAAAGTGGCATATTTTTTGCAACATGTTGTAAAAACACTTGTGTTGTTGCCACAAATCAACAAGTGGTTCTCTATCTCAGACGTCCATCTAACTTTGTGCTTCTTTCTATTGTTGCCATGGCTGCATTTGTTTTTCTTTTGTAGCAGCATAGAAATATATTTATTTCTTTATGCAGTGTTCTGCTTCACTTACAGTAATTGAGCGCCACTGGTTGCCAATCATTTAACTGGGGGAAAGTATTTAAGCAGAGACTCTCCCCCTGCTTCCTTCTTTTTTGCGCTCCCATCTGTGTCACTTCCGGGTGAAGTCAAAGTCATTATCCCCACTCTAAGACTGACTGCCTTGAGCTCCCATTGGACCCACACAAGATTTCATTAGTCTCAGTCTCAAAAAAAGGTGCTGTCAGTCCTTTTGACCAGTTTGCCTTATATCCTTCAGCAGGTGAATTGGCCTGATAAGGACAACAAAACCCCAACCTGTGGATGTACAGGGGCTTGTGCTGGGAGATATTAAATATTTTAGAGTGCTATACGCATTGGAGCTCTCTGCAAAGCGGTAAGGTAACAGTGACAAATGTAGTCATGGAGCTGTTCCTCGGAGTGAAATACCCTTCCCCTCATAGGGGGTCCAAGCAACAAAGAAGCCGGAACTAATCATCACTGCCATCTGAAATGAAAAAGTGCAGATGAAAGAGCACAGTCAAGCAGGGAGGAAAAACAGGAATTAAACATACAGTTATATGGAAGAAATTATTTCAGTATTGGAGCCCAGAGGGATCAATAAGAGGAGGGGGAATAACAACAACAGTAACAACAACAGTACTCTTCTGGATTGAGAAATCATTTCCAGTTATGGTTCAACATTTATGAGAGTACACTCATTTAGTGTCATGCTGAGAGTTAGATAAGAAGACTGATAACACTGTTGGCTGTTCGGTAAATATAAAGCTTCAACAGGCAGCTGGATTGCTGTTCAAATGGAAGGGCTAATTTTCTTCTATCCAACAATAACAGTGCGTTTAGTTCAGTTAAGGCAAACAAACATACAAGTTTGAGGTTAGGAAAACATACTAGGATGGGTTTAAATAATGTCTGAACACTGCATTTTGGTTTCACACCGGACATGAACTCTGGTCTCCTGGGTGAAGTCCTATGTTATTTTTCCCACAGATGGGTTAGAATAGACTTAGTTTCAATCCGATGCAGGCACTGGAGGTTACCTTGTATGTGTGTGCTGTGCAGACGAAGGCTGTGACGAATCTTTGATTTTTGATGACTTGGGGATGAGATTGAGTTGATTATGGAGGGTTTATCTCTCATAATATACTGCTTTTGGTTGATCTGATCAAAAGTCTAAGAGTAAAAACTGTAAAAATGCAGGAATATGCCCATGTTTTCATTACTTAAGGGATTGCTAAGCTAACCTTACACATGTGATATTGATCTGCTTTTCTAAGTAGTTCTCAAAAACAAAGTAAACAAGATTACCATCAACATAATGTAAAGCTACACCTTTAGTCATTTCAAGTACTCGTGAAACAAAGCAGTACTGACTGTAAGGCTTGAAAACAGCTTGGTATAAAGCCTAATTTCAATCAGAACGAAGTACTGCTGCGGAGATTTTATGCAGCATTCGTACTGATGTGGAATAATCTGTCATACTGAAAATACAGGTAAGGGATAATGTATATTGTGAAATATGGATTATGCAAAGTAGAAACCCCACAGGATGAGAAACGACCCGACACAAAGTGGAGGGGTCTTGTCCACTTCTGACCTGATCGCTATACATTATAATGCTTATTACCTGTCTACCAACAAAAAAAATCTATTTGACACCGAGTATTTAATTATTTATGCACCTAAAAAAAAATCAAAAATCAAATCAGAAATAAAAATACAAAAATAACAGCAGAACCTCTATAAGGTCCTTCTCCTGAAACTTTAGCATGGCTTGTTGGCCTTTCTTCTCACTCAACCAGTCCTGTAACACTGCCAACACCCATTCTGTGTTTCTATTAGTGTTAGCATTGTGTCTGTTTTCTTCAATTTGATCAAAGTTTCTATCACTAAGCTGTTTGTGCATTTTAACATCCCTTTCTGTTTCCTGATGTTTAGTGACTGGTCAGGCAGCAAGAATCCAAAGATTTGTGCCCTCCAAATAAATTAGGACAAATATTAAAAATATCTTCTACTTTGTTAACCAATGCTATCAGAAACTAACGTTTTTACCACATTGTCAATAGGTGAAATCACACACTTTATACTTGTGGATTCCTTCCTGCTCTCGAATGTGTGTAAGCTGGCTTTCGCTATTCTGAATTATTGAACATTATGAATCGAGTATTTGACACAGCTGGGTGCTCAGTAAGGACTAACTTGCTACCATGCTAACTGACCAGATCTTCTTAAGAGAAAATATTGCAATCTCAAGGAAATTTGAATTTAGATTGTAGAGGTCACATCAAAATTTGGGTCGGTGACAAGTAATAGTGAGTTATGCTTAGCCAGCAGAAAAGAGGCAGCCTTGCCATCGATTCTCTGAACAGTGCAGAATTCCCTGTGGGTTGAGTTTAGGATATAAATCCGTCCCTTGAATATTCTGTATCAGCAATATTCACATGTTATAGTCAAATAAACTAAAGTGATTAAAAGATATAGAAGCACAGGAATGTCTCATTGGTCTAAATGTTCACATCACACACTTGACTTACATCCTAACCACGATGCACTGCTCCTTTCCCACTGACAGATTTGTAGATATATGCAGTATGTTCATATATGATGAAAAATAACTAATGTGTTTGTGTATAATCTCTTACACCGGTTAGCTTTCTGAAGCTAAATGTGATCACTTTCTGTCTGCTCTTACACTGTTTAATTGAGGGAGCAGTGTGGTGGCTGTGAAATACTCTGCTGAGAGCAAACTGAAAGAGTACATTAAATGCCTGAAGAGTTCAAACTGGTCTGGAGTAAAACAGATGGATAAAAAGCCTCCATGTCCTTAAATGAAGTGGTCAGCTCATTGTATTAATAAAAAGGTGGACTGTGAAGCACTCAGACAGAATGAATAAGTCCCAATCTCTGATACGGAACATCAAGATTAAACAGGTGTCGTTTTTATTTGAGCTATTGGGTTAGGAAACGTGACTTAGGAGAACAACACAAGAGCGAAAAATTTGTGAAAATGGGGAAACTGGTATACAAACATGCACACACTCAGACACAAACTGAAGCTGTGGGGCATTAGTGTCTACACGAACAAATCTGTGCTTTTTCCAGAAACTCCTGAGGTGTGAAACAAGCGACCTGCCACTGACCCTGTCTGCCCTGTCAAGCACAACCTGCACATCAGTGAAACTTTTTTCCTCTGATCTTCATCAACCTCCCTGCAATTTGCAATTTGCAGTGTCATTTAGTGCAGCCTGGTTTAAGTTTATCTGAATACAGAGTAACTTGTCTTAAATTTCAATCTTGAATCACTATTTCAAGGTAATTGTTTTCTTAGTTTTATACATAGATTGCTCTATCCTGCATTTCAGCAGCCCCTGTTTATTTTATTTTAAGACTCAGTAAAAAGTAATACCATCTTTAGTATGTCATGTCAAACTGTTTGCCTTTGATGTAGAAGCCCCTCTTCTCTAACCAGCTTTTATGCACACACTCATGAATATGCACCGACATACATAGCAGATTTGTGAATACAGCGAGAAATACTCAGGAAATTCAGCACGTGTGGCAGAGCAGGGGTGACAATGTGTATGTCATGAAATTAATGCAGGACTGGTGTGATCTTTTGTTTGTGAAGCTGCTTTATACTCTTTTCTGCTTGCCTGCCAGATCCTTTCCACTCATTTGTTATAACTGTGACTCAGTCCAATAGCAGGCAACATTGATAACAAGGTAGAAACTGTCATTGTTGTCATGCCCTGGTGCTTCAATCCCTTTCTTGGATTTGTTCTAACATTACACAGCTGTGGTGTCCCTTTAAAATCATGCCTAGCCCCATGACACCCTTCCCATCGATTTCCAGCAGAGAAATCTGCCACTGTGACATATGTGAACAGGTCATTGTGGTTTACCGAGCTATAATTTGATGTGTATGCTAGGGCTGTCAGCGTTAACACGTTTACTAGGGGATTAAAAAGACGATTACTCCTGACTATCTGTTGAAATTCATCAATAAATCACAATGAAAAAGAAAACGTTTGACAGCTCTAGTTATAATTTACTCCCATATTCATATCTAACTATCTGTGTACTAGTTCATGTTATCATCAGTTTTATAAATTAGTTTTGCAAACAGAAGCAAAAAAAAAAATCTTTAAAGGGAATAACTATTCAATTAAATGAAAAGGTCAAACCCGATACAAACTTTTTCTAGCTTTGAAGAACAGAGCGTGCTGTGAGGGCAGTAAGACTTATAAATCAACATTTGCATGCCACAAATGAAGGCATGTAGATGTCTTCCCTCATGACAATATTCAAATCAGCAAGAGAAAAAAGGTGGGAGTCAATGCAGCATTGATCATCTTTATGCTTTAACCGGAATGATTCCACATTGAAAATCATTGCTCTGGATGGATTGTTAGGGTCTTTGCAGCTTCCAGACAACACTGAAGCAGGTGAGAAAGTTGGTCCAGCAGGGGAGAATTGTGCAGAGCACTAACTGAGTCATGATGAAAGTGGAATGGTTTAGAGTTGCTGCATCGCTTTTGTAGTTGATAGAGAAGGTGAGTCTGAGTGGCACCAGCATATTGCTGCCCCAGCTTACCAGAGGAAATGAGGCCCACAAACTTGCATCTCACCGGATGTTCATAATGACAGCTCTAATCTGATACTTTATACCTGCACACAAACACATTTTAAAACATAAACAAGATAATAACACAATAAATCACATGGCTCTGTGGCATTTGTGAAGACGTTTGAACCAATTTGCTCTTCCATTGGTTACGCAATGTAGAGCTAAACAAATTATAGAAAAACTGTGGTTTGTCAAAACTATTTGTATTTATGAGAAATTATGCCAGAGTGGACGGATTGCATACTGTGAAGATGCAGGAGCTCCACACTCAAAGGACTGTGAGGAGTTTTTTATAGGCTATAAAATTAACAATGATTGGCCTACTTAACCTATAGATGACCTACAGATGCAAAAAAGTATAAAAAGGACAGCCTTGTCTAAAGAGACTGATACAAAGTTCCTGACTGTTGTTTTAAGCAATATAACACTGGAGGGAATGTTGTGGTATTAAATATTAGACCACTGTGATTAAAGCAGACATGCTGATAGTCAATATAGAATGGCACATGCAGAAGTGAACAGCTTTAAGAGTTGATCATCAGTATTTCATATCTCAACTAACATTTCTGTAGCTTTACTAAAACTAGACTTTTGCTGAGCAACATCAAAACAATTTCCTGTACATATTTTATGTTGTGTCTTAAAGGTGACATATCACGCTTTTTTCATCAATATATATTGGTCTAAGAGGTCCCCAAAACATGTCTTTAAAGTTTATGCTCAAAAAAACACTTTGAAATCAGATTTTGGCATGCCTGAAAATTCCCTCTTCTTCAGCCCTCATCAGAACACTCTGTTTTCCCTCTGACCACGCCCCCTCCGGAAGTGGATGTGCCTCGGCTGTCCAGCACGATGATCTTATGTTTACATGTTGGCTGAATATACACGGCTGCTCACAGATAGCGTTACTTCAACCCTCTGAATCTGATCCAGAATCTGATCCTGACGGAGAGGCGCCTGTAGCAGGACCTTTCTGAAGGATTGGTCATAGATTTAGTGTTTCTTGTTGTTTTATTTATCAGTATGTCGACGTGTGTCTTGGTACACAGCTACGAACATGTAGCTATGTGGCTATGCTAACTAGCGCTAGCACTTATCCATGATAAATAAAAATCATCCACTAGATCTTCAAATCTGCAGACGTGGGGAGTAAAACCGACCTCTAACAGAAAGGCAGCAGGACCTTTTATGAAGGATTGGTCACAGATTTAGTGTTTCTTGTTGTTTTATTTGTCAGTATGTCGACGTGTGTCTTGGTACACAGCTACAGCTACAGCTATGAACATGTAGCTATGTGGCTATGCTAATTAGCGCTAGCACTTTTCCATGACAAATAAAAATCATCCATTAGATCTTCAAATCTGCAGACGTGTGGAGTAAAACCGACCCCTGCCAGAAAGGCAGCAGGACCTTTCTGAAGGATTGGTCACAGATTCTGTGTTTCTTGTTGTTTTATTTGTCAGTATGTAGACGTGTGTCTTGGTACACAGCTACAGCTACGACATGTAGCTATGTAGCTATGCTAACTAGCGCTAGCACTTATCCATGATAAATAAAAATCATCCACTAGATCTTCAAATCTGCAGACGTGGGGAGTAAAACCGACCTTTGTGTTTATTAAGACAGCCTACAACTAGCATGCCTCCCTCCTAAGCTCCTTGTTAGCACACATTTGTGCAGGTAATGAAAAACGGAGGGGGATTCAGTATTATTTTATACACTCTATGGGATGAACAAGCTCCGAGTTCTGACTCCGTGACAGACCAGATATTTTTGTTACGTAACAAAAACACGGAAGTCTGAAACGGCTCGTTTCACACACATTTACAGAAAGGTGGAGAAATCAAAACAGGGGCAGAATGGATTTTTTTTCCTTCTCGGGGGGTTTGTAGACATGCCAGGGACACATATTTCAGGTAGAGAACCATTAAAATCATTCATTTTACATGATATGTCACCTTTAACTTTATAGTTCATTATTATACGGCTGTGTGTTAAATACATGATTCTTATTGGTCAATACACAATATGAACTGTCTGTTATTTCTCACACTCTGTACTGATTATAATCATATCGATCTCCCACAAGAAGTCCAGTTACTTTGACCAAGAGTTTTCTTACAGAGGTTAAACTAAAACAATAGATAAAAACAGAGAGAAAAAGGTATGAGAGGTTCTAGACACAAAAACTGCACAAAACTGAGCTTGATGACAGTCTGTGGCCTCCGTTACTGTTTAACTGTCTGATGGTGGTGGGCACAAAGGAGCGCCTGAAGGCCAAGGTCCACAACCTCAGCACATAGGGCGTGCAAACCGCTAGGCCAAACTGGTGCACTGTTTAAAGTTCCTTTGAGGATTTTTTGAGCTTGTTATGAAAGCAAACAAAACAATAAGCAAAACTATCTCTATTTTAGAGCTTTGTACGCCTGTAAGTCCTGTGAGGAGACAATTTACAGCATGTTGGAGAAAAACACGTTTTACTTTTTCCTGAACAAATATTCACAGTTGGTGATACAGACTATTGACAGAAGACAGGATGAGTAAACATCACTAATGCATGTACAGGATAAGATCAGCAAAGAGAGAAAAGGTATAAATTTGACCACAGGTGGTGCCAAAAGCAACGCAAACAGAAATTCCCACTGGAGCTTTAAGGACTAATTAATGGAGAAGAAAATGTCATCAACTCTGACAGCGACAAGGCAAACAAACTCAGTCAGGTGCAGTGCTGCTTCACACGGCCCTGTTCACCTCGTTTGTCTTCACCATCAGTGATAATGTTCAGTTTAATGTGAATTATAACAGCAAAGTTAGATTGAGACAAGACTTCTCACCTCTGCGTCAGGATCCTGCTCACCCTGTTGAGGTTCCGATGAGCTATAACAACCTGCTCACAATACATTATCCCTTACATGGTAAATGTGAAGCTTACTTGAGATTATGTGTTGTTTTTGTTGCAGTGTGCCTCAATCAAGAGTATGAACATATGCATTGATCAAATATTCAAAGCATCCAGAGCACCTTGAGAGGAGTGTAAGACATGGTATAAATCTCAGTGCTAGTGTGGGTTAGATCCGTAACTTATGAAACGCCTCTTCTCTAATCAACGCACATGGGTGGAAGTCCGCATTGTTTTGCCGTCATGTGGTTCAGGTCTCACTTGAAGCTCGATTCTCTTTACACTTCTGATTGGTAGAAAGCACCTGCCTTAGTGTATTTGGTCATAAATCCTCTCACACTTTTGTATATCTCCCATTGCAATAGACAGAAGGCCGGCTGTATCAACACTCAAAGGCTAGGCATGTTGCTCAACTAGCTTATGAGCAACCAACTGACCGCATGAGTTCCTATTCTCTCAAACAGACTACAAGATTAACTTTTTGTTCAGCAATTCTCCTGGTTCGCAACTCTATGAGAGACTCTTCTGCAGTCTCTATGCAATAATACATGACAAGATACCAGATATGAAAACCAACAAACCTGTCATCAGGAATTTTTCACTGTTAATGACACTGTAACAATGTAATGCTGATGCCTCCATATGATCATCAATCGCAAGATGACTATGTCTATTAAGTTATTTTGATATCCTTACAACAGATAATTAGAAAACAATTTACATCATGCAGGATAAAGGAGCCTTTGTTTACACTTTCCTTTCAAGTATATCAAAGAAAGTAGTTGTGAGTCTGTTAATAAGAAGCTGGAGTATAACGCATAATAGAACAAGATGATGTAAAGGAAAGGGTCTTCAAAGAGATGAGTCATATTTCTTTGTTCAGAAGGGCTGCCATAATCAACACAAAATAAAACTTCCCTGCAGCTTCTTTTTTTTGACAGTGAAGGTATTCCCTGCCAGTACAAATCACAACTCCATGCATAGAATGTCAGTACTTCGTTGGCAAGAACAATAAGTATCAAAGTTAAAGGTACAGTGTGTAGGAGGGAGTATTTGGAAATATCTTGTGGGTCAGATTCTAGATTGAAATGCTCACCCCTCCTGTTGGGGAAATTCCAGAGGTGGCGGTGGCCTCAAAAGCAATGCAAGGTAACTTTATTTGTATAGCGCATTTTATACACGAGGGTAACTCAATGTGCTTTACATTAAAAGATTAAAAGCACTGGAAACATTCAGACAGGCATAAAAGAGCACAATTAAAATGACAAATATAATAAAACAGAAAAAGAAAATTAGAAATATGTTAAAAATAAAATAAAAATTTGCATTTAAGTGAGTTAAAATGAGCTAAGATAGGAAGGCAGTGGCAAATAAAAAAGTCTTAATCTTTGATTTAAAAGAGGTGAGAGTTGGAGCAGACCTACAGCTTTCAGGGGATGTGTTCCAGATATGTGGTGCATAATGACTAAACGCTGCTTCACCATGTTTCGTTCTGACTCTCAGTACTGAAAGCAGACCAGTACCTGATGACCTCAGAGGTCGAGATGGTTCATAAAGTAGCAGCAGGTCAGCAATTTATTTTCGGCCTAAACCATTCAGTGCTTTATAAACCATCAGCAGGATTTTAAAGTCTATATTCTCTGACAGACAGGAAGCCAGTGTAGGGATCTAAGAACTGGAGTGATGTGATCTACTTTTTTGGTCCTTGTTAGGACTCGAGCAGCAGCATTCTGTGTGAGCTGCAGTCGTCTGATGGACTTTTTAGGGAGTCCTGTAAAGACACCATTACAGTAGTGGAGTCTGCTAAAGATAGATGCATGGACCAGTTTTTCTGCATCCTGCTTAGACATAAGTCCTTTAATCCTTGATATATTCTTAAGATGATAGTAGGCTGACTTTGTAATTCTATTAATGTGGCCCCTGAAATTAAGGTCTGAGTCTAAGACTACACCAAGGTTTCTGGCTTAGTTTGAACATTTCATCATTGCAGATTGGAGCTGAGCAGTAACCTTTAACCTTTCTTCCTTGGCTCCAAAAACAATCATTTCAGTTTTTCTTTGTTTAACTGAAGAAAGTTCTGGCTCGTCCAGTCATTGATTTGTTAAATGCATTTACTCAGCGTTTGTATGGGACTATAATCCCCTGGTGATATGGTGATGTAAATGTGTGTGTAATCTGCATAGCTATTTTAATTTATTTTGTTGTTTCTTATTATCTGACCTAGCAGAGGCCCCAGAATGGATCCCTGAGGTACTCCACACACCATTTTTATCCATTCAGATGTGTATTTACCTTTAGACACAAAATAGTCTTGGTCATTTAAATAGGACTTAAGCCAATTTAGTACTGCACCAGAGAGTCCCACACAGTTTTGAAGTCTGTCCAGTAGTATCTTGTGGTCAACCGTGTCAAAAGCAGCACTAAGATCAAGTGATACCAAAACTGAAATTTTGCCACTGTCTGTGTTTAAATGAATATCATTGAGGACCTTGACAAGGGTGGTCTCTGTGCCATGATGTGATTGGAATCCTGATTGGAAGACATCAAAACAGTCATTTATCATTAGATAATTGTTGAAAAACAGCTTTTTCAATAATTTTACTTAAAAAAGGGAGGTTTGATATCGGCCAATAGTTGTTCATTTCTGATGCATCTAGATTGTTCTTCTTCAGGAGGGGTTTAATTACTGCTGTTTTCAGGGCATGGGGGAAGACACCGTACAAAAAGCTCCTGTGATGCCTGTGAAGTATAATCCTCCATTTGTCAAATGTTTACTATTAATTAATTTACACACAACAACCTCCCCGCTCTTCTTATTATTTTTCTTCTCTCAAGTTTGGGCAGCAACTCCCTAAACAAAAAAAATGCAAATGGCACTTACTAGTTTGTCCATTCTGTGCTACTGTAGAAACATGGCGGTGCCTATGTGGAAAAAACAATTCTATATGTAGATATAAGACTTTCATCCTTAGTTAACATAAAAAGATAAAATTATAAAGGTGATTGAACACTAATTTAAACATACTTATGAATATTATATTCCGTTTCTACCAAGTCTGTTTGGCTAAATGTCGCTAAATACTGTACCATTAAAGTCACTAATGGCTCAGTTTGTCTATTATTCAACAGACCATGCTGTATGTGCAATTAGCTTGGGATCTTATTGATCCAACTGTCTGAGGAATGAAGCCCTCAGTAAGTAAGATAATGAGAGAATAAAAAGAGGCATGATCCTTCCCAAAAGCCCTTGGTTTTAATCCTTCCCTAATTTACTTTAAAATTAAAAAAAATTACCAGTACTTATAGTAGAACAATTAAAAGGCTTTCTTCATTATTCAATACAATGGGTAAATCCCTGTGACCTTTGACTTGATTAACAGCTTATTTTTTACATTATTTCAAAAAATAATAATAACTTTGGTTTTCATTTAAAGGTTATCTGGTGTATAATTTTCACCTGAACAGTCACTATCTGTCTTGGGAGAACTTGTGTTGCCAGTTACCTGACCATCCCTATCACAGTCATGATGCTGGTCACGCTTAGGATAAAGCCCATAATAATAATATAATAATAATACCTAAGTTTTATATAGCGCTTTTAAATAACTCAAAGACGCTTTACAAGAGAGACAATAAATAAATAAATACAAATTTAGACATATAAGACAAGCAGACGACAAGGGAAGAGGTGGAAAAATTAATGTGAGGGGAATGCCTGTTTGAAAAGGTAAGTTTTTAACTGTTTCTTAAATGAATGAAGTGAGTCAGAAGCACGGATGTGTGGGGGGAGAGAGTTCCAGAGGGTGGGGGCGGCTATGGCAAAGGCCCGGTCCCCCAAGGTACGGTGCTTGGATTTAGTGATGGGAGTGAGGAGGTTGAGGTGGAGTCAGAGGATCAGAGGCGGCGGGAGGGGTGGTGGTACTGGAGAAGGTCAGTGAGGTATGGGGGGGCCAGGTTATTGAGGGATTTGTACGTGGTGAGCAGGATCTTGAAATGGATGCGCTGTTTTACGGGGAGCCAGTGGAGCTCCATCAAGCTGTAGCTGAGTCAAGAAATGTCACCTTCAATCCAGGTGTAGTTGAAAGATGAAGCAATGGGCAGAGGGAAATGCCAACGTCTATTACAGCCAAGCTGAGCTTTCAGTAGGGATTGCATTTCTCAAGATAGATAAGAGAGTTGCTCTGAAAAAACAGTGAGGAAATACAGAGTGTCTTTATCATATAACAATCCCTGCAGAGAACATTTGCTGTTACTGTTCTGCGGCTGGGTGTCCATTTATTCAGAATGGACACTTGCTTTGTATTTAACTGTATGTTCACTGCTGTTAAACATAGTGATGGCTATCTGTTTACCTGTATCTTAAAGTAGTAAAAGTAACGAAGACCCAGTCAGAGTCAACAAGCCACTTGTGAAAATGTTAATACCTAAAAACATTTCCATTCCTGACAATAGTTTGTCTTTCCATTCCTTAACTTTATCCCACTCATTACTTGTGCATGATATGCAATACCTTTCCTTTTTCTGACCCTTTCACAAATATAAAGCCAGTATTTATCTGAGCATGCACATGTTTTGCTGCTTCAAGTGTTCTGTTTCAGGTCCAATGTGCTGTAAACTCTGGTGTGTGATTCCTTACGGTACTCTTATCCAAAGCTGCTGCTTCTGTTTTTCTGCCTCCCCTCTCCCTTCAGTAAATTCAACAATCGTTGTGATTCCACTGACTGAAGTTGCTGTGGGTTTTTCTCCTCCCTAAGGATCACTGACTTGTTGGTTCTCACACCATGCCTGGTTAACTCCAGACCCCGCAGAGCTCAAAATAGAGCACTACGGTTGAGTGTTTGTGGGATGTGGAGAATGGGACCATTTATCATACATGCTCTTCTTTTTTCTGCTTTCTCTGGCAGCCTAGCTAACCATACTGATGCAGTTTAGTTAGTTAGTTAGTTAGTTTATTCATTATTCATCTTGTCATGCACCATAAAGGTGCCCAGCCCCCATGTTCTATCTGTTAACATGAAGAAGGCGGGGTTAATACAGTAGGAGCTCTAAACCCTTTATCTTCACAGTCAGTTAAAGCACATGCTCCTTGTGTTTATTTCAAATGTGTTAATTCATGTGATTTATAGATGTGGCTTTTTTTTCCTGGCTAGAAACGTAGATTCACCCTGTTTAGAGTCTTGTATAACCAGTAATTGCTTCATATTCACCGTGCGGACCGTGCAATCTTCTTATTCAACTCTGTGTGAAAAAGAAAATTATAGCTATTCATTTGTTGATTGATTTCTTTAAAACTCACAGTTAGAAAACAAACCCTACGAAATCCTATCAATAAATAGCAAGGGTTGAGCTACACTTCAATTTAAACAAGAGACTCTTATTATTTTTTACAAAACAATTGTGATGCATTCTTCATGCACACCTGAAATGATTTGAGGCAGCATAAATCAAGCAAGTTCTGACAGGCAAAAACTGATGTGCAGCTTGTGGGAAATAGCTGAAGCCTCATTTTTCAGCAGTCTGTCCCACTCCTATGGGGGTACGTCATGTGTCTTGTTCATGTGTGACATCAAACAAGATGAAATTGGGTAACATAAATGTATGAATATTATCTTTATTAAGCTGTCAATGTATGTCACACATTTGACATGGTTTTCTTTAACCTTGTGTTGCAAAATGCTAACAATGCATGCAGTTCTAAAAATAGAAAATCTATCAGGTATTTAATCACATAGCTCCTGCTCATATTTGTCATTAGAGAAATTGATGTGTTCTATGGTTCAGCCTGCACTTCATAAAATCTCACTCTTACGTAAGCCTGTGATCATTTAGTTGAAAGAACATGCAACATTGTGCTGACATGTAATCATTTTTCAAATTGTCTTTGCAATCTCTGAAAAAGCATGTCAGCTATTTGTCCCTGGATAGTTTAAATGGAATTGTATCTCCTACAACACCCTTGACTTAAGGAATCTGCATGCATGTTTGGTGATTTGGTTTTTTTTATAACCCATGTTCATTTATCATTTTCTATCAGCTTTGGTTGCTTTATTGAAGAACTGTAAAGTCAATTCTGCATGTTTCAATTCGCTCTAACATAGCCTAGTCTTTAAATAATTTCTTTGGAGCAGAGAGTTCAGTTCTTCCCAAGCAATCCGTAGAGACCAACATAAAAAGCTGGATATGGCACCATTTCATTAATACTACATCTATTGTTTAGCCAGCAGCAGCTTCTTACAGAGGTTGTCGTTTTTTCCTAGTACATGCCTAGTAATTGTTGTGGTACTCCCACTTCCTCTTATGATAAAAAAAAACGGATAAGTGTGGCAAACTGGTGACTCTAAATTGTCTTGAATTTACCTTGACAGTCTCTTTGTTACCCCTGTGATTGATTGGAGACCGATTTATATGTGCATCCTCTTGATAGTAGCATGAGAAAACACTCCATCAATTTTCACTGTTGTGCAGATGACACTCAATTATGCTTATCAATGTAGCCGGAGGAAAGCAATCAGCTAGCTAAACTAGAAGCATGCCTTAAAGGTACAAAGACCTGGATAGCCAGAAATTGTTTGCTACTTGAATGAGAAAAGACGGAAGTAATTGTTCATGGCCTAAAACATAGCTGCTGAGAGAGATGCTTTCTAATGATATAACTGTGGTATCTGGCATCCAGCACCACTGTGGGGAATCTGGGAGTCTTTTTTGATCTGCTTATGTCCTTCATCTCTCAGGAAGACAGCCTTCTTTCACCTGCATTGTTGATAAGATAAGACACATTCTTTATCAGAATGATGCAGACAAACTTGTTGTGGGTTGGATTACTATAATTTTTGTTTATCAGGCAGCCCTAATGTTGTGGAGTCAGACTACATGTCACAAGCTTAATTATTGCCCAATCCAACAGATGTATGGTTACAGGACAAAATCATTGCATCCATTACTTTGCATTGTCTTCATAACAACTAGAGTAGAATTTAAAATCCTTAAAAAGCTGTTCAGGCACATCCTATCATAAATAGTTGATGGTGCCCTATAACCCTACCAGAGCAGTGTTTTTCCTAAATTAAGGTCTGCTTTTGGTACTTGAAGTCTTGAAGTTGGAGGTAGAGCCTTCAGTTATCAGGCCATTCTCCTTTTGGAATCATCTCAATCAAGGGTCCAGGAAGCAGACACCCTCTCTACTTTTAAGAGTGTGCATAAAACTTTCCTTTTTGATAAAGCTTATGCTAAGAGCTGGCTCAGGCTTGGACCAGCTCTTGGTTATGCTGTTTTAGGCTTAGACTGCCATGGGAACTAGCACATTGTCCTCCTGTCCATCTCTCTCTCTCTCTTCTAACTTTAAATCTTCATGCCCCATAAAAGTTACTTATATGTCATCCTGGGAGTTCTTGAGCCACCTTGTTTCATCGGTTTCTCTGGATCTTTGCTGCAGGAGACCTACTGCTCTGAACCTGTTTAACATCTGCAGTCACTATGGATACCAGTCTCACCTTTATCATACCTCTATTGTTATCATCATAATTGTAAATGCTAGTGTTAAACCTGCTGAATTGAACTGACATTAATATCAAGATCAGTCTATTATCATTTCCCTCCTGTACCTGCCAATAGCACACATACTTTTACTATCATTATTGGCTGTAACCACTAGTCCGTTCTTAATGCACGCCCCTCTGCTGCCTTTTTGCAAGTCCAACAGCCATCTGCTGAGACCAAACACAGTTGCAGCAGTTGGCTGTTCAACATGAGTCTGCTTATCAAGGTTTCAGCCTGTTAAAAGGAAGTTTTTCCTTGCCACTGTTAAATGCTGGAGAGTGTTTTGCTAATTGATTTCAATAGGATAAGAAAGAACCTTGTATTATATTGATGTTGGGTCATTGTAGATAATAGAAAAAAGAGTGGTTCAGATTCGCTTTTTCTGTAAAAGGTCTTGAGGTGACATTTGTTATGAATTTGTGCAATATAAATTAACATTGCTTGATCAGTTGATCCCCAGATCTCATCTAATGTCTGAAGGATAAGCGTCTAGAATAAGCAATATAAAAGAATAGAGTGATGGGTGGATGGATGTCAAGCGAAGCTGAGGAATAATTAGATAATTCTTAGAATAGCTTCATGATTGTGAAAGTTTCAACCAAAACACTAATTCCATAATCAAGTTCCCATGGCATTCACTGTATTGCTTGAAAGGACATTTTCAAACAACACATAGAGCAGCTTGTTTCAAAGGTCTGGACTGGGGCAAGAAAACAGCAGCTAATTGGCACACATTGTATTGTACACACATATACACATACAGATTGCCTTTGGTTACCAAATACAGTGGTATTCAGTTCTCAAAGACCAACTGTATTGTTAAGTCATATATGAATTATTCATGCAATTTTCCGCTCTATCTTTTATCTTACACTGAATATTCCAATGTTTGAGTATTTCATAAATTTCTTTCCTCCAGATTCTGCATACAGTTAAATACAGTTATTTGCAGTTTGCATCAGCTGCATATCTCACAAAGTAAACCCATTCTGTTTCCTTTCTAGCTGAGGAATTGAGGATGTAATTGCTAATTAAATCATTCGTATGCATAAGTTTGCAATGTGGCAAATAAGCTTTCTGTACCACAGTTTGTTTTACTGAATGCATACTGAAAATCCTATTCATGACAACCTATGAGAGATCTTCCTTCTTTTTTAAGACTTTCATTTTCTTTTGTAGAGCAGAACAGTTTTGCTGATTATACTCCCAGGCTTTATTATCTTTCATCAAGACATTTTTCTGTCTTATATTTTACTTCAAATATCTGAGGTTCTGACCCCACAAAAAATGAATACTGTGAAATGAATGTACTGCTTCCTGCTTTTGCAAAGAAAACAATTGTGCTCTGCTGTCTTTATGCTCCCATGATGTAAAAAACTAACGTCATAGAGTCAAGGTCACTTTCTAGTCCCAACCTGCTTTGTGTTTCTTTATCCTACGTCATTCTGTTTATCAAAACATCACCTCACAGATTTTCCTCTCTCTTAAAGTCGCCTGTCTTACCACCACCTGTGTTGCATCTTGGAAGTAACACCCCACCACATATGACAAAATAACATGTAATGTGGTAAGGTGCAGGCTCTCCTCGACAGGGTACTTTACTTCAATACATGTGCGAAGTATTATTCTTGAAAATCCAAATAGCTTGAAATTGAAGACTGCATTGCATAGCTTCTCTACTAACGAGCAGTCTGACGCTTGGCCAGGTGTGGCATGGGCCTCCTTTAAATTTGATTGGCATTGCATGGTTTTAAACTATGAGAAGCTATAGCAAGAGAAAAGTAGCAAGGTGCTCTGGCGAAGCAAAGGCTGTAGTTATATTTTAAAAAGTCATTAATCACACAAATGTCTAATAGGAAACAACTAAAATAATGCTGACTGGTTCTGGCCACATGGATTCTTTTTCATTGCATGACTTGGTAGAAGCAAGATGTAGTGAAAGGTCAGGACCACTTTTATCATCACGTAGGCTTGAAGGCTGACTTATGCAAGCAAATTAATCCATACATCTTTGTCAAAATATAGTAGTGTGGTGGAGAGTTGAATAGAGAAGTGTTCTAAATGTGAACAAAACTAGTTGGCATGTGTGCCTGAATTTATCCCTGTGGATTTCTTCTTATACAACTGGATTTCATTTAGTGAGTACTGCACTTATGTCAGTAGTTCAACTAGATATGAGACAGTGCCACCCCTGCATAAGACAGGTCACCCCAAGTCAACACAGCCTGGAGACACCTGTGTCGATAATGGGATTTTTTTTTTAAATGATACAGAAAAATGTACAACCTTGATATTTGTGATAAAAGTTAGTGGAAACCAAAGTTGCAACTGTTAAGAAACTAGCTGGCTCAAGGAAAAAAACAGAAACAGACAAAGCATGATCTTATCTTTGAGATGCTATTCTGTAAGTTCCTTCCATGTATGAAAATGTCTTCTGAGTCTGAATGACTTTTTGTCTTAAATGCATGAGTTCTTCTCTCTGTACAAATAACCACTCTTTTGCTGTGCTTCATTTATTATATCAGTATGACGGGTCAAATCATGTGGTGAGTGATCTCCTATGAAACACAAGCGTGCAAAGACGCTTCAATGTCTTCAGGCAGGAAGAAAAAAAGGCTTTCATGTTTGTATGGGAACCAACACTATGCTGGATTATAACTGAACATTAATCATGAAAGCAGCGGCTGTCTTCTGTGTCCCCAGATTGATATCAAGAGCAAAACTCAATTACCTTGTAACAGAGGGAAAAAACAGCACAGAAGAGCCACTTATTTCACACAAGAAGCAGGATTTTAAGGTGTCAATGGAATGGTGATGGAATAACAATGACTGCATTTTGCAAAGCTAGACTTGCAAACTGTTTTAAACAAATATTCATCTATATTGAATACATATTGGCTTTGACTAATTTCCCTTTACTACACTGGTTTTGTGTTGTTGGGAGTGTCACAAAATATTGCACTATTATAGGGGAGAGTGGGAGGATTTGAGCCAGAATTTACTTGAGGCATATTTTAGGTAAGGGCGGGATTGTTAAGTCTCTAACTACAATTGACACACAGGATGTAGTGCATCGCTGGAATAATCACTTCAGTTCAAAAATCAATTGAAAATCGGTTTGTAACTCTTCAAAACAAATTGTCTCTAGGATCAACTTGCCCCTTATGAGGGGTGTGATCACATGACCAACTTTGTCTATGGTTCCCTAGAAAGAAGGGGTGGCTCAATTTCCCCAAATGCTCAAGTCACTCCACTCTCCCCTAACCCAACATACTCTATAATGTCTCGACAATCAACTCAAATTTAAAATATCAAGAATAGGACATGATTCAGCACAATTTTAAACTACAGAAGAGAGAGATTATAAACTAGAACTTCAACTTCAAGTCCTTTGATTTTTGACTGGGACAGTCTCCCCAGCCAAAACTTAACATTGATTGATATTTTTGTGCCCCAATGGAACAACAACAATAACAACATCATGAAAGCTAACCAGCCACATGGCTTAAGTTTTAGCTTTAGTTTGGAGTTATTTTTCTGACCTCCTGCTAACTTTAGAGTCAGAAATCTCAAAAAAATCTAAAACATGAGGAAAAAAAGGTGCTTGTGTGAGGTTTCAGTATAACCTGCAAATGACTTGTATGAAAACACACATGAAACATCTAAAAGGATTACAAAAAGTAATACAAACATTCACCAAAAGAGGCAACACTTAAAAAAGCATCTGTTCATGAATTTTACAGACACATTGAGAAATGTATTCAAAGGAATGAAAAGTAATTGTATAGTTTAAATAAACATGTTATAGTGGTAATTATTGTTTCAAATACCATGTCGACAGCAGTTCCTCTTCATCCCTTTTGGATATAGAAGATGAGACACAGATACACAAAATGTGCATTGTTATAAAATCTAGCCAATGGTGACTGCATCATACTGAGTAGAAGATGACGATACTCATAATTTTTTACCAGGATGAATGCAACAGCGGTATCTATACCTTGCTTTCAGTTCTGTCTTGTTCTCTCAGTATATAATTTTTCTCTGTATCATCCTTGCATTCAGTCATTTTATCAGTAGTATGAGTTGCAGGTGTATGGTGGAATAATCCAATTTTTTGAGTGCTGAATATTCCTGCTTACACAAGAGAGGAAATAGTAGTATTTTATCAGAGTTTTGTAAGAGTCTGACCTACTGTTTTTCTAACTTTGTATGGCTTGTAATGGTTCATTGTCCACATGAGGGGATATTGCCATATGTATAGAGCTTGGTAATGTGCTGCAGGTATTGTCAACAAGAGAGGTGGGTGCGAGTGGAGTCCTTGCTACAAAATGCTATGTTTTCAGGTATGAGGTAATTAGTTAGCTAGCTCACGTTAGCTTGACAAATACTAACGGTACTAGTTGACTGCACTATCCACAGACAAGCTAAAAGCATACTGAGTGTTAAATATGATGAGGCTAGTTGGCTTTTGATACAATGTGTGGGTCAAATTCCATCAGTCTTAATGATATTCATATACGATTTATGCAGAAGTTTTGAAAGCCATTGCATTGGCTATTTTTTTATTTTAAGTTTAAATTTAGCTTTTTTTTCTGGTATATGAATGCAGATGGAATTGCTCTTGGTGATCCTTTGAATATCAAGCTGCTGTTGGTATTGCATCTGAAGAGAAACATAACAAGGAGCATATTAAAAAATGGTTGGAAATTAAATGAATTTCCTTTACAGTTGAAGGCATAACACAAATATATTGTCTGATATGAGTAAATACACTTTTTATGTAGCTCATAAATGTAAACAATCACATTTTCACAAGAGGTTGTTATCAAATCGACAAAATTATAATGTATTGGCTTCCAAATGGCACAATAGACAATCATGTCTTTGACTTGTTCCAAACAAAATATGTGCACTGAAAAGAGCTCAGAAAGTTATTTAAGCATTTACTTTCGCATAATAGGCCTGCACATTAACTTCAAACATGAAGTATGATAAATGTTCACATCAGAAGTATTTTTTTGCAGGTTTTCTTATCTTTCTATTGATGTCTCTGCCATTAGGAAGTTTTGGATGCATCAATCTGATGAGTGACAGCATATCTTGTTTTGTTTTATCAGATCTCCTGACAATAGCCTTGAGTGGTTTTTGTCACAACAACACCAGACGACATGGCAGCACAGCCTACTGGGCACAGATGTGTGATATACGTGCCATTCAGAAAATACATCCTCAGCCACTCCAGCAGCAGAGGAAGTGAAATGACAGCACATACCTGAAGGTACACAGTTACAATAATACAGTTATCTTACATCCTTTAGTGACTGGTTCCTTACAAATAGTATCTTCAACAAAGGAGGTAATAAACTTGGCTAATTGTTTACAAAAAGTGTGCAGCTCTGAAGCTGAAGGACAGTAATGTATCTCTCACTGAGTTCATTTCCATCAATTTCAGGATATTCTTAGATGTGGAACACGAAAAAAGGCTGTTGTATGCCTGTATGTATTATCGTAATGGTATGCAGGTTTCTGATTGTTAATCTTAAAGCAGCTGTGATTCCTCATCATCACAGCCACCTATTTCTGTAGCAACTGAGGTTCTTTAACATTTAAAGTGAGTATGTTTTGATGTGGGGCTGTCTGATCCTTTGATTTCGCTTCTCTTGATATGATGCCACACCATGACATATGACAGTGGCCGGGTTTTTTTTTCGACTACTGCAGTTATTGCTCACAGTGTAACCAGCTTACCCTCCACACTTCAGGAAACAGATACCTATAAATAGTATGTCTTGGATGAAAACAAAGTAAAAGTCACTTCAATACAACAATTAAATTCATATTCACTCACAAAAAGGAACACTCGAAACATTATTTAAAAATTTTATTTGTGAACTTCAATATATATATTTTTTTCTTTTAAATCTTAGAATTTAACTGGTGATTATTGAAGCAATTTTTTTTTCATATCCGTGTACTGATACAACCCTATAATGTGCATGACAAGTAAGGTCAGCCTTTTTTTAATCTGCATAAGGAAATAGTTTTCAACATTTAACCAACTGTACCTTTGAAAAGTGCGAAGCAGTAAAACCATAGCCTATGATCCTAATAGGAGGATTAACTTCACATACTTTTATAGCAGAGGGGAAACTTCTGCACCCAGAGGTATCCCACTCACAAAGATCCAGCCTGAGCTGGGATACAAGCCCTGGGCCTTCTTGCCGAGGGCATCACTGCTCACACAAAGTCAAAGTCAACATTTTAACTCAAATACAACAAACCTAGGGTACCTCCTTCCCTTTAAAACAGCATGATATAAACATAGGCATGCCAAGAAATGAAAGGCTTTCTGCCCTCAAGTTGCTTTCAAAACCAAAACGAATGGGATACAAAGCTTCCATTTAAGTCTTTTGCCATCTGGCGTTCAAGATAGTTTATGTGCTTGTTGGAATTCTAATATCTTGCACATACATACATGCTCAAACTAGACCACTTCAACAATGCTTATGTATGCAGTTTTTAAAGGGTTATGGGTCATCCAAAACCAACAAACTCTCTATTGCATACACCTAATGGTAAGCTCATACTGAAACATGTGGTTAGAAGCCAAAATCAGGTCTCCTATGACCTCCAGCAAAGAGGGCAAGCAAACCAAGAATTTCCCTTGAAGGGTAGGAAACAAGCACTTGCTTGTTTCTTGTCAGTTATTAATGGGTTTTGAAACTCATACACACAGTCAATCAGAAAATAAAGTGATAGCACATATTGTTCATATAAAGAACATTAATATTGGTGATGTGTAATACTTCTATGACAGTTCACATGATCCAGCAAAGAAAAATAATAGTGGTAAACTTCCCATTACTACTGACAGGTGTCAGTTTGGACATGTATTTGGGATGTTTGGAATTTACTTATTTTTTAGTTTGTTGGAATTAAAATTACTGCCAGGCAAAACAGCCACACAATTAACACAATTTTGTTTGAACTACTAAACATGGGATCACAGGGTCTGTCGCTGAACAATGTCAAATTGGGATGCAAAGTGTGGCTAACTGCTGGAGCAGCCTTTAGTCCTTCTTGCAGGTGTGCAGTTTATTTTGCTGTTTGTTTACTTTGCCTGTGTGGCATTTTGGGACTGCAACAATAAAAATATCAATAACCTGTTAAACCACTAGTAATTCTCGTGCTGACTAGCGAGGGTGATGCGTTTAATCATTTAGTGAATTTTAACGCACGTCTGTAGTGTTTATCCTCCATGTTTGTCCACATAGAGGAAAAAATAGACACTGGATCTTTCCCAGTTAAAAAATATTAATAATAATGATTGGTTCTCAGGTTTAGTTTCATAATTTTTTTTGAGCAATGCAGCATCAAACATCTGTATAAATATATAGGTTTGAAACCATATTGTCTTTTCAACCTTACAGGCAGAGCAATTCAGAGCAGCTCAGTAGCTTTCCTCCTAACTGCTACACACACACACACACACAAACACACACACACACACACACACACACACACACACACACACACACGCGCGCGCGCGCTGAGGGAGAGTATATACTATCTATCCATAGATATTGTTCAGTGTGTTTTAGGTATGCTTCAGTCAGCTCTTTTGGCCCTCAATCTCGACACGTTTTTTTAGCATGGAGTATCTGCTGATTATAAACAGTTAGGCAAACTCAGAACGCTTGACTACACTTGTGCGTTTTCTGCTCCAAATTGTGCTAAGTGACAGCTGTGGTTAACAATCAGGGTGTATCTAGTGTGTCTACACATTTGTGTATATATTTAAGCAAAAAGGGTTGAAGAAGGATCAGAATATGTTGTTGTTGATGTAGAATGACTTGTCTCTTAGTCTTGTACTTTAAGTTTCTCACACTGAATTTACAACTCTGAATTAGAAGTCAGAGGACCAACTTTCGACCACTTCACATAAACAGCATAACACTCATCCCCTTCACATTTTCATTAGGAATAACTCAACCCCTGACTCTTGTTGATAAAGCCTGCAGCATGTTTTTACCTTGCACCTTTCCCACTTTCACCCACAGGGTCTTAGCACCTCTTTATGTGTGAATGCATCACAGTTCACACTGTATCCTGTGAGGTATAAAAATGCTTTCAATAGTTCTGAGAGTAACTGCTCTGACCATGTACACCATGTGTTATTTATCATCACAGATGCATTTCTTCTTGATACTTGCAGTGCTCATTAGCGTTCATAGTGTAAAGCAAAGGAATGTATGATCCTCACAGTGGATTTTCTTTTTACAGAGCATAGTGTCCAGGGTTATGATCAGTGACCAGGTTTGTTGGCACTTCCAGGAATTTCTCTCTCTTTGCACCACTAAGTGTTCAATTTGTTCATCTGAGCAAATGTTCTCCAACAGATGTGTTAAAAGCAGTGAACTCTTAGTGATGGAGTGGAGTGGGTATAATGTGAGAGAAAGTAATGCTTTTGGATGTATCTCTTTTAAAAAGATATACTTGTGTCATGTTTCGAGTGAATGGAGAAACACATACATGAACAAACAGTGCAAATGCAGTTGGCAGCTATGTGTTTCAAATGTAGTTAAAAAAAAACTATTGCAAAAAGTTTTGCTGCCACACAATTAACTAATCGACAAAATGATTATTGGTGATAGAGAGAGTAGCAGATTTACTTTAAATAGCGTTTAAACAAAAACAAACAAAAAAAGATTGTCCTATCTGATGCTCCAGGTAAGTGTGACTCCTGAGGAATCGAGTATTTCCTCAATACAATTCAAGAAATCTGACCTCCTAGCTCTTAAACATGACATGAGATCTTTTCACATTCAGACTCCACCGCAATGCTGCAACAAAACCCTGCATCTCCACCTATAACCTTAGCCCTAACCCCAAACCTTCACTTTGATCCCTGTAATGGTGTTATATATTGTTGTCGTATAGTGTGTGATGTTGCACTGCGTGATGAAATTGCAAAAGCATGAGGGGCACAAGTGGATGAATGACATCCCTCCACCATTACACCTTAATGCATTGTACAAAGGGGACGAGGTGTAACAGAAAAGTAACAGTCCTGACTTCAACATGAAATCTAAAACAGGCTATAAGGACAGCTTAGTCGTGCAGTAACATGTAGATGTTTGCAACTGTCAAACAGTTTGATGAATAAAACATTTTCTAGTTGCTCTTAAAGACTTCATACTCCTCGCTTACAAGTAGACAGGTCACATGCAAGAATCTAAAATGTCTTCTTGATACTGCAGGGACCCAGCATTTGGTCTTCTATTATACATGTATAAACTAACTGTGATATAACATTCCTTCAGTAATGATCCTCTGCAATATTTCATGTGTCATGACCATAGACTGTAAATAACTGATGATCATGGTGGTCATGACTAATATATCACTATATATCACTGGTCATGAATTATTTAGGGATAAGTCACTCTTAAGTATATGATCCATACCCTTTTAATAAATAATTTCAGCTCGGTACAGACAGTAATATTAGTATCATGAAATCATACAGTATGTCGGACCCAATCTCACATTACAGCAGGACAAGTGACTCCAGCTTGTGAGCTTTAAGAGTCCCTCATTAATACCTGCATTTGCTTGTTATGTCTGATTTTTTGGTGCAAGTTAGTTTGCTGTGCACAAATCAATGATGTGTGGCATTTAACTAAGGAACTCAATACAAATGCAAAATGTGTATACATCCTGAGGAGGGTTTGAATACCATACACAGCTCCATACAATAAAAAAGCAGTTTGACAGATAGGACATACCAGATAGAAAAATAAACAGGTGGGTGGTCAGTATAGCAAACGCCAAGGTAACACCAACAATAGAGAGAAAGCCGAGCCACAAAGACAGACAGAGGGTGTCTGCTTTGCTCTGCCACATATAAAGGCATCTGCAGGCCTTGACAGCATTCAAATCAATATCACAGTATGACTCCTTCAACAACACCACAGGCCTTATGCACTTTGTGTAACAAAACTGAATGCATGTGTGTGGCTGGCATTAACATATTTTTCCATCTCCATGCCAGGATGGAGTCCTCCTTACCTGTACTCTATGTATTGAGCACCATCTTTATGCACAAAGGGCTTTTATGTAAGCCTTTGTGTCAAAAGAATGAACATGATCAATAACCAGAACAGTTTTTTGTTGATCAGTACATTTTTGTTGCAGACCTTGTTGAAGAATAGGGATTTTAAGTTGACTTTGTCTCAAATAACTGGGATACATTAAAAAATATATTGATTGCTGTAAGCATGTCTGCTCTTCATACTGGCTAGAGAGACACTCCCTGTTTTTAAAGCTTTGCACAAATCTAATCACATTCTTTTTTTCTCGAGTGGTGTGGCACATTTTTCAGAAACGTAGTTACATTTCTCATCACTGAAGTTTCATTATATAAAGGCCCAATCTTGCAAAAATTCTGTTTACCTGCAAAAAGACTGTGACTCACTACATTTAGTTTATGATTAACAGCTTTTCTTTGATCAACAAGACTGGCTACTGGCAAATTTGGTCTCTGATTAACTTTTCAAGTATGTCTTTGAATTAAGGAGATAGCTTTAGTTCCTTGAGGAAACGCACCCATGAGCAGGGAGAACATGCCAACTCCACACAGAAAGGTCCCTGCCTGACTGAGGATTCAAAATCAGGATCCTACAAGCTATGAGTCAACAATGGCAGCCAGACCACTACACATCTGCACCTCTGTGGAGCCCATGTTTGGAAATAAGGAAATGAAAAATACTTTTGGTAAGCTTATAGACAGTCAGACATAGTTGTAAACCAAGATGTTCAAAGTATCTTGATGATATTTCTGAGTGATGTTACTATCGTTTCATTTTCTAATTTCAAGCATCCTGTCATGTTTTTTTCTAAATCTCAACCAGAGTTTTTTTTGCTTGAAACTTGACTTCTTTTACAGAACTTTTCCTAACTAAGCACTCCCCTTGAATATTTGTTCACATTTCAACATGTCATAACCTAGAATCCAAATAGACGTATTTAGGGTTAATGCTGCTTGATCCACAAATGAAAGCAGTCCAAAAAGCAGACAACCTTTTGATATTTTTGATAAATGAATAATTTTGAGTGCCATGTTATTTTCACCCACCATTACAAAATGGATGGACAATTTTGCAATGGAGCAGCACAAACAAGGGTGCTTCAATGTCATGAGAAACAATAAGAGCTGTGTTAATTAATTATATCACATGAGTAGTTGAGTTGAAGCACATTCATGACATCTGCTGTGCTCGGGTGACACATCTCCACTGAAATGAAACATGCTCTTCAGGAATTCCATGCAATATGATTTAACCATGAATGCTGTTAACATTATATTATAACAATATCAGCTGTCATGACTGAGCATTAATGACGTCAGTCAAGTCTGTCTGTTAGCTGCGAAACCAGCTCTGAACGTGGTTATGAATATAATCATAAGCAATATGCCCACTCGTGATTAGAAATGTGAGCGTACACAGAGCAGGAAGAGTAGACAGCAACTTAAATAACCACAGCTTTGAAAAATGCTGTAGGCATGGAAACGTGAGCTACAAACCTGTGTTTAGAGAGATAGTGTGAATTGACAAATCATCTTCCAGCTAAACACAAGATTGGTTAACACCTCAACGACTGATCTACTGGAGTGCAACACATCACAAATCTCATGGATCAGATCTCATCATGGTGATTATTTTTCAGATCGGAAAGAAAGATATGTTTTTTATAATTCAAATTTTCTACTCTCCCAGAGCTTCCGTGATTTAACTGTGCACAGGCACAACAAAACACAATGTATTTAGATTACGCTTTGAAAGTGCTTTTATAAAGCCTGAGTGGAACAGTCTTTAATATGAAAGTTGTATCATTTCATAGCAGGTTTTGTTTCACAGAGGTAGTGTAATGTGGGAAAAGATTACTTTAAGCTTCTGATCGTTGTCACATGCATCCACCAGACACTTGTGAAATAAACACAGACACATTGAGAGTGAGAGAAGAAAAGTTGAAGCTCTGTTTGAAACAGAACAGCCATAGATAATGAAACATCAACACTGTATGATCCATATCTGTGTCAAAGTTTGTGCAAAACTAGCGATACAATCTTAAATACATGACACAGCTGATCTTCATGGCGCCTACTCGCTTTAATTAAACAGTGCTTTTTTCTTTTCACTGAGACTCTACATGGGTATTTGCTGACAATGCATTTATTTAACACCATGATGATTATCCATTGATCAGCAGATCAAATATGACCCAACATGTCACATGTGAGGTTCAACTCATAAAACATTAAAGAAAAAATGCACTACCTTCTTACTTTGTGTTATGATAATGAAGAATTTAAATTTCTCAGTATGTGGTTCACATTTCAGAAATACTGAAGTTTGAAATACTTTTTGAAGTTCTTGGAAGAGAGTAAAGGGAATAACAAATAAGATGTCAGATTGAATGTGAAGCAAGGTTTAGGGGGGTGAAAAATGTCAAGCTGCTTTCATTCAAGTTTGTTCTTTTCACACATTTGTCATCAGAAGAGGGATCAATAACAGGGATGACTAAAGCTCGTAACTACGGCCCTCCTTGCTATACATTGTCACAATTGGATGATGTTGTCGGGCCTATCCCAAAGACGAGATGATTCATTAGACAATCCTCAGTGATCTCAAAACACAGGAAAGATGCAGTGATCAATCCATGGATTGTTGTCATTTGCTGTCAGGTTTTCCTTGTTGTAAAAAGAAGTAACATCTTTTCTCATTGTGTGGTAGACACACTGACACATAATCTATCTATCACTCTATTTGTACTTAGTTCATTGAGATTGATTATCAAACCTACAAATGTGGGTACTGTATTCAGATACAAGTGCAGCAGGCCCTGCTGTGATACTGCCATCTAGTGCTGTGCATCACAATGAAGAAGCTACAGACTAGATTCATGAATCACAATAGCTTATTCATCGTTTTTTATGAATGAGTCATCAAATGTAGTCGAACCATAAAAACCTGTTTCAGTCTAGCTCCAAAGAGCTAAGGGATTCAAAAAGGCACAGGGATAAAATGAGACAGTCACGTACTTACCCTGCTCAATAGTTTTCAACAGATGGAAGCTTAGATTAAAGGAAAGGTTGCACCCCAATTAATGCAGTAAGGGATGTACCTGAGAAAGTCTCTGCACACTTGTGTTTCTCTGAACAGTAGTGTTTGAAGACCTTCCTCATTAAGAAGCACGAGGGGAGATAGTCCCCTCATTAAGATCAAAGATTATGTGAAACATAAAAGCCAAGGAAAGTTGTGTCACGTTTTCAAACCGTGTTAACAAGAGTTTTGGAGGATTTTGACGGAAAAGGTGAGAGTCCAATCAGTCCGTGTTTTATAATAATTTTTCTTATGTGGAAATTAACAGAAATTGACATTTTATTTTGATAGTTCTAACATTAAGAGGTTTCAGAAGTGCAGATACCATTGTCTGTATACATTGATGGACAACAGGGACTGAAGCCTGTTTGGGCTAGAAGCCCCCCAGTCAGGTTAGGCTGTGTCTATCTCATAGACTGTAAAAAATATGGACGTAGTATCCGTGACGTCACCCATCTGTTCCTGAGAGCTGTTTTGAAGCAAATCGACGGCAGCAGCCATATTGGTAATGCGGAACTCAACTAGGCAGAGTGTGACGTAGTGTGAGTCTCTTAGCCAATGGCTGTGTGTTCCCGACCGGGAGTCACGTCAGTCATGTCCTTATTTGGGCAAAACTCATAATCTTAATATCTTCTTAACCGTCATGTTAGAAAAAAATTCACCCCCCGTACAGTGTGTGCCATTGGAGAGATTAGCGTTGTAGGGCCAAGCCGTTTTTTGAACCAGGCTGTAAACATGTTTATTAATGCTGCAAAGATCGTCTTTTTCCCATTCATATCTATGTGGTTTCCGGTGTTTCTGCAGCCAGCCTCAAGCGGATTTTCGATGTATTGCAGTTTATATCACTTCCGCATTGGCTTCATCGTTTGAGACTGGAGTTTGCCGCTTGGTCTATCTACCTCCCCCTACCCTCTCATTCACACGACTCTGCTCAATCTGCACACAAATCCTCCCAGTAATGAGATATCTGATGGTGCTATGGAAACCCTTACTCTTTATCCTCACTGTTCAGTTTCTGCTGCCAGCTCTGTTCATCAAAGATTTTTCCTTCCTTAAACCACCTCCATTGAGTCCCCTCAGGGCACTGTCAGATCAATGTTATAAACTCTCCGCTGAATTGATCAACCATAGCACTATCTGATTGGCATCTGCAAATCAATAGCATGTGTCAGGTGTCCTTTAAAATCTATCTCCTTTAAACCTGTCTCCTTACTGGACAAACTGAACGGCTGCTCTCTTTCCCTGATGACATTCAGAGTCCTCCTGTCATCTCCTATGTTCAATTCCTGCCACTAAGCTTATTAAAACCTAATTATGGAGTCATGAATCTTGACCGTGCGACAACCTAATCTTACAGCCTGACAGAGTATGACTAAAGGTTGTGATCCCTGAGCACAATGGGTCTCCCTCTTTTTTCTATCTCCCCTAATGGAGGCATGTCATGAGAAGGGCCCATTCCTCTATCCTACCCTGGATCTGAGTGAGCCTGATAAAGATGATCCTGTACCTCTTACTTTGAATTAACCTTCATTTTCTTGGCTAAGCAATCCTCTATCAAACTCTAAAGGATCCATGTAAAACACTGTTCTGACTCTTTCCTTTTTCTTTCTCTTCCTCTAAAGATGGTCTGGCAGTCCTGATACTGCTTTCTTAATGGTCTCCTCTCCTTCACTAGTTTATCAACTTCTAATCGTTGTGAAGACCTATATGGCTGTGATATGTCCTCCCTTTCTATCTGTGATTCCAAACCTTTCAGCACTGTAGACATATGTTGTGTCCGATATTTTTTAGTCAGTTTAATGCTATTCTAAGCTTATCTAGCAAAATTGAAATCTAGCAAAACTAGCATCCCCTCCTCCTGTGCTTTCCCCCTCTTCTTCTGTGACAGGGTTATTGATATACTATGAACTGTGGTTATTTACCTGTCGCTGGACTACAGCCGGATGACTCAACTGACTCCTCAAGAAGTGCCAGCTGATGCAGCGACCCATACTGCAACCTGTCAGTAGGGAGAGATCAAAAAGATTTGGCTTTTCTTCTGGGACGCTGTCATGTCATCCAGCTTTTTGAACTCTCTATTGCCCAGGTTAAGGCATGGACCCCCAAAAGAGCCCCTTAACTGCTTTGGTTTCCTGGATACACTGTGACTAACAGGGCAGCTCTAAGGATGCCAGACATACTCACAGGGGGCTTGGACAGGGTGATTACATTTGGGCCTTGTCACTACAGGAAACAAACTTTTAAGAGAGGCTTTCAGACTGGAAAGATCAAATTAGGGCCCTCTTTCTGGCCTCTATAGCCTGCTCCTACATGGACAGAAACAAGGTCCACCAGAAATCATGAGAGGCAGAATTTAGTCAGAAATGAGTAATCATTCGGCGTGTGATGAAGTGGAATAATCTGTAAATGACCTCAAAATACATTTGATGACTATGATGTTGAGGCTTGAATAATTACATGATTTTTTTCCCTTTAGCAGAGTTGACACCAGGGTTACTTTACAATCTAAATATGGAACAACATGCAAGAGGTGAGACTCTCAATGGGAAGGTTTTATATCCAAACCTTTGCATACATCTGTGTTTTGTAGTTGCTGAGATCCTCTTTTAAGTACTAGAGTCCCTCATGTGTTCAAAGCAGAGCTGATGAAACACACTGATATACTGTATATCTGCATATTCTAATGGAAAAAAGACTTCTCAGAATTCATGAGGAATGCAGTCCCCATGAGGAGCAGCCTTTTCTTCTGTTCCAGCAGGTAACCATGAAAAAAACAGCAAGCAATACGACAGACAGAGCAGAAAAATCTCTCATTACAAGTATTTCTTATGAATGATACATTTAAGCTGGCGTTTCATTGTCGGAGTCCCTCGGTTAAAGCCCCATCATCTCTGTTAAAGTTCCTTGTGCAGCAGAAACTGCTTTTCAAACGAAACCTCACTTCAATAATGCAGCTGCTTCAGGAGGCCTCAGCATAATGTATTCAATAGCTCTGTGTGCAGAGTAAAAGTTGTATGTAGTTGTTGCAGTGTGATATGAAAAGAATTCTAAAGGTGGATCATTCATAATTTAGTGATCTGCCATCTTAAAGAGACACAATATGCTAAAGAAAGGCATGAGCTGAGTGTGTCAAGAATCCCATCGTAGCGAGCATCAGATGAAATGTATAAGAGAAAAACTGCAAACTGAAACTCATCTCCTGTTTCTAAGTTGTTGTTTTTTAGGTAAAAGCAACGATTTAGACATTTTGAAAGTAGCTATAAGACAATATGGCATAAGATTTTTTTCTCAATTTTGCACAACACAGAGAAATATAGGCCTCAATGACCTGCAAGGTTAAAGCAGGTTATAGAGTAACAGTGAATTCAAAGATTGGATCTGATTGGAGAAAATTATTCTGTTCTTTTTACATTTTGTCTTGATTTTTTGTAAAAATGAACAAATAAATAAACCAAAACTTTTGTTGTTGGTTTGGTCTCTGATCATTTCAAACCCAAAAGCGTCCCTCATCCCAGGGTAACATTAAGATCTTTTACCTCTTTACATGAGTCATATTTTGTTTTAACTCAAAGATGTTCAACATGAGCAAAAATAAGGGCAAACCAAGCAGATATTCAGATTGGAGAAGCTGATTCCAGATAATATCTGGGTTTTTGATTTGAAAAACAAAATGAAACACTGCATTTGACTGATCATCAAAACTGTGTCTGCTCAGGGTGTCAGTTTAGCTCAGGGGTTAAAGCCTTTACCACAAATTTCAATGCTGACCCACAGCTCTTTATTGCATGTCATCACTGTCCTAAGGCTCCTACTCTTTCCACCATCAAGTCTCAAAATGCATAAAAGCCCCAAAGTAAACTTAAAGAGAAGGCAAATATTTCTGCTGAACTCTCTGTATATTGGTAAAAGATGGACAGTTTATCAGCAGTTACCCTCACCACAGTGTCCAGGAAAAAATACTGACTAAAATAATGCTAGTCAGAATATGAACACTAGAGGGCAGGGTTGCTCATCCTATCAATCCTGCTCACTCAGCACAACATGTATAGCTTAACATCAGGACATTGCAAAATTATAAAGATTAGAACTTGTGATTCAAATATTGACCTAAATGGTAATTTGCTTCACTCTACTTTTTTAATCAGACAAATCAGTTTAATGGAAATGACAAAGAGAGCTGTCAAAACCTGATTCATCTGTTCACTCATAGTTTCATGAGACTGGCCATATCTTCGTATGATATTAAAAGTGATGTTTAGTAGTGATTTCAGTAGTAAATATTCATAATCACTATAAACATCTTAATATACTTTTCCTCTCTGAATGAGTTCTCAGATCACATATGTGGGTTTGTTTTATGTCAAAGATCTCACATCAGTCCCTTTTCCACTCCTATAGTGGTGCCTTAAAAAACCTCCCGCTGAAATTTATTGGTGTCAGCATTCTGTGACCGCTAATGCAGATAAAGTTTCAATGTTTATTTTTCACATAAATAATCATGCTCATTCTGTTTAAAAAAAGAAAACTCTGAATGTTCAGGAGAGGTATGATAAATTTTGTTTCCATGTGAGAAAGTAAAAACAACTTTGACAGCAGCAATGTTTTAACAGGGCAAGTGAATTTTGGCACCACCAAAGGCACTTTCCTGTACGTCTTTTCAGAGGGGTTCATACAACTCTGCCTAATCAAGGCTGCTGAGCACAAAGGGGCTATTTGTTTAATCATTTTGGCTCTGACGGGAGGTATGCACAGACAACCTGGACTCATAGCCAGTGCTTGTGCAGTGTCAGTGTACATGTATGTGCCTGTGAACATGTATGTGTTCCTTCAATGCAGTTGTATACTTGCTTCTACTTTGTCTCTGCTGAATGCAAGTGGCTAAAACTATCTTTTATTTTCTCTCATTAAGCCCCATAGATCTAATAGGCTATGGTAAGTCATAAATCTAGCTAAAGTATTTTGGGATGTTTGTTGAATGAACAATTAAACACTGTCACCCAAGTCCGCAGCAGAATCACTAGTTGGGTTAACGAATTATAAAGCCGGATATGCTCTTCGTATGTTGTGTCTAAGCTGTATCACAGCCACCTGCCACCAGCTGGGGCTGCAGCTCCAGTTAATGGCTACTGCCATAATGCTATAATGGTCTATTACCCTGATGTAAACAATGACAGAAGAAGACAGATGGCATGTTGTAGTGCAGCACTTTTTGGCAATATTGTGATCTAAAAAATTGAGATAAAGTTGTACGTTGGCAGTGTCGGATTAAATTAGGGTAACTTTCAACCCATGCATTGCTTAACCAGCTCAGGCATGTGGATTTTTCCACTGAAAAAACTTAGAAATTAGTCACTTTGGAGCATAAGCAGTGGTGGACAGTAACAAAGTAAATTTACTTGAGTACTGTACTTAAGTACATTTTTTGAGTGTCTGTACTTTACTTGAGTATCATTTTTTGGGGATACTTATTACTTTTACTCCACTACGTTCAGAAGACAATTATTGTACTTCTTACTCCACTACATTTCTATCAGTGCTCTAGTTACTCACTACTTTTGGTTTGAAGTCAGCTCATGAATTTCCTTCTCTTTTCTGAAATCTGACCCCTTAGACAGTAAAATGTGTTTGTGTAGTTCTGTTTGTCTCAGTGGTTTAGTTATACCTGTATATTGTGCTTCTCCATGGTTGGACGTAGAGCAAACACAGAGCAAATTTCACTCAGATCAGGCAGTTCATTTAGAGGTGGTAATGATGGCTACAATTCTCCACCTGAGCACCCATGTCCATACCTTCAGCCTGTGTTAGAGGTTTTTGAAATGAAGAATGACGCGTATCGTTTGAAATGTTCTCCCTGTTTCCCACTGCCCAAACATGCAAAAATTCACTGTCCAACCTGAGAAAGCGTGTTGAGCTATGTAACATTTGTTTCATTCCAGGTGAACATTTCAAACTAAGTTGTCTGTGCTTGTAGTAACTTAGTTGCTGTTTTTATTCCATGGTGTAGTTTAGAGGTGCTTTCTAAACATGATGTAACCGAATGTACTCCTATGTATTCTTGACTGCATTTATGTATTGTGAAAATACAACGTTTTAGAAGTACTTTGAATACGTCTAAAACCTTGTATTTTCATTTTTAAAAGCAAGTACATCAGTATTTTAACTCCAGTAATAATTTGACAGAGCAACTTTCACTTGTATTGGAGTAATATTTGACCTGGAGTATGTATACTTTTACTTAAGTAATGAAGCTGTGTACTTTGTCCACCACTGAGCATAGGTAATGGGCATGACCCCCAAGGTTACCAGACATAGCCTTGCCTATTACTGATGCTCTGGCAACAGACTTGACAACAACAAATACTAGACTGATATGAAAAGTAATTAAGTTTAATGCAAGGCACAATATATTTACGCTGGGTTAGGTAATGAGGAGTGTGACAAAACATGATAATCTAATAAAGTGCTGACACAAGTTTATCCTGTGACTGTTGAAAACAGGGACATTTTCACAGTTAGTTATTGGGACTTTAAGTCTAAAATCGGCATGATCAATTGCATCCGACAGACCAATTCCGTTGGTCTTGCATTTGGGTTATTATTTTTTATTTTTTGACAAAGTATTAGAAAGAATAGAAAGATTAAGGAGTTTACCTGCTGCTTACACTGGACACATGATATTTCATACATAGTGTGACATTAATATCTTTTCAAGATTTCATGGAAATCAATTTAATTGTTTTAAGACATTTCACAAAGAAAAACAAAGAAAAGAAATCAATCCTCTTTGGGGCACTAGAAGGAGAAATCAGAGTATTAACAAAGCTTTAGGGTCCATCTATCAGAGGCCTTAAATTTTGAATGACTGCAGCTGACATGGCTAAAAATAGCGTAGGTGCTAAAAGAAATAAGTCAGCGTGTGTTTTCCTGGCTGCAGGTCTTTTTTTAAAAGGCTCTAGTTGCACAGCGTTTCTAGGTTAACCCTTTGCAAAGCAGCAGCTCCATTGCAATTGTCTCAGAAATCCTTTAAGCCTTTGATCCCAGATCTTATTCCATCTTCTCTGAATGTCTGTTTGATCAAGTGACAGGACAGAGCGCTTTAGAGGTGTAGTATCTGCCCTGCAGCCATATTTTAAAGCTGTTTTTTATGTAATCTGCAGCAACCTCCCCCACAAAAGTCCAACCTTAACCTGTCAGACAGAACTTAAAAGTACAGTGCCATAATGACCTGCAGCGTAAAATAGCTACGTACTACCTGAGGCCCTGACAGCATACTGTCAGCACAGCGTCCACTTCTACTGTACGCTGCCAGCCTTTCAAGCAAAAGAGAAACCATGTGAGGAACCTGATCCCTGTTGACACAGTGTTTAAACGACAGTATTCCACAAACACAGAGGCTGTGGGCCTCCTCTGGGGACTTGTACGAGCCCACAGCTTCTGTGTACAGTTTAAAAAGCTAGAGGATGATTAGAAGGATCAAATGGCCAGGGGATAAAACCACAAAGGGGTGCTCTGCTCCGTGTGAAAACATTAAGGTGCTCATTATGATTACTTACGACCTGTTGACTCACTAAAATTGCTGTGAAATTGGCCGTACTGTAGAGAAATGCTGCGCCCAGACAGACAGTAATTGCATTTCCTGTTAGTCTCTGAGTCCCCCTCTCGCTCTATGTGTGTGTGTGTGAGTGTGTGTGACTGAACACCTCTGTCAGCTGCCCTTGATCACAGAGAGTAAGACTGAACTGGCTGTAGCAGAGACAGTCAAAAGAAATGAAGGGAAACAGCACATATTACACTCTAGTCACATATGAAACCTTCAAAGAATGTTTTAAATTAGGATATTTATCATCATCATGAAAACAGCTTTCCCAAGACCTCACAAATTGACTTGACCCTGTTAGGTTGGAGTCAGCTTTACAGGACTTTTTGATGGCATTGATTGTCAGGAGAGCAGTTACCTTAGAAACGTGTGTTGGCGTATGTGCACATGAGGCACATATAAAAAGCTCCTGCTGATGTGAAACGCAACTCCAGAAAACGCTTGAGTGCATCCAGGCCTCCTAATGGCGCTTAGCTGGGAGAACACGCTCACTCCTCCGTGTCCTGTTCGATAAAACCGGGGTTTGGATGCGTGCCATCACGAGGAGCTTGGCAGGATGCAGTGACTCTCTGAGGTTTGAAACCCCATTAAAAATTGTCACTTTATTTTAAGCAGCTGCCACACTTGTGAGTCCCACATCCTTCTGGAAAACCAATCAGAGCCTCAGAGCCGGCTGGGGATTGGCCAACCGACACTCATACTGTGATTGTCTGAGCTGTTAAAGTTTGTTTCCCTCTAGATGACTTTAGGGTAATGGCGGCTTTTAATTTTCTTGTCAGCCGAATTAAAAGGCGTCTGTCCGGCGTGTTGTGTCTTGAGACGCTGGGAAAGATTATTTATGAAACTTTCACTGCATACCTGACTAAACCATGATGGTGGTGTGTGGGCCAACCCATAATCCCAACTAGATTTATCGAATTAGCTACAGCTAGACACTTTATAGCACCGACTGCACAATTCTCAAGGTCACCCTACTGTAGCCTTCCTTCTTCAGCTCAAAGCTGTGTTTCAGTGTTTCTTTTTTATATGTATGTCCACAGTGAACTTTTGAATTAATAATTGTTTTACATACCCAGCTGCTTTTCTAATGCAATCAGAAACAACAGAAAAGACAATAGGAACTGACCACCTGGGCTCCAGAGTCTGTGTTCCTGAGTTCAGGGCAAGAATCGTCACATGAGAGATGTTGGTGACAAAAACATCTAAAGGTATTACACAACACAGAATGTTAGTCACACTGGTACACTGGTACAGCCTACTTTTTAGATGGAAAAAGGTATTAAGGTTAAGTTTGTCTCATACACTTAATGTTACAGTAGATTTTGACAGCTATGGATTTACTGTTCATCAAGACTTGTCTCATCATGGATACATTTGATGAGGTCTCCTCTCTATCAGTTCTTTAAAACACTATATCAAATGTTGTTGCTGGGCACAAGTTTGGCATAAAGGTTTAAGGCATGGTCGCTGGTCCAACTTCCGGCTGTGACCCGTTGCTGCATGTCATCCTCCTCACTTTACTCCCAACATTTCTCGTCTCTCTCCAGCTGTCCTCTCAATAAAGGCAAAAATACTCAAAAATAACTTGAAAAGAAAAAGCTACTGTTTCATATTTAATAAGTAACTTTAAGTCTTTCCATTCATTAGTTTCCACATCTAAATGTCAGTTACAACTTAACATATAAATGTAATGCAGACAGTAATGATGTTGAGAGGTTTCAATTTGAAAGTTGCTGGCCTGTTAAACCAAAACAATGAGCTGAAAGGCCTCTTTAAGTCAAGTCTGATATTTATTTTCTGGTTCATTATTAAGAGTGATTCTTTCATGATGCAACTTGATCATTTGTCAGCTTAAAGATAATGATTACAGGAGCTGTTATAAAAAATAAGTTAGATGGAAAACTGACCACAACAAACTGATATACTATTTAGAATGAGATGGCTTCTGTCCAGTTCTGTAGTCTCTGCTGTGTGTTTGTATTTATTTCTTTTCTCTGTCTGGTTCAGTTGTATAATCACACACACACACACACACACACACACACACACACACACACACACACACACACACACACACACACACACACACACACACACACACACACACACACACACTCAAATGTATGTGGAACAGTTTTGTTTCGCTTGCTGGACATCAAGCTGGCAATTTAGTCCTTATAGCATGCAGATGGTTGGTGTCACTCCAAGGTAAACCTCTGCTCTGCCAGACAAGTCCACACTACCTGCCAGCAGCCTCCGCTCTATCATGGTCTAGTAGGATCCACCAACCCTGCACTGCTAGTAGGCGTCTGCCTAGCAAATCCGTACACACAGTTTAGTTCCTGTTGTGCCTCTGTCCTCAAACGGCTAGAGATGAGTATAAACAAAGCCCAGAATCCCAGCTGTTTATTGTTACAGGTACATGCAGTCAAGGCCTAGCGACTGGGGTGAAAACGCTTCTGTTTATTTTATATCCAGTTCTGAAGTGTGCCTGGAGACACACTGAACAGGATGAATAACACATTTAGGAGGAAAGAAAAGACAAAAAGCAAAATAATCAACATTGGAGCAGAAAGACGGAGGGGGTGTGTGGAGGGAATCTTGGCAGAATCTTGCAACAGCAGCACAAAATTGCAAGACCAAAAAGTTAGTAGAAACATGTCCTTTCAATGCTTTATAAAAAAATATTTAAGAACTGGGAGAAATGGAGGGGAAAAAAGGCGAAACGGCTTTGTTTTTGTCTATGAGAGCTAAAATGTTTGGCTAGGCTGAGAGCCAGCACGGAGGACGGCCTGCTGTAGTTCTCCTGTTCTGGTGGGCCCTGAAGCAGAGGTCAGCTAAGTCTGCTGAAATCAAATCCGGTGTCTCCCACCCGCAACAACAATGTGGCAGAATGGCCCAAGGGTAACGACATGATTATGTTGTTGTGTTCTGGGCTAAATCTAACGAGAAGTTCAAGCCCTGCCCTCGCTGTCTCTCTGGATTACGGAGACATGCGAGGCCTGTCTAAGCAAAAGCCAGGTGCCTTATCCTATCGCCTTGTGTGGCACAAAAACAGCTGAATTAGCAGAATCTTGGCAAGTCTTGGCAGTCTGGCGTTCTAGAGGATATCTCATATCCTCTTTCGTGTTTGAGACCTGTTCGACATCTCTGTCAAACACTCGTACAGTACTCAGACCTGATTACAAAAGCAGACTACTACACTGTGACGCTGAGAGACCTTCCTTAAATTAGATTGTTCCTGCGCAGTGCTAATGCAGTATCTTCTGTCGCTACACTTAAGCTTTGATAAACTAAATCCTGTTTAAGACTTGGTAAGATAACTGCTCAGAGCAACATGAATTTAAACTCAACAATGGAAGTTATCTTGAGCAATTAAGAGATTAATGAGGCCTACACACTATAGTTGATATAGCGCTGTGTGAAATGTTACACTGATACAGGACCTTGTTAATCAGAATGAGCCATGGTTTTCAGATGGTATTTAGATATGTAATGCTAACAAATGAGGCTTTGCTATGATAGTGGCAAGCTCTTAATGTTATTTCAGCAGCCAAGTCTGCTTCTTTCTTGTGGTTAAAGGAGCTTAGACAGTTTCCTCAGGCATGGACAAAGCATGTTTGGGTATGTACATTCTCTCCTAAGCGTGTGATTGTGATATTATTGCCATGAAATATTGCTATGCAAAGTCCACAGATTCAGAATTTGACATGGCAGCAGTTTGTCTTCAAAATAGTGTGACTTGCATTTAAATTTAGAGTCTCATTGAGCTGCACCTCTGGTTCCTCTTAGAAGCTGCACACACGACTTGACCACAGCATTCATTTAGACAAACAAATTACGATAATTCCCAATGACTGTTATCAGTTATCAGATTGAGACTACCTAAAACCACCTATGTAAACAGGCCCAAATTCTGGGCTCGTAACCGTTTTTGTAGATTAAATCTACACTCAGTGGTTTAGCCTCTATTTGTTCTTTTTCCGTTTTCCTTCCACCCCACACACCTCTCAGCTCTACATCAAGGAATGCATTTTTCAGTCATGCCCCTCCGCTCCTGACAGGTAGCGACTGCATGAGAGGACAGTTTGTCCAGCAGAGCTATGCAGGCTGCAGGGGCCCATGTTTGCCTTGGATGCCAATGAATAACATTGTATGGAGAGAGGAAATTAAAAATGCAGGGTTGTAATTTACTGGAGAGTGGAACTGATTTAAAAGTGTTTTTTTCCTCCTCACTGCTTTGCTTGAAGTTTTCCAAATATGCCACAGCTGAGTGTGAACTGAGCTTCGTTGTACAGGCAATAACAGGGCCAGGTTGAGCTGCCAGCTCTCTTCACTGTGCCCCCTCTTCCCCATTACTTCTTGGCAAAGACAGGACCATGGTAAGGTAAGCTTTCATGAGATCCAAATGCAGGACATGCCTAACTGATTTCAAATCTCAAGTTAAACACAGCTTTATGCTATCAGGAGAAATGAAAAGGTATTTCCCCCCACAGTCAGACTGTGTGTATGAGTGCCAGGGCGATGACTGATCACATTTTTTTGATTATTGGTCTCATAGTGGGCATGAGTTGCCTATTTGTGGTCTCTGTGGGTGGTTCCCTGGTGGGACACAGGTAGCAACAGATTAATGGAGTAATGAATCTGACTTTACAAGGCAATCTGGCCTCTGTGAAATTGAAATGCCTGCCTCTCGTCTCCCTATTGAAGTACCCCCTAATCCTATGAATAAATATGGCATCAATTTATGTTCACTGTTCCTTATCTCAAAGTGTTTGTTGGGAGTGATTCACACACTGACCAATGGCAATGACAGAATAACTGATTGGGACCAAGTACCTAACCCTGGCTAGCTGCTGAGTTTAAGGAAACTGCACTTGGATATTTTTTTTACGGCCTTCTCCCTTTATAAAACCTCAAATTTGCTGCTGGGTAACTCAACCACTTCCTCTCTTCCTGTGAGATCAGGCAGTCAGGCAGGGTGAAGCCAAGCAGTGCAGGGGCTTCTGTGGCTTGCAAACAGCTGGCACGGTACTCAATATACCTTTGGCACCTGTGGGTGGGCGTCAACACTGTTGGTTAAACAAACAAGGCCATCATCCAGCTCTTACCGCAGTCATGAACAAGGAGGATTCAATCAGAGCGCCACCTGTAGCTTAGGAGGCCTAGCAAAAAATATAATTTGGTTGCCTGGCCTCCAAAAAAAAATTCAGGGGCCCTAATCGTATTTTGTACTTTTATTAAGTGGCTTTTCTCTCTGTTTGTTCTATGAGAAGCACTTGGCTGTGTGGTAGTTTGCATGAACGGTGCTATCCAAAGAAAGCTTGATTAGATTTGATTAGAGGTTAGACATATAGGTAGACTATTTGATATGCTGCCACACCGGAACTCAACTTGAGCCTGCAGATTTTGAAGAATGGATCATTACTTGTAGTTTGTAGCATTTATATCGATTTGTTAGGAGTTTTTCATTCTGGTTTCAGTCCTGCTGCTCTCCTGTAGATGGCGATGTTGTCCTGATTTGAGACCGCACCATAGCACTGCCAAAGCCTCCATGTGTGAGGCCTTTTTCCTAATTGGTGACTTTTAACAAGCCTATGCAAATATCGCCATGTCTCCATCTCTTATTCCCTCCTGGACTTGAGCCTGATATCAAACACTTTGTCACATGATGTTTGGAAATGAGTTGAGGGAGGTGACGGGTCAGGGTGGGAGTGGGGGGTTCTTGGCCCGAGGTGTGGCCAACTTTTAGAGCTTATTTGCCCATGTGACTTTGTCGTAGAACGTCCACTTCCAAGACATAAAGGTAAACTAGATGGATGAAGTGGCGACTGATCTGTTTGCCTAAAACAAACTGAAACTGGAAATGTGCCTTAGTTACAGTCACATGGTAGACTTTAGGGCTGCAAGGGCGCACACCATTACCACCAGCGGAATTTTCCTAAAACAAGACAAGAAATTTTGAGGGCCAGATAGACAGGAGCGAGGAGAGAAGGGGACCCTCCAGAGAGGAGTGAAACTTTCCACAGGTTCACTGTGTTTATGTGCAGCTGACAGGGTCTGAAAATGTGAGAAGGATGCTGGGGAAAGCAGACTAGTTGCAGCATCTAGAGTATCATCACAGACTGTCCTTAATGCTGTCTTTTACCTCCTTCAATGTGTCCCTTCCTCAGTCTCTTCTTTTTCTCACACCCTAAAAGTGCTGATGAAAAAAAAGGGATTAAGAGGCCTTGAGGGCACGCCTGGGAACAAGCCAGATTTCCTACTTTATCCTCCCATTCACTACCTCCCCCATGATGACACAGCTTTTCTTTTCCTTGATGGGAGCCTAGAACAATAGTGGACAACGCTGAATCACTACAATAAAAGAACATTTCATTGTGGCTAGAATAGAGCTGTGAGCGGAAAGATACGCATCGCAGTATTTTTGTGTTTTTGACAGACATTCACTTATGTTGAATATATTTGATTTACATTGATAGATCACTGTAAAGATAGGCCAACCCCTCCTTTACTTTCATACAAAGGCCGCAGTGTATCTTATGTCACCATCGCCTCATCTCCATCAGCACACAGACGTTTACTCTTCAGCTCTCAGCCTGACAGGCACACTTGGAACTTTTGTATATGATAAACTATGTGATAGGTGACCCCCACTAACCCCCACTCCACCTTTTTCCTCTTTCTTTTACCTCTTCATATGCACCCTTTTTTCTCCTCTCCTCTCAGATTTCTCCCTCTTCCCTTCATGCATCCCCCAGCCTCAAACCCAAGATGCTGGCTGTCTGCCCACAGTCGAGGATGTGAGTGCCCAGTGACGCTGTGTGATCCCTGGGGATGGGGAACCAGCTAGGAAAGGGGGAGAGGGTCTGCCGATGGTGGTCAAAGCCTGAATGAGCTGAGCGGCCGCAGGAGAAACCACAGAGTGCGTTTGTCTGTTGTAGCGTGTGCGTTGGTGTGAACCTCAGTCCCATGGGTCAACATACTATGTCCTGCAGATCTAATAATGGCTGAGCGCACATACACACACTCACATTGTGTGTTAGGGTCTGTTCAACAGCTCACATGCATAGTGCTGTTGAAGGCATTATATGTCCAGCCACTCTAAAAAGTGAGCCATTAGAAGTAGCCGTCATAAAGAGAATCCCTCATCTAATAATGAGGTATGTTAAGTTAGGCCAAACAAGGCCACTGCTGCACACTGCGGTGAAGCTTGACCACTAAGCAGAACACTAAAGAGGCAAGTGCAAAATCAAAGTTGAAAAGTTTCTGTACTTGCAGAGTATTGTGCTGTGGGGAGTCATTAAGTTTAGCCCATAGAGCTTTGAAATCAAAGGAGCATTTGAAGAAAAATCTATGAAAGCTCCTGTGATGAACTTTTGGTTAATCTTGATTAAAGCCAGACATCAATAATTACAATATATTAATCATCTATCCTTTGGCTGATGGATTTGTTTGCACCTGTTGCTGATAAAGAGCCATCAGTAAAAATGTTTGTTGTATGTCTGTTTCATGACCAGCCAAAAAGTCCTCTAAGTCCCCTATGTACAGTATAAAAGCTGTGGTCCATGACATGGACCTAATGATTATAGTGGATGTAGGTGGTGTTGTACATTGCAGACAGAAAGTTTGTATTTCATAGTCATGGCTTGTTGGATCCTGATTTTTTTTAGGGGATGATTTAAAACCAATATATTTTGTCATGCTTCAAAACCATTGTCAGTTTTGCTTTGGTAAATGGTTCACATTTATCCACAGTGTGAATCCATGTGTGACTCTAATGTACTACAGCTTTTATATTCAATAACAACTTGTCCTTTCCTATAATTTGGTCCTACTAGTGGAGGTGACAATATGATAGAAAAGACAGATATCAGCTTTGTTTTGTTTAATGGTGTGTCAGTGTGTGCAGTTTGTATTGGTTTGATGCAAAAAATATGTGGATTAGCAAACACAGTTATCTGATATTTTAGAGGTTTGCACATGCCTCCCAAGTAGTGTGTAAGTGATTTGACTTTGTAATCAACAGCAGAACTGTTCACTTATGGATATTATGTCACAGGTGTTTCTAGGGAGAACATTTTTTTCCTGACATGTTTGGTAATTTCCAAGTCTGGAGAAGTTTTGGAAAATTAAATGAACCCAGAAAGTTTAAGGAAATTCAGTTAATTTCTTTTCACGAATCTCTGTATAAAGGAGCATATGTGCTAAGATCAACTTAGATATCTATGTTGGTTAAACTAACTACTTTAATGACATCTAGACAAGCCTCCATCCCCTGCCTATTGTAAAAAGTCAAAATATTGCAGGGACTGGCACTACAGAAGTGTCATGAATCGTGTGTTTTACTTTCAAAGATTTTACAGCAATTGCAAGCAAAAATAGTGCAAAATGTTAAATAATAATGATAATAATAATAATAATAATAATAATAATAACAATTTTATTTATAAAGCACCTTTAAAAACAAATGTTTACAAAGTGCTTGACAAACAAAGCATAGTTCAATAGCAGAGTAAACAATTTGACAGACAGGGAGGAGAAAAATAAAATGCAACTCAAGAGGTTAAAGGGAATACACGTCAATTAAACAGTATGGAGAGGTGTGACAATGGCGCAGTAAATCATTGTTGAGAGGTTTTTCAGGGTAAATAGATAAAAATAAATAAATAAATAAATGAAAATAAATAAAAATGGAGAAGTAAATAAAAGCATTAAAAGGGCAATAAAAGAGATTTTCAGAGTAAAAGGAAGACATCATATCGGGAAAATCAGAAAAAGTCCAAAGGATGAATTAGGAATATTAAAATAATAAAAGAAAAATAATAACAATCAATTAAAACAATAAATAACAAAATAAAATAACCAATAAAACTTAAGACAATTAATTAGTTGGATAAAAACTCATATTAATAATAAAATAGAAGTAAAAGCGGTTAGAAAGATAAAGTCAAATAAAAGCTAGTCTGTAAAAATGGGTTTTAAGAAGAGATTGTAATTGAAATATGTAAAAGAACCAGGATGCACCCAGAAAAGTAAGATGCTGCAGTTACTTGGCCTGTTGATAATGTTGTTGAACAATTTCATCACGCATGGCGTGTTCTTTTCATATTCTGCAAACCCAAAATATATTTTCTCTACATAAGTTCTGTATTGACCCAAAGATAGGATAACCTTGTCATAAGAAGACCCCCTCTTTTCAAGACTAAGTCTTAGAAAAACCTTCGAAGCTTTGAATGCCAAATCTTCTTTTTGTTGAGAAAACAATTTTGATTAGCAGTAAGGATAAAACACTTTAAATGTCTTTAAATACAGTTGTCAAATTTAAATGAAATAAAATGTTTCCATGTGTAAATAAAGCACTTGTGGTATCACTATTTTAATTCCATAATCGTGCAAATAAAATGCATTCTACTGGGCGGCAGGTCTGGTAATGGGTATACCTTTGATTCGTTTTTCAATAACATTTTAAGATATTTTCAGGCTTGTCATCTTCGGACATTACACTCTGCGATTCCATAATTCTTAGTTGTGTGACAGTTGTGAAATATTTCTGCTGCTTTAATAATTGTTTTCATAAAAAAGTCTCAATTGTTTTATTAATTTCTTCTACTTTTGTGCAACTCCATGCTGGTGAGTGGTAGCTGGCCTCAGTCATGAAAGGTACAATTGTCATTCACTGCGGTAACACTGACCTTTAATAACTAAACCCTGAATATAAGACAATCCCACTTTTTACAAATGTGTTTTTAGGAAAAAAAAACCCAATGTATTTTATTTGAGTCAATATGGTATTTAGATGATTGATTCATTTAATTGTTGCAATACAAGAAGTCTCTGCTGCCACACAATGCCATCTTGATAAAGAACAACTGGCCTTCCTGGTGCTTCATACCCTCCCTCTCTATAGTCAGGACTGGTTCATGATGGTTTGACAGTAACCACTAAAGAGTCAAACACAGTCGCTCTCTTCTCCTGTGTCAACACCCCTAATCTTGGGGGTTGGTTGTCGAAGGGTAGCGGTGGTGGTTTGACCTCTTGTTGTATTAGTCCTGACAGGTTTTAACAGGATTAGAACCCCTCAGCCCGCTTTGGAAGAACAACAGAGAGAAAGTGGGAGAAATCAGGATACAGAGAGGTTGTGCTTGTCATAATACACGTGTGTGAAGTGGACTGGGTTAAAGTTTGACACACGCAAGGCCTGTTAGGAGTTTATGTAAGTATGTATAGTATGTATGCATTCATGTGTACATAGGTTCCTCCAGAATGTGGTGAACAGACACTCACATGCTGTTTGTTTTTATAATTGCATTGTGGGACACCATCGCCTTGCTGCCCCTGCTCCTGAATGTCAAACAAGATTATTGGGGTTGCCCTCTTCTCTTCTTAAGTACCGACGACTAAGCGGTTTAAAAGCCTATAGCTTCCTCAGTGACTCACGTATGTACAAAGAGAGGCCAATTGCACGCACATTCAAAATCTAACCAAGACTAAATTTTGACCCCACTCCACTGCAGAAATGAAGACGTGAAGCCATAACAAATGGAAGTCTTTTAAAACAAAGGATCCTCTATTTTCAGTTCAAACATATCCAAGAAAGACTGTTCCCTTTCTTCAATGAACGAAACAAAGACTTCTTAAAAAAACCTCTCCTTATGGTTTTGAGTTTGCTGAGAGAAATTGGATTGGGGTTCAAAGCCTTCTCACTGAAGGTCTTCCCAGCACAACAGAACTACGGTGCTTGAGAAATAGCACATGGCCAGAGAAAAGAAAACATACTAAGTGTGTGATTAAAAGTGTGACTGGTTAATGTACTAGAAATCTATGTATGTACATGGGCTTGTGTAAATGTGGAGCAAGTTAATAATCTCAGCAGGTTCCTGGTGTTTACATGTGAAAGCCTCCTTAGTGGCTCTCAAAGTGCAGGACTTAAAGTACGGTCTGTTGATTTATTTATGCTGATCTGGAAAGTGCATCATGTGCATGCAAGCTAACTCACCATCAAATGCAATGTGTCATAATTTAGAGGACACAAGGACTAAGTCATTCACAAGCCTGGTTTGCCAGCCCAAGAGTAAACTGAAAGTGATCAATATGTGTAGTTTGGGATGGTGGGATATCCGCAAGTGTGAGCAATAGCCAGATATGAAGCCTGTACAGAGCACACACTCAGAGGCCTTTGGGTTGGATATATTTTTGTTTGTAGTTCAGGTTAATTTTAAACTCCGCTCTGTGACAGCTTTGAAAAATTTCAACGAAAAACATCCCACCGTAGGGAGTTGGCATGTGACACATTACCCCCAGTCAGCCATAAATGTTGTCACATTGTATTAGCCCTCCCTGGATGTAGATCTTTTTCCTCAGTGCATGTGTGTTGGTTGGCTAGCTGTGGTGCTAAGTCAGAGTCCAGACACCTGGAGAGAAGGGAGCATAAAAGAGAGTTAAGGGAATAGTTGCTACAGCATGGGGAGACTTGAGCATAAAGGAGGATAAAGGATGAGAAGTCTGCTAGAAGCTGTAGCCGTAAATCAGCCTGTCTCCAGCCTGAGAAATGCAGAGAATCTGTGTGCGTGATTTATGAAGTCTTTATAACCTAGGTAGGTGGCATTACACACAGAAAAGAGCTACAAATGGAAGGGCATTAACCTCTACCTGAGGCTGTCAAATGATACAGTTCCCCCCCTTTGCTAAGAGAAACACCTCTAGTCAAGACTGAGCAATCAGCTCTAGGAGTTAAAACCACCCGTAAAAGTAGGATTTTCTACAGTCACTGGTGGAAAATAGGCTCCATGCAGCGCTCTGTCATCACCTGTTCGGTCAAGATGGGCCTTTTTTCTTTAGGGGCTGCTGGACAGGTTTCTAAACTCTATGTCAGCTTCTCAGCATATTTTATACTGCAGCGGGTAGGTGTCCTTGTGAAAATGAAAAATCTGTGGCGCGAAAGCGGCATGTGTGTTCTTAATGATGAAATGAGGCGATGGAGAAACACCAACAAAAGTGAAAGTGATAAATTCAACAGCTACGCTGTGAAAACACATCAAACTGAAAATCCCTTTTCCAAACATTCCAGGCTCGTTTGAGCAACTTCACAAGTATTTGTTTTTTAATTCCTACTCATGCATTTTAATAGATCCATTACCTATAAATATCCCAACATACACAGGGACGTATCCTTAACGGGGACCAAAAATAACAAGCCCAGGAAGGCTCAGATAGAGGGGGCTGTGTGTTCATTATGATATGCTGCCTTCAATTGCCACATTAATTAAGCAGCTCCAGGCGGCAGTGGCAGGATGACGGACAGGCCAAGTCACTGGAGGCCTGTCTGATACTCTGCCAAGTCCAGGCCCTGCTGTCCGGCCACTGATTTATGGACAGAGCCAGGAGTCGGAAAAGTATCCAGGAGCCATATTTTTAGTGGGTGGTAGTGCTGTGCACATGTGCAGGGGCTTAAGCCAACCTCGTGGGACTCCATTCATCTCTCATCACTGCTATGTTGATAACATCCTCCTCTATATGTAACACACATCCCATCTTGCACAAACACATACACACATTCACACATGCTCAGAAGGACCTGGTGGTGGTCAGCTTCCTACAAGTGAAGTCACATAAATACACAGACTTTGTTTAGGTGACACTAGGTCTCCCGTATATTCTTTTTGTAATTCTTTTGTGAGTTTGTGATTTGCGGATGTTTAACAGGAAGTTATTGAGCAGTGTATAAAGCCCGGTTTCCTTCCTGCTCAGACAGCGGAGTAATTTGATGGTGTTTTAACAACTCCACAGCTCCCTCTGCTTGGCCTCTTTTCTTCAACATTTCTTCCTTATGCCTCACTGGTATACATCTTAATCCCCACTTTTACAAAGTTAAATGGAGAGGCCGTTTCCATGCCATGCAGCTGTCCCTTGATGTATTCTGGCCATCAACTGCACATGTGTGAATAATGCTTTTCTGTACTCATTTGAATATCAGAATGGCTGATTATGATGGTGGCATGCGTGAGCACAACCCTTCAGGACCAGAGAGGAAAGAAAAGGATGGAGAGATGAAAGGAGGTTGGAGTCAGTAGCTATGGGTCTGGCACTGCATATCACCTTGTCAAAGACATACAGTGTTCTTAAGGACTCAGCATTCGTAAACAATGTTAATAAGATGGTTCCAGTATTCAGCAGTAGAGTCATTTGTGGAGTCAAGACAAATAATGGGCCACAGGCTCCAGATCTACAGCTCCTTTCTGTTTTGGATAGGAGTTTTTAGATGTAGGTTTAGTGTTGTTGCAGATGACCACTTCTTTTTTCTGTTCTTGTTTAGTGGCATTAAGTCAAAACTTGTTGTATCTGCAGTGATAGCTTTGTAATGAAGAGAAGCTGATTTGAAACAGTGTTTCCCACTGATTAAGACTTAGCTTGATTTGAAGCAGCAGCCACCACCACGAGTGAATTACGAGTAAATTCTGATTGTGAAACGTTTACATGTGCCTCTATTTATTGCAAACCAATTACAACTCTAAATGAATAAACTGTTTTTGTGTCATCATAAACAATTATTGAGAAACAAAGTACTATTGATACATCAGAATAAATTCTTCATTTTGAGAAATTAAATGGCAAAAACTGGACTATAGCACAGCAATCAAAAACATGCACACTGTTGGAATCAGTTTTAAAATCTTACATCACGCTAAGGGATGCAGCACTAGGATCCACTGATTACCCAGGCCCCTCTTACTGCACTGGTGCACTGCAGACAGGGGTGTGTCAAGAAGGATAGACTGGGGTGGCAGGGCCTCCCCTTGAAAACTGATTAGCTTTTTGCCTTCTCAGAGGTTGAATTTATATTATGATTAACTTTTTAGACTGTCTTTGAACAGTCTTCTGGTAGATGTCTTTGTATTTAAATGGGGCAAATTTTCTGTTGTTCGTACTTAAAATGTGCCTATTTCATTAGTTTCATTAGAATAGGAGAGGAATACATCCATCAAAATCCAACCCATCAAACCCAAACATTGTCAATACATGTTTAATTGACAGCTAGAAGGTGTTTTATCACTTTTTGAAGTAAAATGTGGTCCAGAGGTCTTATGCAGTAGTCTTGTCTGTGTTCTGAGAGGACTGTAATGTTAAAACATTTTGTTAGCTGTTCTTATGTGCATGGTCTCAGTGAGGATCTTAAAGTTGTCTAGTGCGTGTCTAGCCTTTGATGAAATGACATTGCAAAGTGTTATGCTGAGGCATCTACAACAGTGCGACTTAACTGTCTTCAGACCTTGGTGTTTCTAAAAGGTTCAAGCTCACTAAGTGGCGATAACTCCTAATAAGTGACTTTCTCTCTATGCCCCACTTGCAAATTCAATTAAGTTATTTTTATAACTCCATTAACTATATCCCAAGATAATGTGTAGTTAGGTGATTAACACAAACTACTTAGCCTCTTTGAGAGTTGAATCACAACAATTATATGAGCAATTTAAATCTATAGATTAAAAGCATTGTAGTAGTTTCTTTATTTATTTTTTTATATATTTTTTGGACTTTTGCCTTTATTAGATAGGATAGCTGAAGAGTGACAGGAAACATGGGGAGTAGATGGCGGGGAAAGACATGCAGGAAATAGTCGCGTCCGGGAGTCGCACAGGCGACCTCTGCAACGAGGACTATAGCCTCTGTATGAGGGGCGCTAAGACCGCTAGGCCACCAGAGCCCCATAGTTTCTTATTAATAAAGGTTACAAGTATGAAGAGACTGAACTTTGTCACACATTGAGTATAACGTCTTAGAAAGAAAATCGCAACATAAAAAAAGGGGTGAATTATATATTTCACAGCACTACATTTATCATACTAAATCAACATTTGGGAGTCATCTGATCTCAACATATAGAGAAAACAGAATGGTAATGTTGCGGTGATCGTAACACACTGCATTTTTCATCAGTGTCAGATAGCTGCAAGTGACAGGAGGCTGGAAACTGGCGGGAGTGTTTGGCTCGGTTACTGCACAGTAATGACCAGATGAAATGTATTCATGCATGCTGATCTGCTGCTGGTTCTGCTCACAATATGTTGCTAAACCAGATGCTGTTTGCTTGTATTTAATTTCCCTTTTTCACCTCTGAAAATAAAAATGAAAAAATTAACCTAAATAAAGTCAAGATAAATGATAACAAATACTGCACACAGTACTTGCTACTGAAGATATACATCTCATATTAATGGCAGAGCATGTGGTACCAGGCTGTTGCAATCTAATCTTGTATTTTGGATAATAGTAAATGCTTGAATTTCCGTTACACAAACATGGAGCAAAATTCAAATAAAATAATTTGTGCCAAGCCCAATTTAAATAAATCATGTTGAAGTGATATCAGAATAAAGCCAAAGATCTAATTGAACCCAGCTCTCATATTGACAAATGAACATGAAAAAGGATGCTGACTTTATTTCATTTGCCACTGGGATGGTGCCTCTTTAAGATTGAAAACCGCAAATTGCTCTCAACAATTCCTATACCTCTGGAGTTGACCACTTTAAAATTGGCCCGCTCAGAGATTATAAATAAGGCTATTTGATGGCTCTGTTATTACGCCTGAGAGAGAGGTGGGGGGAGGGAGGGCTTGTGGCTGTAAGGCCGGATGGTTTCTCTTGATGTGGGCGAGAGCTTTGAGCTTCCACACCACACGCTTCTGTGCTCTGCAACAGGAAAAACACAAGAGATCACTTCCAAATGAAAATGCACATGCACATGCACACTCACTGACACACACACACACACACACACACACACACACACACACACACACACACACACACACCACACACACCATATGCAGATGATAGTGAAGTGATACAGAAAATAAACAGCTTGCTTCTCTCTGCCGCACAATGCCTAAGTGTAAGGTCGATGACAACACTGTTCTTCACTTCTAAATGGCCCTATAAATTATGTGTTTGCACGGTTGTCTGTTAATAGGTTAACCTCTTACCCTGCACCCTGCTGCTCTAATGGTCCTGAATGATTAAGTTGGGTTTTTATGGAGCCCTTGAACTCAAACAAATTTCTGCTCCTGCCTTCATTAAAGGACAGTTAAGTTTTGCATCTTTAACTTTGGTTTACCTAAAAGTGAGTCACTCTCTTTATGTAGTTATAAGACACATATGTATTTTGTTGAGCATGTTTTCTCTTTCTATTCGTGTCTACAGTACACATGTGCATGTGTGGGTATGAGAGTTACATTAGGCCACAACAGCAAAGGCCGGCAGGAGCCTTGTATGCATCATAAGTCTTTATTGTCCCTGGTGAGCAGCATTTCCAGTAAACAGGGCCGTTATGGTGGCAAAGTTCCCCATTTGTGTTTGTGTGCTACGAGGTCAAGAGTGGAGTCTAGCAGTCAAACGGTGAATGTTAAAAAAGTAAATCCCACAGCAGGAATCCTTAACAATCTCGTTTTAACAAGAACCTTGGGTTGTTTTCTCTCTCCCCCTTCTTCCTCTCTGTTCCCTTTGCATCTGGCCAGCTCACCAGTACACACACATCTCTCCCTCTCTTCCCCTTGCTGCGGGTAGCTGCTGCAAGGCTGACTCAGCCCATCCACACTATTCTCGGGTTCTGACGAACAGTGTTGATGTAGCCTGTCTGATGGCCACACGCCATAAACCAGTCTTTGTTCCGCCGGCCACTTCTGCCGAGCCGCTCGCCCTCATCTCTCCTCCCAGAACTGCCGCTTGACCGACCGTCCAATTGATGAAGCGTAAGCAAACCGCTTAAGATCAACAAAAAGAGTATATCTTTCAGTAAGTGAGTGGGCCACTGTAGTGAAATGTGATATTCTGACTACTGCAGAGGTCTGACATAAAAATAAAAATGACCACAAGTATCCTAACGTGTTCCTGTGGCCTTTGAGGTCAAGAGGATGTGTGAGGATGTTCTTTATTATCAGCCTGGAGGCGATCAAAGACATTTATCATGAAATTAGCTTGGACGCCTGATAAATTGTGCTCAATCTTCCAGGGACAGAGAGACTTCAGTACAGCTGAAAGACGCCAAAGACGTCCAAGAGGAGGATGGTTTGATGCTTTGGTATCACTCTGTTATGAGGTTTATTATCGGACAGACACGAATGTGACAGCTCTTATGACCGCAGTCTTAACACTCAAATACATGACTACTCATGGTGTAGCTCTTACCCCTCTAACTTTCCGTGTCTCTTTCTCACAGGGGGCAATATCCCTCATTCCGAAAATCCAGTCAAATAAATAAGGTAATAAACAGAGGGTGAGAGGAATGGTTAGGCATCTGCAAACTGCTTGTCTACCCCGTCGTCCATTAAGATGTGAGATAAATTCAAAACATGTCTGATATTAGCGTGCGGCAGCAAGACTCAAACTCAAACCATCTGTCTGTGTGTAATCACGCAACGCGCAGAGAGAGGGAAGGGTGAAAGGTATAACCGTCGCCCGGGAAAGGCACACGCTGCTTATTATGGGTGTTGAGAGACACAAAAAAGGGGACTGCGGCATCCCTGGAAATGGAGTAACCGTCATCATATTATCGCATCTGAGAAGGAAATTCATAATGCTCTGGCTCCAATGGGACAAAGGGACCTTTAAACGTTATCATCTCAGCGTGCTGCAGAGGAAAAGAGAGATCTGGAGTTAGAAAGCTCAGAAGAAGAATGATTGATGGGATGCCTGAGGACAAAGAATAGTCCGTATAGAAAGAGAGTGTGAGAGATGCTGACAGAAAGTGTTGATCTGACGGCAGAGAGATCAGGAGGTGTGTATCTGGTCTCTCTCTATGACCCACATGTCTAGAAGTTTAGTGAGCGCACCCACATATCTGGCTACCATCGTTCATCAGTCGTCTTTCGAAGCAGACGCCACTTATTTGATAGTTGACATGGCTGACATCAGCTGGATATTGGAAAATGCAAGGAAAGGCTGAGGAGTTTGAAATCTTACGCTCCAACGAAAGTATAACCAACTTCAGCAGATTGTGTGGAATGTTTGAAAAGGAATGCAATCCTTAAAATAAGAGCCACAGACTACTTTTATCAGTTATATAAGGCTTAACAGATGCCAACCACTAATCTAATGATGAATATCATGTGCAGACTTTGTCAAAAGCTTTTATATTGAAGGTGTTGTGATTTTAGCAAATCTCCAGATCATTTTACCTCCTGAAATTAAAGGAGCTCGAGTTGCTGGTCATAATAAATTATGTCACATAAATCAATCCTCTGAAAAAGGAGAAAAAAAATGCGTGGAAGAAAATCTCCATTCGTGATGGGAAGAATGAATGCATTGTCTGGGCAGCACTGTACTACACTGTACGGCGCTCTGCGTTAAAGAGACAAATCACCCCAGGCTTTCATGAGTGAAGCAAAGTGGGAGGCCAAGATGAATACAGTACATTTCCCCTCTCTGTTTCCCTCTCAGCTAAAACATAGCAATTAAAAAGTCCCAATAGAAGCCAAGATTGGAGGAGCCAGCAGCTCAGTGAGAGACAAAGAGCACGGCCTCTGCTCTAATTGAAACAGGGCCTAAAGTCTAACGGCAATACCCACATTTATTTATTTTCAGCCATTTAACATGTCTGAGATCTTTGTCTCAGGAAGCTAATTGCTCCTTCCGACAGGAAGACAGTGAGTCAATGGGTAGTTTATGTACAAAGAGATTTTAATCTGATCCCCCTTCTTGTTTGCAGCCTCATGGATTCAGCAGAAAATATGGAAAGTATGAGAGTCTTTTCTCGGTGTTACAACAATACAGGATAATCCCCGACTGTTTTACTAACGTACGTAAATATTTAAACTCTTCGCCTGGGTGTAAACTTTAGCTTATTGCTCTTGCAGTGGAGGAGAGTTTGTTTTGTTGTTGCTTGCATCTCTGCAGTCCATTACATCATGAGATCATTTGAAAGTTTGATTAGGGGTCTCAGAAAATCCACAAAAATGCACAAAATTGTCCATGCTTTCAGGCCTGGCACATACTGTATAAAACAGAAAAAAAGTCAGGCAATGGGTAAAAGGAATGTAATCATGGTGCGTTCATGGACGTCAGTGCACTGAGAAATCCCATTCCATGAGTCTCTCAGACCACTCCAGTAAAGAAGAAAATGGGAAATGTTATACTTTCTCTCTCATCGACCACACACTCACTTGACTAGCTGAGTAACAGAGGAGCAGAGACCACTTATAGAGTAACCAGAGCTTTTGATTTCTTTGCCCCCCTCTTTTAGATTTTTCATACTGTCTGCATTGCAAGACCCCTTGTGTATGTTTTAAGGATGTCTACAAAGAACTTTAAATGTGCATGTTTTTTTTATTTTCCTTGCTGAGCTAGATGAACGTCAGGTGAGCAGAGAGGAAGAAACCAAAGACATGGTCACTAGCTTTCATTTGAGCACATCTGTCTGCCAGCTGTGCATATGTTTACACCTGACCCCAGCCAAGTCACAGTCTGGGTTGCTCCCTCGTGCTTCCCTTCACTTACCTCCACCCTACCCCCCACCCCCTCTTCTCCCACAGGTTTTCCTTCCTACTGTCGAGGAAATTCTTAAGCCTCGGCTACTGCAGCAATGCTGTGCTTCTTACCTCAATCACACAGACTGCAGAAAGAAGGCCCAATATTGAGCAGCCGCAAACTTTGATATTTGGTTTGATTCAAAGATGATTAAAGAAATCAAAGCAAACTGAGGTTATTGGGAAAGAGAATCTTGCACAATTTGTGGCAAAGACTCAAGCTAGCAATTGGTGGAAAAACCATGTTAGGATGGGGCAGATTTCAAAGAGAATGCCGATTCATGGTGGTCATATGTGTCATGGCTTATATATGACTGATACAGCAATTACTGCTTCTTTCTCCATAAACACTCCATTGCATCATGTGCTTCTGCTTTAGCAAACAATACGAAAAATATACCATCACATTCTCAGACATTTCTGTCCTTTCTTTATCCAAATGAAGCCGTTTTGAGAAGACAAGTGTTTACACTCGCACGGACATGGGGAAGTCTTGGTTTGACTGATTGCTAAACAATGCTAATCTGCATGATAAAAAGGAGCATTTAAATCAGCGTTCGATAAACACGAGCCAGGGAGTCACCAGAAGATAGACTTTGATACAAAGGGGGGTTTTCCCTCATCTTCATCTTTGCTGTTCTGTAGGTGGCCAACCACTCGACTGAGTTTGGATTGTTGTGAGACTTTGGTTTAGAGAAGACTTGAGGTTTAGCTGTCATTTTGTGGAAACAAACAAATCTTGAAAATCAAAGTCAGTGTTTGTAGTCCCATTCTGTCTTGTCTACCAACCATGAGTTGTTGCATTAAATAATTTGTATTGTACTCTAAGAGCTTTTTAGGTTCTGTTGTTTACAAGTCTTTGTTATGTTTAAGGATATTTCTGACTTAGTTACATTTATTCTTTTACAGATCCCTTAAGTTTGGGGCTCACAATATTTGTAAGGAAAAAACTGTGCAGAAAGTACGGAAAAATACAGCGTTTTGACCATCAAAGGATTTCTCTTTTTAATGTATTTTTAGTTTTTGATGATACAAGCTGTACAAAACAATTAACTATGCATAAAAATGCAGTATCTGTTGGCATGGTACAGGATTTTGGTATCTGAATTCTATCTGTTGAATAAGTAAAATTGTCCACTAGCGTTCAACATTGGCCATGTGCAGGGAAACAGTGCAGCCGAAGACTGAAAAGGGTGGAACGCATTAGCAGTGATTGCAATCCTGGAAGCCATTGGCAGTCATATAACCTAGATTTAACTGTAATTAATGTCTCCAAACACACATCTGCAGGCAAGGGTCGCTACAGTCAGGGTGCTCTCACACCTATTGCTTGTTTGCTTTGTTCTGATTCTGATGATAAAATTATCTTTATTTCTATTTTTTCCCTTGGGTCGCAGTGTGTTCATGCTGAAGCAGGCCAAAGTTTATCGCAGGGCTTTCCTTAAGTCATAACATCGCAATCTCCTTTTTGCATTGTGTAGGTAAACAACTGCCATGTATACTGGTCGCACTGGGCGTTAGCTTGACCTACCAACAAAATGTGTCATGAGTTGATTTGGATCAGTGAGGAGGGCAAATGCCTTATTGACATTACTACATCTGTTACTACTAGCCTACTGCTATTCATGTGATGAGTTAAGCAGCTGTTTTTTGCCGGGTTGATTGCGTTCTCACTGTAAACAAACTGCTCCAGGATTTGATTGGAAATGAGTGGAGACCACCTTCTCTTGCTGATGTCTGCATGCTCGTTTTGTTCTGTGTCACAGTGTTCATATATGTGTAACAGATAGGCAAGATGGCTGTGATGTATAATAATAGTAAGTAATAACTGTATTGGTCCAGATTCAACTGGGGCTTTTTGTGTGTTCAAGGTCTCCTCTTTTTTTCATGCCAGCTTATTGTACGTTCATGACGGTGCCATGAAGCACTTTATGGTTCAACAACAAAGAGTGTAGCATCAACATTTCTAGTCTGCTAGCTGGTTGAGCTATTTCATGGGACCACCTCAGTTTTTATACCAGTCCTCTGTCCTGTCAGATTAGTTTATAAAGTAGCCACTCAGGGAAAAACTGCCACCTTTGACTCCAGGATTTAGACCATTTGTGGGAAACAAAAGAGAACACAACTTCAGACATCTTGCTGGAAAGTTTAACGCACTGGCATCCCATAGTCCGGGATGAAACCCAGAGCTGTCTAACCAGTGCCTGATACATCCCTGATTCACTGATGTAGGCACTAAGGCCATCCCTTCCACCATCTGACCCATGAGCTTGCGAGATGCTAGATAGGGTGGGACAAAATATTGATACAGCAATATATGGTCGTCTTTACCTATGTGATACAATCAACGGCACGCTGCATGCTGACAGCTGCAAAACACCAGAAGAAGAAAGCAAGATGTCAGATAGTAGTAAAGTAAGAGATGCACTAGTCACTTCAAAAACCAAAAAGAAGAGAGATTTCAGTTCTTGAGTTAAGAGGAAAGATGCACTGAAGTTTGCAGGGAGTCTTACTCACCTGTGATAGGTGGACTTCACGGTGATCTTCAATGCTAGTGGCATCCACTGTTTTTGCACTGTATTAAAATTCACACACTTGCAAGATAACAGGAAATACTACATCAATTCTGTATAGCGTGTATAATTTGAATTAACTGATTATATCATAATCGGGTATTTTTTCAGAGAAGTTCATGCCAGTGCAAATCACATGCCTCTTCACATTAAAACATTTTACTTTTAAAACATTGGGCAGATTTTATTTTGAAGCAGTAAGAGAAATTTAAAGTCTTCTGTCTTAAGGTAAACACCCCCTGCAATCCTTAGAAATATGCTGCAATAAAATTATACTATTGTAAATAATTGTCATTTCTTTATCAGCAGATCTCTAGCAGATAAATGAAACTAGAATGCACCACCACAGTGAACTGTTAGATACAGAGCAGAGGGCAACAGGCTTGTCAAAGCAAAGTAAACACTCTAACTTGTTATCCTTTGGACAAACTGTCACCATGTGTGCAGTGTGAAATCAGACTGATTCAATCATCATTGACTGATGTCTTCCTTATTATGCATTTTACTTTTTAAACATATAGACAATTCGATCTTAGTTTACTTTTTAAACATAGACAATTCGATCTTAGTTTACTTTTTAAACATATAGACAATTCGATCTTAGTTTGCATTGATACAAAAGAGTGTTATACCATACTTAGCATTTCCAAGGTAACTCTGCATGGGACCAAATCAACCAGGACTGAAACGACTTCTAAAAGTAAAAAAATAAAACAATCTATATTCAGAGTTTGCTTTTCTTGATAAGACTGATAAACCCTTGCACATCATTATTCTCATGAGCTGAAGAAAAACAAAGAGAGAATAAGCTTTTATTGGGTACCAAATCTTATTCCCTTTATTTTGATTATTTATGACAAGGTTCTGGTTACAAAGAGGTGTTTAGTTTTTCTAAACACCTTCATAATGAATTAAATGTATATATTGTTTTATTGTAACTGTGACTTCAAAAGGGGTTCATGGCTTTTTTCCTTAAAATCACTTCCATGAGCAGCCCAAAGAGCCTCCTTGAGGGACCAGGGGGTGTGTGGGAGCCAACAGGGGCCACATGGATGAGCACGGCCTGGTGAGCCAGACAGCTACGGATCACTTGCTTTTAATTAGCGGCTTCACATGCAGTCCGTGTGGAGCTGCAAGCCCACCACAAACGCATGGAAGATGTGACAGTTCCCCCTTTGGGAGACACGGCCTGAGGAAAGGCTCCGGCATTACTGCAGCGTCTCGACTCAACACAATGCCCAATGTGCACGCCAGACCCACGGCAATTAGCTTCTAAGGTTCCCCCTCGTACTTTGCCTTCTCTCTTTCTTTTTAATGTTGGAGCTTGGAAAGGCTCAATATAATCAAGTCAAGAAAAGTTTATTCTGTTTAGAATTCCATCTGGTTCCAGGGGGGCTAATTTTAGCGGCGTGTGGAGCGGTATGCAGTGAGGCTGCATGTACCATCCTACTTAGAGCGGTGGAGGGGGGGGGGGGATCTCAGCGCAGACACCCAGGCTCCTAGGCAATAGACTGGCCGACTGGTGTTTCTAAACACTGCCGTAGCCGTTCTCCCATCACTCAGCACACCCTGTGTTCCAGCAAAATGTGTCCCTCTGGCACTTACCACAGGATCCAAGACTCCCTCAGCCCCTCCAGCCAAGACCCCTCTCACCCCCTACTCTCTCCTCACTCTTTCTTTACGCTGCGTATCGGTAACTTTTACAGTGTTTCAGCGGTCGAGTATCACCTCAGCTGAGGGCCCTGCAGAGAGAGTGACTGCACTCCAAGCTGTGATGCTTTGTGGTGATAGTGCTGATTGGATGTGGCACTTGAAATTACCCTGGTCTGACTGCGCAGTCATTACATACGCCTGCATCATTTACAAGCAGGACGGAACGGTAAAATTCAATTCACAGGGAAAGTATCGTCTTTGTTTCTCCGTATGATGATTGCAGGATTGTGACAAAACATAACTCTCTCATTTCAAGGTTAAAGAGCAATGTCTCCAGCCTCTCAAACAGAACATGCACAGATGGATTTCCCATTTTGCAGCATGGAAAACATGTGCTGTACATGGTGGTTATCATACCTACAGTACATGTGTGGAGTTTTGATTAAAGATAAAATTTGAATTATTCTATTTAAGTAAAACTTCCACAGTGCATTGTACTCATTTAATTACACCTGTAGATGTGAAGTCAGGTAAGGAATCATACTGTCACGACGCAAGGATCATTTACATTGTGGAAAATTATGGCCTGGATGTGTCTGCCTCATCCCTTCAGCTTGTATTTGACAGCACTGAGAGGGGGAATAGAGGCAGACTTGTCCTCTGTCAAGCTTGCATTACACCAGAAGGGAAGCCTTTTCACGCCTTGCTGGAGAAACTTGAGAGAGCTTATATACGAGCTCTGTGGGACCCGCAGAGTCCAGTAGTGATTCAAACCGGTAAAGAATAACACACTCTCACCTACTAAGTAGTGTTTGGGCTAATATTTTCTCTTTGGAAAAAAAACCTTGGGTCAGAGCTCTGATTTGTTCTCGTCTCTGGACTGTCATTTGTCATCTCACATTGTACATCAGTGTATCAGCCTGTGTGAAAACTCTGTGAATCCCCACTGACCATAAGTAGATTGTTTATGGTTTCACTAATTTGGATTCAGGGTATTTGATGAATCATGGACAGAGGCAGCAGCCACATAATCACTGAGTTATTCATACCCTCTATAATTAAGAGGCGTACAGTGAACGCATGTTTTTTTTTTAACATGCTATTATTTGTGCCATGCTAATCAGATACATTTTTATTGCTCTCAGTGTAGAGCCAGGGGGATATAAATACGAGTTATGTGTTCATTTCAGGTTTTTATAGTGGCCATAATAAATTTTAGTTTCCTGTAATTAATAAAATTTAATTTGCACAAACAGTGTAAAAGGCTATTTAAAGACAGAGAATGAGAAACAGAGTGAGAAAAAACAACACTCTGCTACTAATACAACGTAGCTAAGTAACTAAGAACTCTCTAGGTAGGCCCACAGAAACTCATTTATCCTTAATGTCCACTTTTTCCTACCATTTTTTATATTGAAATAACCCCAAGGAGAAGTATGGATCAGTCATCAGAAAATGCTGTTATTAATCTCTGTCCATGGTCTTAACAAATTAAGGCTACAATCATATGGAAACAATCTGGCCCTTGCCCTCCAAGAGACAGAAAACAGAGCCAAATGAAGAACATCCTTTCTCTTAAGACCTGTAATTTGTTTTTATTACCTATTAGGTAAAACACCTCATTTATCAATGTCAAACCCCTCACAAAATGATAGCTGTCCACATGTAAATCAGCTAATGCCATGTATGGTTCAGAATTAAGTGGGCTCTTTCTTATGAAATGCTCTACTCTGTGGGCTCAGTGACCCAGCGAAGCCACCCACGACCAGACGTTTTTCTTTCGCAGGGGCTGTGCTGGAAAACCGAGCAGAGAACACTTAAAAACAGAGCTGATTAAGCACAGACTGAACTGTGTTTCTGTACCCCACACAGTAAAAGCCGGGGACATGGGTGTGTGTGTGTGTGAGAGCTACAAGTCCAGGAATTAACGCTGAATAATATTAAACACGAACAAGCTGAAGAATGGAGAAAATCTTGTATCACTTGCTTTGTTTTTCCATTTGATTTAATATAAGAATTTAAAGCTTTAGTCCATAAAAAGGAATCCAAATTCAAAGTTCTTTTGATTTTTCTTTCTACTTTGTCTCAATGCAGACTCGGATATAAATCTGCAACCTTATAACCACTCAATGATGTTTAATGTCAGGCTGCATACCCCCTACTGCTTAGCTAAATATAACATTTGATCAATGAAACCTTTGATTCAGAGCATGTTCTCTAAGTCTACAGTAAATAATCTGCAACTTTATTTCTAGCTGACGTGTATAAATATTTTTCTGTTCATACACCATTTCTTTAAGTTAAACCATGCACGTCAAAATGGAGGATTTGTGTGCAAGTTCCTAGAGGCAGAGGTAAAATCTCCCTGTACGCCACTTTCCAAAGGCGCCTTTACAATTACTTATTCAACACACAGTATTGCACACTATGCCATCAAAAGCAACTCGGACCCCGAGGTTGGGCTTTGCAAAAGCATGATGAATGACAGTCTTCGTCTGAGCCGTGCCAAGCAACACAACTCAAAATACATGATACGGAACCATCCAATACTACTGTAGAGCATATCTGTCAGTCTGGCAGAGCTCTCCAAAACAGGGACCACACACTCTTTATTAGAGCCAGTAAAATGTCCCAAAGACGTGGCTCAACTGCTTTCTGCCTAGCTACCATGAACAATAGCAGGATTGTGCTGCTTCTCTCTTTTTCTTTTTGTAGGCCTATTATTTTTTCTAGCATTTGTTATTCTCACTTAAACTTCAGGCTGGCTCCACGAGTGGGCCACAGCGTCTCCGAACCGGGCCTACGCTGGCCAGGAAAAACCCGGAGGAGCCAGACGAATAAAAAAGCCAAAGCGCCGACGCCGCGCGGCTCCCAATCTGGTTCCTGTCAGGGGGACATCAAGGGAACACCCGCAACGCAATCTGCAAACGTCTCCCCTTCCCATTTCTCTCCCTTCCTCGCTTCTCTCCCTCCACCCTTCAAGCGATACGTCTCGCAGATGACTGAACCATCGCCAAATGCTCCCAAAATGCTTCTCTTTTTTCCCTCCTCCATCTCTCTTTTTCCCCTCTCGTGTCTCTATGTTTGGAGCCAGCCCACATGGATTGGGATCAATTTAGGATGAAATGATAATTACCCTGTCAGTTTCAATTCAGACGTGATGAAGTGAGAAACAGGAAATGTAATAAACATAACTGGAATCCCAAGCACTCTTGATTTGGAATCAGAATTGAATCAGACGCCACAAACTTGGTCAAATTGTCAATTCCGTGCCATCCCCGCTGAGAGGCAGTTGTGCGTTTATGCCTTGCCTCACACCAAAACGCTGGATGAAGCATATTGCTGCAGATAATTACCTGGTTCCACATTCACTACCGAGACTACATGCCTGTTACTGTTTAGTTTGGAACTTCATACATAAGAAATGATTCGTGTCACATCTTTCCAGAAGACAACCAAGAAGCCTTTTCCTTCTGCAAAACCTCAGCAGAGGTCACATATCTTTCTTTATTTGATCGCCACTCCTGCACCTGAAAAGAAGTAAGTTTATTGTTTTCGAGCAAACTCTGTGTTGGGAGATCACTGATAGTGCTCGGCCAACAGTAGCCGGCTCTAACCCTGTCATGTTGGCTGTTCCACAGCTGATATATGGAGCTCATTCCTGGCGGGCCACGCTGCGCTGCCTGGATTTGTTTAACCCGGCAGATCAACCTTCAGACAGGAGCATGTGTGCAGGTAATGGCTGCCAGATGAGGTGAGGCCAGCTCTTGGAGGCCGGGTGGATGCTACAGAAGAGGAACGAATAAAGCACACACACACTGACACACATATGCATACACAAACAAGCACACTGAGGCTAGAACTGTTATGAGAGGCATCAACAAATGTGCAAATAAAAAAAGTCAATATTTAAAAGCATCATAACCACCTCCCTATTTGGGTGGCTCTTTGAAAGTTTAGCTTTTAGATCTTCAAAATATTGATGTAAACCTGAACTATTTTTGGGATCCATTTACTGCTGTGATGCCAGCATGGCTTTGAGCCTAATTTGGGTGTGCCTATGGATGCCAGATAGGTGAAGTGAGGTGAGGAGGTGAGAAGTGAAGGACTCGCGCTAAACGTTGGGTTGCCAGGCGATGTCTGGACTCTGGTCTGTACGAGCGGCTGCCTGACCAACCACAGTCTGCAGGGATGAACGGCCCCCTGTAATGAGGACACACTAGAACTAATAAGTCTTTCCAGCTTGCATATTCATTCACAGAGCAAACAAGTAAAAGTCAAAGATTAAACACGGCGGGGGCATCTTTGGCACGAGCCACGGCCACCCAGGAGGCCACAAGGGCTCCGAATGACGAACTTAGTCGACAACCACTCAAACAAAAATAAACAGAAACAAGCCCCTCTTCCTGGAGATGCTGAAAATTAATTGCGCAGTTATTTTAAAGTTATGATTTTCAATGAATGCATCTTTAGCAAGGCATGCTGAAAATATCTGAGCTCTGGATGTCGGCAATATTTGGATTTGCAATTTTAGTATCTGATTTCATCTCTTTTACCCTGTTTTACATGTGGCTTTTAGGGGCAAGCTAAAAGTAATTCTTTCCCCCAAACGTCATCATGTTCTAAACTGGTCAGCATGACTGTAAATTAATTTGTTCCCTTTGCTGTACAGACCTCAAACTGGAGCAGTAAATTTCCAACTAAGCTTGGAAAGGATGAAGAAGATCTGTCTTCTAAGGAGTCACTAATGAGGGTGCCTCAGCTGATGGGTCAAATAAATTAAAATAGCGGATACATAAACCAGCTTTTTCCTTATGTATTGTCATTAAAATGATTAAGGATGCTTGAGTAATGCAAGTTGGAAAATACAGAAAAGCAAGATAAGAGGAACAGAAATGAAAGAAAACTGTATCACCATGCTCGTGGGGCTGCTTTTAGGAGCTTCTCATGATTGAAAAAATTAAAGAAGTTGCTGGTGTTTTTCTACCAACCCTCCATGTGAAAGTTCGTCAGGTAGAGATCCATCAGGGAGCTCACCGCATCTCCTGCAGTCTGATTTATAACGGCAACCCACCGTGCAGCAGCAACAGGAGAACAAACTAGACCCAGGGGTTTGATAAAGAAGCCTGGCGATGAAAAGGCCTCCGCTACCAGCAGCCGCCCTCCCGCCTGCATGAAGCCAGAGAGCAGAGAGGGGGGGAGCCAAGCCAAACTCTGCACCTGGCCTCTGCAGAGTCCGCCAAGTCTCTTTCCTGTTCCTGTTTCCTGTTATGACGTGTTTTTTTTAATTATTCTTTTTTTTTCTGGCTGTGCAGCTTGGAGCAGGTAAAAGGGGCATTGAAGCATTGAAGCCACCTGGGATGGCAGGTTGAGCAAAGCACCGGGGAGTTGTGTTCTGGAACATGTCTGCAGGCAAATTACTCTGCCTTTACTGATTAGTCGGGCCAGCCTCTCACCTGGCAAACACAATATCACCATATGACAGTGTAACCTCTGTTACAAAGCTAAAATCTCTGAAACATAGTTGTACTGTTCAGTGACAACATCTTTATTATCATTAGTAATACAAGTTTTATTTATTAGATAGATATTCAGGTTTGCAACATATTCAATCCTTTCAGAAACACATATTAAATCCTTGAAAAAAAAAACATTTTGCAGCTTTGTATGAACAATATCAAGTGTAGAATCCCAACATTATGTAATCAAAAATACAGTGATTAAGTACTAGAGTTAAAAGCCAGGACATGGATTCTTACCCAAAGCTCTAATCTGTATTTGGAACAACATTAAGCACATTATTCGGCTGTTTGGATTCAGTGAAAGTGTTGCTGAAGAAAAATCTCCATTTTCTATTTCTCAGCAAATCCTCACACAGCGTCTCGGCCATGTTATAGTACAACTGAGGAAAACATTTATGGTAACATTTAAACTTCTAAACTAATCAGGCAGTTACAGAACAATTGGAATTTTTTCGGTCGTGCACCTTTTGTATCATCAACATTATAAATATTGCCTTGCTGCAGCTCCTTTTTTAAAAATAATTTTAATTTTCACTCTGAGAACCCCTCATCTCTCATTTCTTTGCAAATCAAAATAAGACATCTTAAAAAAAAACTCCTGGAGGATTTCTCCAGGCTGAGAAAACTAACTGTTCAAACTGAAGTTCTGTGCTGCTTTACAATTTTGTGGTAACTGTACTTTATTTGAGTATGTTAATTACCATATAATGAATACAGCATATTTCCACTCCACTTACTTTTAGAGGGCAGAATTAAATTTTTTACTTAACTATATTCAGCAGATATGGTTCTAATTACTTTATAAATCAACACTCTAAAAGCATAATTATAAAAATATGAGGTTTTCTAAAGTCAGCTACACAGCACTATGTGAAAAAAGGGTTTAAATTGAGTCCTCCGAAACTACACCAGTATTGAAATGCTTGTTCTTTGCATTTGCATCCACATTACTCATGTTGAACCAACACTATATTATTATACTCACACAGAGGACAGATTTATATTTCAAATTGAGAATTTTAACAGTATTGTGATGTGCATCATCTTAAGTAAATAATAGTCATATCTTTTTGCCGTAATGAACCCCCTCAGTTGAACACTGGGTGGCACTGTGCAAGCTAGAGCTGAGACCTTGACAACAGCAGACACACAAAGCTTGAAGATGGAGTGTAGCAGCCAAACTAGCTGGTGGTCCTCTCTCTCACCATCCTCCTGCATCAGCACATCGCCGGTTTAGAGCAGGGCAATATTTAGCCATAAGAAAATATGAAACCCCTGTTTCTATGACGGTAGGCTGAAGTACACAAAAATCTGGAATGAAAACATTTTGGAAGAAATACCCCCCCAGAAAAACGGCTCACATTTCAGCAGTGAACATAATAATTAGTCTGACCACTCTTTTCCTCTACTTTCTTCCTCTTGTCCTTATCCTCCTCTTCTGCTGCCTCCCCCGTCAGTCAGAAATAGACGCACAGTCTTGTGTAGGGTAGCTCTGTGATTCTATCAGGATGCACTTTCACTGCATTTTCTCCATGTGATACATTTACAATTCTGATTTAAATAATTTATAGGGAACACCACATCATTAAAATGTGAGCTCTGCATCTTTGTCTTTGAGCAAGTAGGACATGTGTCTACCTTCAAACATCAGCCTGTATTTGTGCGTGTGTGTGTGTGTGTGTGTGTGTGTGTGTGTGCATGCGTGCGTGCGTGCGTGCGTTTTTGTGTGTGTGTGTGTGTAATGTGTGTGGTGTTTGAAAGGCTGCTTATTATTGAATGGAGTCTCTGTGAGGTTTCCGAGGCAGGAGGACATCTATTAGGAGGTTAGCAAAACACTATCAGCTAATACGACCTGTAATTACACCAGCAGTGAGGAAACGCAGCAAGCTAACACCAGTATGGAAACAATCTGACAATGCAAACACTGCAACTAAGCCACCGCGTGTGTGTGTGTACATTTGTAAGCGTGTATATGGGTGAGTGAGTGTGTGTATGTGTGTGGACAGAGGCCTCCTTGCGCAGATTGTGGCTGTGCGAACTGTCAAATTGGAGTGGCTGGGTGGGAGTGGAGGGAGCACATCTGGAGGGAATTTATTGTATAATTCAGTCTATTATTGCTGCGGTCGGTGCTTAAGGAGCACGCACACAATTACCGTCCACTCTGCAAGGCTACAAGTGGCCTCTGGCCTAAACTAATAAACTGTGGAGGAGGGTGGAGAGAGGAGAATTCATTTGAGGTTATCATCATCACACTCCTCTCTGCTACCTCTCACACTGACACTTACCAGAGTTTACAATATTTCAATGAGGAACACCTCCTGCTCAGGACCAGATTATGGTCAGATGCACCTCAATCTGGCTTTCAGAGGTTTATATTAGTCACGCATGCTTTCAAAGTTTATCTTAGTGGGTTGTTTGGAAGAGCTTAGAGTCTACATTTGAATGTTAACTGTAAAATTTATCTTTCAAATTCATCTCATATGTTTCCTTGTTCATATTAAATGCAAAGCACCTATTTCAATTGTTCTGCATTCAAAATTGGGCATTTAAATACTGAAGTGGGGTGCTGGTGGCCTAGCAATCTAAGCGCCCCACGTACAGAGGCTACAGTCCTCGTCGCCCGTTCGATTCCAGGCCGGTCGGTTATTTCCTGCATGTCTTCCCCCGCTCTCTGCTCCCCACATTTCCTGTCTCTCTTCAGCTGTCCTGTCAAATAAAGGCAAAAAAATATATAACTTAAATTTTTTTTTTTAAATTACTGAAGCACTGGCAGAAGATTATGTTAAAAGTAGTGAAATTAAAGGATGTGACTCTGCAAAGTATCATACAGTGCAAATGCTAGTTAAGTGCATGAAAACTGTACTGGAATGCAGCTAATAAAGTTCAAGTACTTAAAAAATGTATATGTGGTCATTTATCTCTCAGTTAACTTCTTGGATCATTTAAATAGCATATTTTGCAAAGCAATAGTCCAAACTCTAAAATAAATATTTAAATGGATTATGACATAATTATGAAAAAGAGAACAACATTTAAGAGGCTGCAACATAAAAGTGTTTAATTTTGTTTTCTTGAGAAACCCCCCTCAAATTATTTTTCATTAATCAAAGTATTTGTGCTCTATTTTTTACTGAATCACCTTTTTCCTAGAGGTATACAACAGGATTCTTCAAACCTTAGCTGATTATTAATGAGATACTATAGAGGTATTGACAGCTTTAACTAGTCTACACTATTTAACTTATATTAACACAGCAGTTGATTCAGACAAAATACAAGACCAAAAACTGTAACCTTAATCTAAAATTATGAATTTCACTGATATATAAGTTGTAGTGTGTTTTTGGAGGGCTCCTGAAGAGAAGAAGGTTTCAACCATATCCCTGTGGGAAGACTTCCATTTCGTTCAGTACCCTGCAGTGTCTATGTAGATATGTAACTCTTTCTAGTGCCTCTACAGTAGTAGAGCACAATTTTTAGGAGTTTGATGGTTGTGAGGTACAGACAGACTCACTTCCCATGAATATGAGACTCATGCCATCCTTCCTCCAGTGGACACTTCTTGTCTTAAATTGAAAAGTCTTCTCAATCAAACCAACTCTCAATAAATGTTTCTTTACTTAGCAGTATACCACATTTTTCTTTAAATACATGATTACAAGTTAATGAGGGAGAAAAGTGTTAAAAAGTGTCACTGACAGACTCATCTACAACGTCATGTAGCCTGTTTGCTTTGCGCATTAAAGCGATCGCTTGCTTCTTCCAACACATCTTCTGGTTAAAATAGTACACCACAACAGAAAACAGTACATCTCTCTGTGTTTTATACTGGTACACTGGTAAACAGAACACAACTTACTTTTTCGGAATTAAAAGTTGGAGAAAAATATCTCAGACCTCAGGTTGTCAAGTGCATCTTATATACATACTTTTAAGATCATTATCATTAAAACTTGGATTCAGGGTGGTGATTTCAGGAACTGATATTAAAAAGAGGATTTCAGAAAATAAAAACTGTTGTTGTTGCTCTTGCTTGAGAAACAACAAACCAATAAGAAGCAATGCAGACCCTGTTGATTTCTGGCGTGTCTGGAGGGGTGGCTGAGGGTACCTTCTACTCCGACTCTGAATCTGATTGGACACCCCTGTGATGCAAATATCCTAAGATATGACTGGCTATTCAAAGCCTCCGTTCATATCTATGCTGTTGCAACAGGCTTGCATAGTTTTATTTGCATATCATGTATTGCATTTTCTTAGATCTTCTTTTGAAGTATGTCTGTGCGTACACATACCTCTGGCTTACCCTGTACAAGTCAGTGCCTCAGCCGGGCCACTCCAGTTGAAGAAATCTGGACATGCCCCTGTGGGTAACATAATAATATGTCTGCTAACCCCTCACATTACCGCAGAAATGGCCTAAAAATCTGTTCAGTTGAGAGCACTCTTGTAATTGTAGTGTAAATTGGATGCAAAATCTGCCCGAACATTGTCTAGAGTGGGCTCGCCTTATCATTAATTCTTCTACTCATTTCTCTACTCTACTAATATAATCACACAAACTTATGTTCTGCACTCAATGTTAAAGTTGGGTCATTATCTCAATGCTTTTTGCAGCTCTCATGTTTCAAGTGAAACCTCCTGCTCAGTGTTTTAAGTAGGTGCATGAGCAAGAGATCCCTATTGGTTTATGAGGTGATGTCTTTTCATATACATTAGTTCTCATCATAAAAAAGTCTGAAATAAAACCCACCTCGTCTTTTCCATTTCAGCAGTCTCTAGGAATAGACTGGCGAGGCGTCGAGGATAAAGACTTTACCAGGGGAAAAATTTGCTCAGGCCAGCCAGTATCTGGCTCAGGCAGCCCCGAATGACCCACAGTGTGTGTGTGTGTGTGTGTGTGTGTGTGTGTGTGTGTGTGTATGTATGTGTGTGTGTGTGTGTGTGTGTGTGTGTGTGTGTGTGTGTGTGTGTGTGTGTATGTGTGTGTGTCTGTGTGATTTAGGAGCTCTTAACAGCACTGGTGAGGAGCTCGTAACCCAAAACAATAAAGTGCTTCCCCTCCAAGCCTCCCAGCAGTGACCTCTGCTAAAAGTTTAGGGTTCAAGTAACTACACGTGTCAGGGTTGTGACCTTTCACCTGCTCAGTGATTCAGTCTCTGACTTTTTTTTCTGCCTCATTCATCCTTCCTTTACACTCACTGTCTCTTATGTCCTCCTCCCCCTTTCTCTGCCACCATTAACCCATGCCGACACACCCCACCTCTTTCCTCATACTGAATGATGCTCTGTCTTGTTGTCTACAAAAGTTAAGACTTGGCTTCTCTTTAATGTTTTTTTCTCAGTGTAATCAAAAAATGTTTTAAGCGCTGATTTTGGCCAGGCAGTCTTCCAAAGCTGCATACTACAGCCTGACAAAATTGCTGCGTGCATTGCCTTAGAAAACTGCAAAAACACAACACTTTAAAAAAGCAACATTGGTTACAAAGAGTGTTTTGTTTCTCCTAACCGTAGTGTGTAGTAACTGGCTGAACCACCCTGTCTCTGGATTATTGTATCTGTCTGCAGGTAATCAATGTAAAATCCTATTAATAACTGTTATAAGAATTAGTTTGACATGATGGGATGTTTGCTTGTATTATTTTTTTGTTGACAGATAAGATAAATGATAAATACATCTCTAATATCTCTACAGATGGGACTCAAAGATTATTATTACGAATCAAGATTAAAAGACTCATGTCAAGGTCAGACTACACAATCGTTTTGGTCTGTTACGAGGTACACTGTGTTTGGCTAGATGATCACACAGAGACCCGTGCCAAGACTTGACCGACAGACAGTATAGACTACACGATGGTACCTGACCAATCATTGCGACCGATGTGATGACATTGGAGGAGGAGGGGCTGGACTAGATGACAGCCAGAAATGCATGGGACAGTCAATCACTTTTTTTTAATCTGTTGTGGTTGTCTGTCCACGACACATCATAAAGGCAGGGATGTTGTTGCCAGAAATTGACAAACCTCTCCTCTGGCTCATAGTTCCTTCTCATAGCACTAACTTATCATTCTTCTTTCAGTTTGGAATTTTGTTTTTTTTATACTTGTGACTTTTGCAAATACAGAGTGCTCTGTGCTCTCTTTGGTCAACCTCACTGACATGACAGAACACATCATAAAAGGCAGAGAGAAAAATCTAACATCTTTCTGTTTGAAGGCTGTCAGGTTATCTACCCAGATGTAATCTTGATTATTGTTTACTGTGACACACTACACAGGATGAAATGAACCATCAGAGCCAATGGGTCCCAAAACCCTACCTCCGCTTGATCAGGCTATAATCATGCTTAAAACGTGCAGTCTAACCCCTGCATTAGACTCCACCAAGATAACTTGATTATGGTAGATGTCAGGGAAATCTTTTACTGAGATTATTATGCATATGTATGTCTTGAAAAACCTGTCCAGGTTTCCTTTTTAAAATTCAGAATCATTGTTTTTAATTACAAAGGATGTTCCCAAAAAAGGTCTCTATGATTTAAGAAAAAAAAAAAACTGTTTAAATGCAAAGTATTTTCACTGTGGCCTCATTACAACTAAAAAGTTTTAAGCACACTTCATTAATATCCTTGATATCAGTTATTGTAACATGAGAATATGCCACATTCAGCTTAGCTTCAGCTAGCTTAGCTTAGCTTAGCTTAGCATAATTAGACCGAAGAAAGGATGAAACCATTGACGCCAATTGTGCTTTTTGGCCAGGGGCTCTCAAAAAACTGCTACAGGAGATTTGATATGAACTACAAGGGCTTAAATTAAAAACTTAAGAGGACCACTAGGAGTGATGAAATATTAGGTAAATCTCCATGGATGGCATAGGTAAGCTAGATCAATATCCAAACTACACATTGATAAATTAAAACTCTGTGTCTACTGTCTTCTCAGTAAGGTGCTGTGTAAGCAGCGGGAGTTGATGCCGTGTGGCAGTAAGTGGCTTTTTATTTGATGTAAATATGTGGCATTTTCTGATGCAAACATACCAGTAGTACAACCACTTCCATTTTAGCAATGCTTTACTCACACTCACGTAATAATTCATGTTAGCATTAAGCTATGATTGCACTGAACACCACTGGTGCAACATGTTGTGCATACAGACCCAGGCTTGCAAACTCCAAAGGTTTGCTTTGAAGTCTTGCTGATGGTCCTGATGTATTGCTATGGTGTGGAAGGTTCAGCCTCAGCTTGTCAATGCAGTGCGAGTTTACTCTCTGGGCCAAACCTGTGCGGCTGAATTTCTGCAAAGAAATAACATACATCCATTATACGACCATGTGAAGAAACAATGTTTCAGAAAAATTACCATGGTCTTAATGAGTTCTCCTCTTCTGTTCTTATTGAGCAAGGTATTTGTATAAACCATATAATCTGTGACATTAAAAGATGAACAGATTGTATGAAATCAAGACATGCATTAAAAAAAACCCAGAAAAACGACAAACTGTCTTACTGTTCATACTAAGCATAGTTTCACACTGAGTATTTATGTTTCAAACTCAAAGCCTTCAATTTTGTTTATGCAGGAAATGCCCCGATACATGTTGGCCTGAATCATTTTGTATGAGAAAGGAGCTCATTAGTCATACTCAAAAATACATTGCAAGTCTTTAAACTATACAATAGCAGAGCTTGTAAACCATATATAGTACTTGCACAGTAGCCCGATAGCTCTATAAGTGACTAATGTTTGTATAGTGTTGCTGAATTCTACCTAAAACCCAACTGACATGCTTGCTTAGTCATTATAGCCCAGACAGGAAATACACAGTCACGTCATATGACCCGGAGAGGACCAACATTAGAGTGCTGTTTACAGCATGCTAACGGACAAGTAAGTAGGCAGTACGCAGTACATACTGGTTTAACTTTAAATAGTGAACTAAGGTCATAGGCTCCAGGTTGTAGCCTGAGACTCAATTTTAAACAAAGTTTGGTATCAATCTTTTAGTCTCCCTTGGCAGGAAAACAGAAAATAACAAAATCTTAAATTATTCTGAGCCGAGTAAAGGCCACAAACTTTGATGTCAAATGGATCTCTGTGGATGTAATCTTTTTGTTTAAATAAGCTGAAGCTATGTTGGATAAGTAGATAGATAATTGTGATGATTTAAAAGCTTCAACAGTCATCAGAATTTTTCTACTGACTCCTGTTTTACATCATAACCACGGTATTATGTCTCGCCATGTGAGGTGTTATGTCTGCCGGGTGCAGCACCGTCCCCAGCCTGTGGATACGCTACAGTATTTACCAATATTGAAATAGCTCGGGATGAAGTGAGTATTGAATCAGGAATGTGCTTGTGGCAGATCTCCACCCCTGATAATATAGGGTGTTTTTCTCCCCAAGTGGTTTTGCCCACTTGTTTTTCTCTCCGTGTTTTCTCTCCCGTTGCAATGCTCTGTCACTCTTCCAGTAAATGTGTATAAGTGTGCATGTGTGCGTGTTTGTGTGCTTTAAGGAGGTTTGTTTTTATTCCGGTCGCTGTCTGTGTTTGTCGTTATTCTATCTTTACAAGCTTTGGGTTGTGAGGAGGAATGTAAAGTCACACATGTCCAAAGAACACAATAAGGCTGGCTGGTTACACTTCCTATGTGCAACCTCTGGCCTATACATGATCCATTAGTTGGCTCATTCACATGTTTGTAAAAATGGTTAGCTTCTGTGGCCTTTTGTGGGAAATGCTTGGAGAGTACTTCTGTGTTCTATGTTTTACAAGTTTAGAACAAACCAATAATATGTGTATTTGGGGTTGTGTATACAACAATAATGGTGTAAATAAGAATGAAGACCTTTTAACTAGAAACATAATTTGTAGGTTATCCAGGAACAAGAGAGATTATAGAGTGTTTTGAAAAATGTCCAAATGACACACTTGAAAGTATCAAAACATTGGAGGACCTTCATTGAGAAGAAACGGGTTCAGGCAGCATGTGCGTCCGATACACTAGTTAAAAGTACTCCATTCATTTGATACTGTGCCACAGCATACAGAAGTCAAAGTTATACCCTTGTCTTTTGTCTGCCCCAATATGCAATTTACACAGCTCGGTGATTTGGTCAGAGGGAGACCACACGATGAAGGGTGATAGACCACAGACCAAGTGGCAAAAGGACAGGAAATATGCGATGAAATGTGCAATGTGGAGTGGATGAGGTCACCCACACGCAGCAACCAAAAATCAAGAGACTTGAAGCCTCAAAATTAAAGATAATAATTTCTGTGACCTACAACATTTATGCGGCCACCAATGAAAACCGTATACAAGACTTGTTTTTTTCCTTCTCCAACCAAGCTTGAGTTTACATTCATTTAAGCTGAGTGTAGGGAGACCACATGAGAGGAGGACGCAAACAGAGGCCAATTAGAGAATGATGGGAAAAAAACGACAAGAAAATAAATGTCACGAAACAGCTGCGGTCACGACTTGCGCGACAGTTAACAGGCGTTCATAAAAGAAGGAAGAGAAGAAACACTTTACATATCTTGACAAGTACAAGGGGATGTGGAGCAGCCGCCACTAAACATTCCTCTTTTACTTAGCTCTCCATTTTTATTTTTGCCTTTTTGTCACTTTAAAAAGACCTGGGTGTCTTTGTTCTCAGCATAGTCTGAAGGAGCGTGGTTGGGTGTAATTACGTTTTTTCTTTGAGAGAATTGGGTGATTCAGAGGGCTGACACAGGGGATCTGAAAGCACCTGTGCTCACTCATGTCCACTGGCCAGAATCTCGTTAAACAATTCTCAGGATCTACCCCCTTGTAAACATGTGTGTGTGTGTGTGTGTATGTGTGTATGTGTGTGTGTGTGCGTGCGTGTGTGTGTGTTTATTGCAGCATGGCTCTATGGATAGCTTTGTAAGCCTGATATTTGATCAGTTACTCCACTGCTTTAGGCCAAACTGTATAGGCCGAACTATCTGAACTACTGTTATAATAGATGGGAATTTTGTACAGGCATTCATGATCCCCAGAAGATATATCAATCCTAGTCATCATCTCAATATGACACAGCAAAGTTATTGATTTTCGATCTGAAGTTACATCTCTTTTTATAGTTTGAGTAGATGACCATTTAATTTTGTATGTACATTCATGACCCTGAGAGGAAAGCCCTATTGGTTTCAGTGATCATTATCATTTCAATACCAGACCTGTTCATCTGTTTCAAGCACTATAGTAGGTCTCAGTTCAACAGTAGAGACTTTGACGCTTCTCTCTTGCTTACTAAACAAGTATGAACCTGAATAAAAAAAACAATAGTCTTGTATTTTACCAAAAATGTACAGGTCTCAAGTTTGCTGAAATTACATCACTATAAAGATTCGTAGAAAATAAATATGGCAACTTTGTCAGGTCTGTCCTCAGCAGGAAAAGGAAACAAATGTCAAATGATTATTTGTAAAAAGAGGTCAGATTGATAATTTCTGTTGCATGCCAGGTAGTCAGGAAATGTAGCTGCTGATTGGCTTTTTTATCACAAAGTGAAGCAGATTTGTTGCTCAAGTTGATTTTTTTTATTTAGAACAGTTTGTTAGCTGCACTCTCATTTAGATATCTGTTTATAGAGATGAATAAATCAACATCTGATTACTGCTGATTGTGAGCTGGGATGTCATTACAGCTGTGTGCTTTCCGCCTTCTTTTGCTCTCCACACACCAAAGCTAGCTGTAATTTGATTGGTCCATACTCAAACTACAAATGTATTACATATTAAAACCAGAACACAGTCCATGCTGAATACACAAACCTCAAATTATTTTAAATTTCCATGTAGAATATGTAAATTGAGATGACAGTCAATCCATCCAGCTTCAACAGCAGGTTCTTTGATTTTCTTTGTGTTTTAGTTTTGTCTTCATAAGCATTAAATACATTGCCATTCATTTTTTTCACATATTAAGAGTCCTCAGGGGATATGTAATAGAAATTCTAATTGCTGATCCCCTTGCGTCTCTTCCTGTTCCACTGACAAGTTTGAAGTTTTCATCCTACCAATGAAACATCTTTTGGTACACTCATTTTTTCCCAGGGTCGAACCATAATCTAGATTTTCAGTCATCGCCTCTGCTTTTTATCTGGTGACATCAGTTGTCCAGTACTTTGGTTTAACAAGTTAGAAAATGTCAGCAGGCTAACGCGCTGAACTCAGACCAATGCTAAACACAATAATTGCAGAAAAATATATATTGTTAGCCTTGTAATTGTGATGTTGTTGTAATTGTTATGTTTGTTTTTGAATGTAGCTTTAAAACACCATAGGCCCCATGAAGTTCAGCTTCACAGCGCTACGACTAAAGCTGGGGATCTTGAGTCATTTATGTATGTATATGGAATGTACTTTTATGTGTCCAATCTTGTTACTGTCAAACCCAAATGAGCGTGCATGCTCAGTGTTCACTTAAAATTCTAGACCTACCCTTGTTGAACAAATGGTCAGCAGAAAGATGGTTATAGTGTGCCAACCCCAGCTGCCGTCGGGTTTCAAAGCTAAATGCTATGTTTTGCGGAAACACACTCTAAATGCAATCACTCAGAATCTTACTGTCAGAACTCATAAACAGTGGCCCGACAATTACCAGCAATTATAGAGTAAACTTCCATCTTCTGTTACCAAATGATTTTTTTGGTACGTTTTAAGGGGCCTTATAAATGATTTTGTGTAAAGAGCTGTTTGTTTTTTCATTGAGTCTACAATCTTCTAATCCTGGAGCACTTCAAAGTATTTACAGGAACAAGCCATAACAGGATCAGCCTCTGAATGAGCTGAGAGATCAAAGCGAGGGGCTGCTGTCGACATAAATATGGAAATAATATGACTCAGTGGGAACATAGGGTGTAACTGGGCCTAGATTGACAAAGAGGACAGAAAGGACTTGGTAGAGACAAGGAAGAAGAAGGGACATGTTTGGCAAGCAATGCTGATGTTAAACGTGTACTTCAGTGAAAGTTGATTGCTTGAGTTAAGGAGGTGTTATTTATTATGCCCTTAGAGCAATTTGTAACACAGAGTGATGTTTTTTCCTTGACCCAAACTTAGAGTTGTAAGGGGTTCAAATCAGTCATATTTTTTCTTTTGAGTAAGTTACTAGTTTTCTTAGAAAGTAACTTAAAATGCCCACAACAAGGTGCTGTGGTAGGAACATGGTTGATTCATTTTTAAATAGATTATCAGAGCTTTTGTTAATAGTTTTGATAAACAAAACTAACTACAACTAACATCAACAAGATATCATATTCAATTATTTTTTCTAAATATTGCAAATTTCAAGGACACATCCCCTGATGTGAACATTTGTATACATCAACAAGTCATAGGTTTGTTAAATGAGTCCAGTTAAATTGACATGGGATACAGGATGCTGCACTGACACAGTCATGTAGTCAGTGTGTTCCTAAAGTGTGGTCAATTAGCCTTGGTAGTATAAGGCGTCATGTTTCCGAACAGTTTGTAGGCCTTACAATAAAAGAAGGGTTAAGGCTGATTTATACTTCTGCGTCTCCCCTACGCAGCAGGGCCTGACGCAGACATGAGCACCACATACTTGTGCGTCGGTGTGTTCGTGTCGCGCAGCAATTCTCAGCTGAAATGCCTGAGGGCAGTGCGGTCTCTCTGATAGCCGGCCGCCTGCTTCCGGTCCCGCTACGATCTCTGTTTACTTTTCCACAGCAATTCAGAGCGTGTTATGTTAATCTACAGCTGATACATGTTGCTGTTTATCATACAGACATGATTACATGAAGAATAGAGAGGAGGAGATGAAATACACGGCCGATGTGCGGCCGATGTCCGGGTCGGCACTACGGGGAGTTACATTTTGGAGGAGGTGCACGTCAGCTACGTGCGTAGGCCTCGGCATAGGTACGGGAGCTACGGGTCCTGCTGCAGGCGCCTCTCCATCAGGATCAGATTCTGGAAAAGATTCAGAGGGTTGAAGTAACGCTATCTGTGGGCAGCCGTGTATATTCAGCTAACATGTAAACATTAAATCAACGTGCCAGAGAGCCAAGGGCACATCCACTTCCTGAGGGGGCGTGGTCAGAGGGAAAACAGACCGTTCTGAGGAGGGCTGAAGAAGAGGGCTTTTCAGGCATGCCAAAATCTGATTTCAAAGTGTTTTTTTGAGCATAAACTTTAAAGACATGTTTTGGGGACCTCTTGGACGAATATATATTGATGAAAAAAGCGTGATATGTCACCTATGTCACCGGATATTGTTGTGACGTAACAAAAACACGGAAGTCTGAAACCACTCGTTTCAGCACACATTTACAGAAAGGTGTAGAAATCAGAAAAGGGGCAGAATGGATTTTTTTCATTCTCAGGGGGTCTGTAGACATGCCAGGGAAACATATTTCAGGTAGAGAACTATTAAAAAGTCGATTTTGCATGATATGTCACCTTTAAAAATGATAAGCAGAAAATCTACTCACTTTGGCTGAGCAGAGTAGTGCGTGAATGGGATCAGCACTCACCCTCTTTGCCCGCCCGCCGGAGCGGACGTGTGGGGAACGAAGCAGACCCGGTGGATAAAAATGTAAAAAGAGTCTTTGATGAGCCTGTCCACACCCGGAGGAAAAATGAGTCAGAAGGCGGCTGTGGAAGGATTTGAACAGGATGGTTGATCAGGGTCTCTCCGATTCCTCCCCAACTCCATCTCAGAAGAACTCAAAAATGTCCAATTTTAAAGAGTTCAAAAATGTTCAAGCAAAAATCTATCTCTCGAAAAAACTGTTGTGTCTTGGCGCGAGTTGGGCAGCTTTTTTTGAGAGCATTGAATCCCCCGATGTGGTCCTCGATTGGTTGTCAATCTTACTTGAAGACAGCAGCCCCAGAATCTGAACTATTTCTGCTTTGTCCCTATATCTTTTATAGGCACATTTTATACATATTCAAGTTTCCTCTTTATTTGATCCTATCACCGTTTCCTACAAGTTTTGCAGTTAATAATTCAGTTTTGGCCTGCTCTTTCATTCTAAGTATTACATCATCTTACACACACACTAACTGTGGGCCTTCATCTGCATATGAATGAATATTCTGACCTTTGTTATCTTCCAACGGTCGTTAGACTACTTCGTTATTTTGCTACTGCTTGTCCTAACCACTTACTGGCAGTTAGGAAATTTTTGTCCCAACTTCCCCTTTTTGTTGTGAGCAGGTTACTGGCAGATTTGCGTAAGACTATTGCAGGTGAGCCTTTTTACGGGCAGACCTACGCAAGGCTTATTGCAGGTGCACAGTGACTGGCAGGCCTGCATAACGCTCTCTGCACTTTGTTATTCTCACTCACTAAGGGCCCGATCTACTAAAGGTTTGCGTGTATAAAAACACGTGCAAACTTGATAGTGCGCGCAAAGCTGACGTATTAACCGGGAGCACCGAGGATCGTCTTTCAAATGAGCAAATAGCACTCGCAAACCATTTAGCGTGTTTGCCTTCATGAATATGCAGAATACATGTAGATCATCAGAAGGCGCAAAATACTGGGAGGAGGAGATGCAAATGTAATCATTTAGCACACGCAATGTGATTTATCAAACCTGAAGCAGATAGCGCGTGCTGTCTTTGCGTCTATATTTAGCACGTTTGAAAGGCAGGTGCAAACTGGCACAGCGTTACGCACACATGGCTGCGGTCACTGTAAAGCTCATCATAACATCGCTTTACAATATGCCCGCAACAGCGGGGCTTACAAGCATTACTACATGTTTTAGTCAATCAAACCAAGAGAACAAAATAATAATGATAATAATAATAATAAAACAACACAAATGCACCACGGATAGCAACGGCATCATTCTGACACCCACTTTAACCTTTTCATACAATGAGAGCACATGAGGTCACTGTATCAACAGCTATAAAGTTTAGTCAAATTGGCACAGCCCACATGTTCACATACAAACAAAAAACAATATGAAGTACTCGGCCTACTCACAACTGTTTGGACGAGCCTTAAGCTCCGCGGACTTGTCCACGTAGCACTGTATGTCCATTTTCTTTGATCTGTCATTCTTAATAAATAACATGACATGTCCACTCAGTCTATTCTGTCCCATCATGCTCATCAAGGGGTTCTTAGTTAGTTTTAACTTGGAGAATGATTGCTCACTGAGCTGCGCCAGGCAGCTCTCCATAACTCCTCATCTCGTGCTTGCCGCAGAGTGTTGGGGTGAATTGACTCAAACAGGTTCCCAGTTCCATTTAAGCTGGTGAATCTTTGGGACAGTTGCTGGAAGATGATATCAGGCATTAAACACGTTCACCCGAAAGATGCTCCCTGGGTCAGTGAGGCGATGGTGTTCATCCAAGTGACGCCTAACTTTTCTAGAGCAAGAGTGGCAGACTAAGCCTCATCAAATCGCTCTCTAAACTCCATCAAAACACTGATTGTGTTTTGGAGAAGAGTAGATGCGTTTATTTCATCGGCAGATCTTCTGTTTTTTCTCACAGCATTCACCTTTTCACAGATGGCCTCCCAAATTGCATTTCTAACGCTGAGATGTCTCTGCTGGAGTTCACCTATGTGTTTATTTCCCTCCTTCACAAAGACCTCCAACTCCATGGCTTCAAACTTCATTTATCGCTTTAGACCATTCTGTTCTCTCAAGCTCTCCATGGTGACAGCCGATAGCACACGCAAAATCCTCGTAAAATAGGGCGGTCCGCACCGCTTTTGCACTCGTTATCATTTGCGCACGCAGTCTTAGAAGATCACCCGCAACACGCCCAGAAATAGCACGTGCAGAATACTTATTTGCACACGCAAATTAGCGCTCGTTATTTGGGATCTTAGTAGATCAGGCCCTAAGTCTCAATCTTATTTCTTTGCAATACCAGTTTTGATTTAAAACTTACTCTAAAACGTACAACTTTACTACTATGATTATCATTTTGCTTGCTGCATAAGCTATTTGGTTATACTAAAAGTTTAATATAAGCTCTTTTAACTGATGTTACTCAGACCCATCTCTGCTCTGATAAGATCACTCTTCGTCCTTATTTCCCCAGAATCTTTGCTCCCCTTGTTCCCTGCTATACCATCTCCTTGGACCCTGTCGTTGGGGTCTACTACGGTTAGTTGGCCAAGGACTGGTCTCCCAACGTGGTTCATTTGTTCCTGCTCTTAAAGGGCCTACCTGTCGTGTAGGCCTGACCCCTGATCTGTCCCTGACCTGATTCCTCAAACTAGGAGTGACATCCTTGAATTTCCACTGGCGACTGCATGAAAACAATGTAAAATATTTCAAAATTGTTTGAGTTTTTACATAATTGTCTCTCTTTAGGTTTAATAACTACCAACAGGGTGATCATTGGCAATATTCATAGATATTGGTGGTTTTTATTTTATCTTTGGAGCCAGTTTATCTGTTTCTCCTAACTGTGAATAGGTGCTCTGTGCTTAGAGGCTAATTTGACATAGATGTGTAATTTCAGTTTTAATAATTATAAATGAGTCTCTGGTCCGTCTGATAAAAGGGAAGCCTGACCAAAATAAGATTTCCTGTCTACTTACATTGTGGAAGATACATCTGTAAATCTGTGTGTGAGGTAAACCCACTTCAATCCCACTACAAACATTTAAAGAGCCTCTACATTGTAAACATAACTGAAAGCCAAATCCTGTCATTTTTTTTGCCTATTGTGCATCAGAACCACTGGATGAGAAGCAGTCTTGAGAAACACCATTGGCCCAAAAGTGAAGAAGCAGTTGCACAGAGACTAAACTTAGAGCATCCTCCTGGTCTGTCATGAATGACTGATTGAAATGGAATATATGGGAGATTTTTAGTTACAAGATGTATTTAAATCTAATCCTGCAGATGTGATGGGATTGCTGAAAGGAGGGTGTGATATAAAGTTTTGAAGACTCAGCTGCAGAGGACTATTGGTTAGTGTGGTTTGCAAAACGGTTATTATTTTCCTGTGCTACTGGGTTCATGGGAAAGTCTTTTCTCTGTACTGTTCAATTTCAGGGAAGCACTGGATATAGTGGATGATATTCAAAATGACAACCAGTTTACTTTACTGGTTTAAGTGTCCTTATTCTAACTTCAAATTATTTATACTCCCAAGCTCATTTTTTCAGTGTGAACTCACTAGTGGTTCTCAGAGCTTCAATCATTTTAAACCCAAACTTTGATCTGATATTACAAATGAGAAAACTCCTCATCATGAGTTTTGTAGGTTTAATATACAAGTTAATTATTATATGCTGAGGCTTCCACTTACACATAGGCTTGCTGTTCTGTTGTCTGTTGTTCATTTTAAAATTATATTTAAAACTGAATTTAAACTGGAAAGCTGCAGCTGTTTTTGATTTACGTTTGTCAGAGAATGCATCCATCAACTCCACATTTGTAGTACTGGGAAGTGGAGAATTTGTGAAGGGCTTGCCTGACTGGTTACACCCAGCCAGTGTGCAAAAGTTGCTGTGAGCATCATTGCTTCCCAGATATTTTACAACTAATGCTTGGAGGATCTTACAAACGGCTGAGTTTTAAGGGGCTCTGAAATCTGTGCAGTCTAGAAAGTTGTCAAAAGTGTTTGAACAGATTTAGGAGTTGTAAAATGAAATGTATTGGTGTAGACATAGCCTCAATACTTTTAAAGAAATGGAAAACTACCCCACTTAAATTTTTTAAGGTCCACCATGTTGGCTTGAAGTTCCAATGTAAAGGACTCAGGAAAAATAAACACAGAGACGTCCAGTCCGACAGAATGATCTGGCTGAACTTTTGCCTTAGCTCAGTTCAGTGTCATCTGACATGGATGGCATGTTCATTTATGGGAACATATTATGAATGTATACTTCCACTGTTTACATGTCGTACATACTGAGTACAAATAAAGTGAGTGTTAGCTTCCAGAGGATTCCTCCATACAGATTCCTTCCCTCCATACACAACTCTTCAGAGTTTAGAAAGTCATTACTCAAATGTTTGCTACACCAGAAAATCCTCTACCCCTGCAATGAGCTAAGAAGAAGGCCTCTCATTATGTCAGCTTTTCACTCTGAACCAAAGAAAAAACTCAGGATCCCGTCTAATAAAACAGCATGCTCATCCAAAGTGACACAAAGCCCTGTTATTCTTTATCTGCTCACTTCTTCTTCTTCTTCTTCTTCTTCCTCTTCTTCTTCTTCTTCTTCTTCTTCTTCTTCTTATTCTTATTCTTATTCTGCTCCTTCTTCTTCTTCTTCTTCTTCTTCTTCAAATGATCTGTTAACTGCTGTTGGGCTGCAGACATAACAAATTCTAAAACTTCGATAGTTTTCCATTTACACTGATGTTGAGTCAGCTCTGTTAGATCCCCCGCTGCCACTTTGGTGTCCTGCACAATGTGTCTTTCCTTGTTATGAGAAATTATAATCCCTTTGTGTCTGCAATGTCATGAGTTCTAATTCTGGTAGCACTAGATGTGAAGGACTAAATTTTGCTGAGGAAACAGCTGTGCCACTCCAAAGTCTCTTTAGAGACATCTTTTTACAGTATATTCTTGAAAACAAATTAGATTCATTCCTGTCTTCTAGGGATTCATGTTTCTGTGTTTAAAGTTGTCAGACGTCCAAGTGGGGTACATACTACGGGATTCATCACTCTAGCAAAAGTCGGAAAATGACAAGTTATCCGATGGTTCTTAAATGTATCTTGTCAGATTTTCCTGTGGCGTGGGGTTGTTAAAGGTGATTTCACTTTACCTGATCTGCTCTGAAGATGACCAAGGCCTCCCTGATTTGAAATTGTAAATCTTAAACATGTTTAATATTTTCAATCAGCAATCCTGTCGTGTAGGAAAAAGCTGTTGACAGCCGAGCACGCACTCAAGGGATTGTCACATGAAATATAACAATAGCCAATCTGGAAGCATAACAAATGCAATCATGCCGACAATATTAAATGTGAAGCATAAAGTTAGATGGATGTCAGAAATAGAGAACCAACTTGTTGATTTGTGTCAACAAAGTTTAAACAACGTGTCTTGGTTTGGAATCTGTTGACCAACCAGAGGCTCTGTTACTGATATGTGTCATTGCTGATCACAAAAAGTTATTGCAGAGAATTCACCCTTTTATCTCATCAGCTGTTTTTAATCTAAAGCAGCACTCGAAAAATCAAGTAGAACATCACAAATATAACAAAAGAAAATAGAAGATGATTTGTTGAACATTTTGGCAATGTTGATTTTTCTCTGGCAATTATACTGAAAAAAGCTTCTAAATATTGCTGTTTGCATTGCATCATCTTCAGCTTTTAATCAGTCAATAGTTTTAGTTATGGTCATTGATCCTACTTTCCACAGTCAGGAATGTTTAAAGTAAAGTTGTATTTTTAGCTCCTCTACACTAAGCTAGTCACAGCTTATTAAGACCTTCTTGCTTGTTTGAAAGGAAGATTGCTAAATCTTGGTCCTCTTCAAGCTTGACAGAATAAATAAATTGTTTATTTCTTTCATTTCTTTAATCACAGAACATGTTTATAGTTGTGCTCTCTCCTGTGCACATTACAGTGCATATGTGTGTAGCTATGTGTGTTTCCTTTTTGTGTGTGTGCGGGCGAGTGTGGGCGCAGGGTAAAAATTAAAGAGGCCCTGGGATGAATATGTAGAGCAGATGTAGCAGCAGAGCTCAAAGGCTTACGCCTGGAGCCCATTTGACACTGTAGGAAATGTCGTCTCTGACAGAAAGCAAAGCGTCTGAGGGGTCACCAGGTTGAACTAATAACCGGGATCTTTGAATGATATAAACATATACAGACGAATAATCGCTGGACCCTTCCATTGGAGCGTTTCTGTTTCACAGAATAATGGAGACTGTTGCCATGAGTCTGGGAGTTCAGTTTTACGACTTCCCCATTTAATTTCTGTTCCTAACATAAAGGCATTTGTAATGTAATAAATGCCAGCGACTTCTAGAGGGAAAATCTATAATTCACTCCAGTTGGGTAATTTATTCCATTTGTTTAGTCACAAAGAGCTTTGGTCCGGATCAGGAAACTACAGAGACAACTGTCTTTCGAAAGCGAGCAGACTGGCCGGGGATCAGTCAGATCCTCCGAAGCTAAAACGAGGAAAGCGTTTCTCTGTAGTCTCAACAACGCCTCCGAAACTCACGGGCCGTTTCTGCACAATGAGGAAACTCCGTGTCAGCTTTTCATCTCAAGACTCCCACTCTCTTTCACACAGATCTCTAAGTAACTCCCTTCCTTCTTTTTTTATTCTCCTCTCAAAACTTGTGGAAGAGGAAAGAAAATAAACACACACACATACACACACACGCTTATAAACAAGCCGAAAAAAACATCCATTAAAAGTCTGAGAAATAAAGCCTCAGCACCATAACAAAGCGCTGGCAGTAGGAAAGACATGCTTGATTCAGCAGCTGGGCTGCATGCAGACAGAGAGAGCTGGACATTTAAACTGTAAGCTGCAGACTAAAGGTTAGAGAAGCTGACTTGTGGAAGTTGTTGAAACGTTGGACAAGCTGTCAGGCTGCCTTCCACAAGGTATTTCACCCTCGTCCGCTCCAGCAGAGCTGCTTTGTGGCCAGTAGTTGATGACTATGGATATTTGTGCAGCTACCAGGTGTGAATGTGTGTAACTATATAAATGTGAAGCCGGGTGTTGCTGAAAAGAGCGTGTTTGCTTGGTTGACTTTTGTTGGAAAAATAAAGGTTTAAGAGCCGTGTTAATTTCCCCCTCTGAAAGCAATGACCAAAAAGTTCTGTATGCTGTTTTCCCACCTTTATAAGTTTATGGAAATTAGACTAAAATAAGACAATACTCATTTTAACTACATCATAGAAGTAATTAACATTTTGGGGCAACAAGGCTAAAAAATAATGTTGTGGAAGATGAGTAAATATATGAATACCTTTCTATTAAAATGTGTCAAACCACAAAAGTTGTTGAAGCTGCCTGCATTGAAGCAAAAATACAAAGCTAACAATACTGACAATCATGTCTCAGGTGTAACGATTTTTGCCATTCAATTGCGCAATAAGTAAGACCTCATACAGCATTAAAAACGTCGTCAACTGTGCTTGCCTGCGTGTAAACACTTGTAAGGAAGTAAGCTAACGTGAATGAGTAAGAAAAGGAGGGGATGTAACATAAATGTTCCTTTTTCTTGTTTATCTTGAGGAATTCAGAAAAGATAATTGTCTGCTGTCCAAAAATAAGGTCATTTCTTTTTTAATATACACCCAATTGTTTGCTAAATTTACAGTTTGGGTTCAACTTTATCACTTTAAGCATAGAGCTCCGGTCACAAACTTTCACTTTGCGTTGAGCTTGGCGTCCCCTGTGGACAAAGCAGTACCTATTTCCTTATCTTGACCTGTACACGTGTAAAATGTTTTTTCTGACAAATGTCTCATCCTCCTTTCTTTTAACAGGATAATGTATCACTCACTGAGTATTTATGCTTTGAAATATAAATAAAGCCGGTATCAGCGCTATGCTGTAACCTACTCCGTCATGGATTTTAGTCATCAAAAATTTAAACACAGAAATACTCAAACTTTTCCATGATGGGCTTGTTTGCTTTTGTAGGTCACTTTGATGCATCAGTATTAATTCCAGTTTGTTTTATAACCAGTGTAAAACTTTCCATAGGAGCTTTGACAACTAACAGCATTTCAGCCCCTGAATGACTTCATAACTTTGATAGGAGAAAGGACTGATGGTTGCAAAATTTAGAATGAACAAGAAGACGTAAAGTTAACAGCGTGAGATTTGGTGACACAGATATTTATATTTACAAATTAAGTGTAATTACTGAAAGTAACAATACCTGCAGCAATGTTTACTTTAATATCAATGATGGTGACAGCTTTAATTTTACACAGAAATAGATTTGTCTCTAAACGTCACTAACTGGCTATAAGGAAGTCATGATATGTTTGTATGCTAACAAAGGATTCATTTTCTATACCTGTATGTCTGAATTTGTATCAGCATGGTTAAGTAATGTTTAAACTAAAAACCAATAAGATACATGTTTTTGTTAAGGGTGTTGTTGACAAAAATCTGATAAAAAAAAAAACCTTTGAATTATTGTAAAAACATTGGTCTAAAAGTAAATCATTATTAACATATTTTTAGGAAAACAACAAACACCTGAAGTTGGTTTAACATAAGACAGACTCTTCCCAAATATTCAGTATTTTTGTCTGTCTCTTCACCGTGTGTGATTTATCTGCTATAGGATTCAAAATCTTGTCTCCATAATGTTTAAATTTCACATTGGTATGCCGCCCAGCTGCTCTGCGCCAGACGCTATTTCGGATTCGTGTCTGACTCTTGAGTGATAGTGTTTATTTTTCTGGCAACGCAGGCACCCAGTGTTAGTGCAAGACGTTGAACAAAGAGTGCATAAGTAGATTTGGTGTGGGACTTGGTATATTTTGACATCCACGCTTGTGTACAGTAGAGGCCCTGGAGCAGATTGTGGAGTGTATTTGTTTGCACCTGTCTGTCTCTGCTGATATAACCAAGAGAGATAAAGTATACTATATGGGAAATGGACCAAATCAGATTCTTCTGTGGAATTTTACTGTTCTAGAACTTAAAGTAAAAATCAGTTTCAGGATGATCTCACATGGCATCCCTCTGTGTCTGTCTTATATCATGTACTTATCACTGACCAGTTCCTGTTCAGTCCGTTTTACATCTTCTCGCAGTTCATGGCAAGAACTTCTGCTATCTATTGAAAACATGTGTCTCATATTAAACACTTCCCCTCGACTTCAAATAAATCAGCCATAGCTGACGTTCTAACTTTATTGCAGCTGTATTAGGCTGCGTCATCTCTCTGCACATACTGCAGATATTCTATTATTTCTTTATTAGAGCCTCTGTTTGGGCCTTCACAAATGCTATTTCAACAACAGCTAGTTCATTATACTGTTATTCTGGTGCTAAGTTTTTAATTATTAACCAGTTTCTAACTTTGTATAGAGGATTTACTTTGCAGCAGTTGTGTAAAGAAGAAAACTCTTTCATTCTGTCACGACTAGATGCTAATTTTAGAAGCACTGTTTACAAAGTAGCTGCCACAACCCAAAGCTACCCCACCCTACCCTTGTCCCATTCACGTCCCCACACTACCTCCGTCTATACCTACTGCTTCACCCTCCCACATACTCAAGCCCCCACTCCTGCGCTCCCAAAGCTCCTCTGATACTCCTCTGTGATTAACTAATCTCTGAGGGTGAGGGTCAGGCTGCAGGAGAGGATGACACGCTTCTGACTCTCCTCATCCATCCAGGGCCTTTCATTACTTATCCCCATGCAGCTCTGTCTTCCGTGAAACCCCAACCTCATAGCTTCAGCCTCAGTCTGAACTTCAGCCCGGAGCCCTGAGACAGCCGAGCAGCCAGACCCCTCAGAGAGTGCACTGTGCCTTTGTGTGGCTGCACTCCCCTGCTTGTCTGCCTCCCATTATTTCCCCATTCAAGCTCCAAATCAAAGCCAGCTCACATATGAAATGTTTTTGAGGTTTAAAGCTTAACTATACCACCAGTGCAACTACTGCAGCTACTATTACTAACTCTGCATGATGGATCGATATTCATGCAAGCATCCAACTGCAAAGAATTAAAAGGCAAAGTAATCTTACAGCAACTAGTAACTTTAATATCAATGATGTGTTTGTGTTTTCAAACTAATCAGGCTCCAGTTTTCTATGAAAATGTTTACTTTTATGTTTTCATTTTTTCATTAACAACTACTCGTAGTCATGTGGAGAATCATAATTACACTTTTTCATTCTCAGTTTGACAAGAGGTCAGTCAGACAGAGTCAACAGAGTGCCAGAGGGCTGCAGTCTACAGAGTGCAGAGATTTATTTAATCTAGCATGAGTGGAAATGATATGACAGCTATACCAAGCTCCTATACTCCCCTAACAGCGATGATGGATGCTTTTTGATTCTGATTTTTTTTCCTGTGATGTCCTTTTTTGCTATGGTGCCCTTTCAATAAATATTTTCAAGTCTGTCAGTTAATTCTGAAATTCCATCGATGAACTCCGTCCACAAAAATAAACCGGGGAGCCACAGCAGTTGGCCTGGATGAAGAGTTGTTATTTTGTTCGGGCCATTGGCAAGGGCCCTGCAAAGAAATGTTGCTTATTTTGCCTCATTTCAGATCTAAACTTCTGACAGCTTATGTGAAAAACTGCCAACTATATTGCCATTTTAACACATCGGCTCTGAACTGTAATTACAAGCTGCGTTCAGGCAGATGAATGACACAGACAAAGAACAAGGATTGCTCTTTCCTGAGATTTAAAACAAATTGTGGTCAGATTGCAGTCAGGATGAAAAGAGATATTTTTCCTCATCACATTTGTATCAATCACTTCTTGCTTTATAAGGATTGAACTGGAAACCTTGGAAATCCCAACAGGGCAATTTGTTGGATAGGGCTTGGGAAAACACTGTGGTGAAATTCAATGTCCGCTCCGTCAGTCATTTTTCTTTATAAAGGATGTTGCAGTGCATAAATGTTGACACAATCACCTCAAAAATGTCCTGCGTCAAAAAGGCAGCTTCCCCGGGGTGGTTTACACCCAATCATCTGGCTTTGTTGTTAAAGTCATGAGTGGGCCAGTGGACGTAGTGGCCCACAACCCACCGAATGGGCCCGCTCAGAAATAGAATGGTACATTCCAAACCAATATAACAGCGGCAGTGCACCATCACAAGACCGCAGTAAATGGCAAAATTATTGTGCATACTTTCTGAGGCACGCCTAAAAAACCCTGCTGTGTCCACATGCACTCCCGCTAACATCAGGTAGCACTTAAGTGTCCTTCGCCCTAATGTATGACTAAACATGCTGCCCCTTCACCAAGCTGCTCTGATATGCAGAGAAGGACGCTGCCATGTGCCGCTGCCTCACCAGGCAATAAAGACACCCCGGCCTTCAATAACAGGATATGGTCTGCGTTTCTCATTTTGAAAATGTGCACAAACAGCTCTTTAAAATAAAACGCAGCTTCTGTTTGATAAAAAAAGAAAAGACAAAGAGTCACAGAGCAGCCGCCCATTTCCTGGGAAACTTTGCTGTGTCGCTGTAGCACTTTCACGTTTTCCTCTCTAGCTGTGCAGTCTGCTGTTTTCCCACTCTCATGTTGTAAAAATCAGGAATGTCCCTGCTCTAATGAAGCGCCTCTCTGAAAAGACAGACAGAGAGAAAATTGAATTAATGTTAATTTGGCCATTAGGTTACCACCCAGCAGGAGGAATATGGCAAGCCTAAACTATTCATGCTGTTCTACTCTTAATCACTTTCTTACACTCCAATCTTTCATAGGCATAACTTTGGCTAGAATCAGAGGGAGACGGCAGAGCTAAACCAGAGATCTGTCTGCAAAGATCTGTCGTCCAACCACGCACCGAACGTTCCTGGTGAGCACACGTGGGTTTCCTTGAAGAGAATATCCATTTACTTCACAAAGAGACACAAAGGTGTGCCTTGAACCAAGCTGAATTAGAAAAGCTGACACATGAAGGCACGCTGGCAGCTTCATACATCTCTTGTGTTTCCCATTCTCTGGTTTAAGTGATCATCTGCCAGTTGATGTTGGCCTTTCAGGGAGGACGTTGGATGAAAAAGAGCAGGGACTTGGACCACAGCTACCAGATTTTTTTATTTAATCTTAAGGAAAATTACACATTGTTTAAAAAAAATAACAATGCAGGATTGGATTTTTACTGAGGTTTTATTTGTTGCAGAATTGATGGTCTAAATGTTGATTTACAATGTTACAATGTCATTTAGCAGACGCTTTTATCAAAACCGACGTACATGCGAGAACAAGAACAACATGACCAAAGATCTAGACAATAGGAAACAAGATCAGTACGAGTAACAATTTAAAATTGCTCCTTCAATTAGCTGTGCCGGCTTGAAAGAAACTGTAGCAGAATCAGAAGACTGAGCGTGTGGATTCAGGCTCTGAAGATTCAACCCTATACTCATTTCACAGATCTGAATCTGCTTCAAGCCTGTCAGAGTGCTCGTACATATCCTGTGAATCATCTGTTGTATATCAAATAGATCCACAGTTTCATCTGACAATGGGAGTAGCATCAACATCAATGTGTTCCAGATCTGGCAACGTGATATCCCGCCTTTCTTCTGCCTGTAAACAGATCATCCATTTAAAGCCTCTACGTTTTACTTAAGACCGGCCTGGGCTCAGTGTCCACTGACTGGTTCCACGTGTGTGCAGGCGGCACTGAGGTGTGTGTCTGTGTGGTTTCAGTGTGTAAGCGTGTGCTCTACTAAGGGGGTCATGAGTCAGTGGAGCAGGGATGTGACTGATGCCCTCCCTAAGTCTTACTCTAATTACCATTGAGGTGTTCCTGATCGCCCTAGTGACAATCCTGAGCTTGCCGGTGTGCAGTTTCAGCCCTGCCAAGAAGACACTGTCACAAAACCCCAGTCCATAAGCTGTAATTGTGAATTTTCAAAAGCAATGCATTAGTCAATCACTATACACCTTGATGTTTGGATGTGCGTAGGTTGGAGTGAGCAGCAACCCTGTCAACTGCTGTAGTAATTGCTGCTGAGTAATGTTCTTGCTTTGGCTCTGGTTGGGAAAAAAACTCACCAATAAATCTGGAGGCCATTTTAGGACGTCGCCCAACAGGCTGTGAGTTCGCATGGGGAAAAAAATTGACTATTATAAGCCAAAGAAATGGCAAAGTTGAAACCATATAACCCTAACAACATCAAATTAAAGCTCTCATCAAAAGTTGGCTGCCGTGGAAAGAGGGCGAGAAGGCACAATGTTGGCCAACAAAGCTGCACGGTTAAAGGAAATACCCACACCGCTGACTGCACAGAAGCACAGCCTCCAGTCATTTCCAATGCTTGCAAAGACAATGGGGATACGCTGAGGCTTAAGTAATAAGCCCAAAATGACTTCCAGAGCGGCAGGGCCTCCTCATTTCAGCGAGGCAGCGATGCGGGGAAATCAGAGCCACGCGAGCTGAGGGTTTCATGAAGGATCAAAGATCGTGATTAGCCTGCACTGTCCATCCACCATTATGGGGAGATCTGCCACCGATGGCAACCATATGCCGGCCGGATTAACCTCTCCATCACAATCACTATCCAAGGGAGGAGGAGACGAGGAGAGGAAAGTATAGAGTAGAGGGAAGCAGAACAGAGAGGTGAGAGGAGCCAAGAGAGAGAAAAAAGAGGGAAGGCATGAGGAGAGTGGAAGTGGAGAGGTTGAAAACATTAAATGTCAGTCAGTGATGTGTGGCATAACACGTGTGCCCAATATGCAGGAAGCCTTTTGGCAGGTTTCCCTGACCTATATACTCCGGAAGTTGGAGAAATTGCAGCCTGAAACAAGTCTTTCAACTTTTAAATGAGCCACAGTGGATGCTCTGTGCTGCACATTTGGAATTTTAATAAAGCTGATACAAGGCAGCAGCAAAGATGTGTGATTTCACAAGCAGTGTAAAAAGACGTGGCCATCGAATTCAGTAAAAAGTGTGAAAAGTAATTTACAATGCAACTGAAACTTGACTACAACTAATATACTCCTCAGTATAAGCTGTGGGGCTGTTGAAGGGTTTTGGATGGGAAAGGTAGACAGAAGACAAGGACTGAATTGCTCACTACAGTGGACAGCGGAAGTAACAGAGTTGACTTTAGGCTACGTTGCATCTTGGTAGATACTACATAAGTAACATCATATAATTAGCTCACTTTACACAAATGATAAGTGACCTTGTATGATGGCGCTCACAAACCAGAGGTATGTAGAGAAACTTGCAAAGAGCTTTGATATCGCCCTACTTATACGGCCCAACTGGTTCTTACGCTAACTGGTTCCCGTAAACCAGCGATTGTTCTGTTTACTTAACAACATGTGTTGTCATCTGCTTCAGTCACAAGGTTAATTGGCTCATGAGATGTAATCCAACTTCACTTGTTTTTGCAAATACTTTATTTTCACACATTAAATTTGTTCTTCAGTGACTGTGATTCACTTCTCACTTATACAACTATTCTTCCTGCAACAGATATAAGATGAGACCTGAAAATAGCTGTTGATACGTCTGTGAATTTGTAACAAATCTTGTGGTCATCCCACATCGTGCAAAGTCTGGGGGTCTGCTAGGATGAGAAATCTTTCACCGGTCAAAACAGAGTAATGGATTACCTCTCGACCGTCAGAACTTGTAATTGTCATTTAGCCACTTGTACAACATACTAACTTGTATAGGTAGTGAAGAAATCACTAGACTATGCAGCTTTTGGGGGGTTTTGGACATTCAGATTTTAGGTAAAGCAACAACATCAAAGCATTTTATCACAAGCAGAGCAGATGCCAAACTGGGCCAAGTCACAGCCTGTTCTATTAGCAGTTGCTGAGTCCAAACAACAACCAACGTTAGCTTTTCCAGCTTAAATCTCCACCATATCCAACTCTCAAACACTATCTTCTTTCCCCTCACTTAAGTTTGTCAAGCGAGCAATCAAACAATCATCAATCATCACAACTAACATAATTTTGCCTGTTAGCAGTTTTTCTTCGGCATGTACACTTATCCCCAAATGTCAGGTCAGGCTGGTTAGCTGCTGGTGTTGTTCTCACTCAAACATATCATGTTAAACCTTCTGCCATGTCATGAAGGCTGTTGTGAGTTTGCTTGCTCTAAAACTAGAGCTGTCAGAACAACGCCTTAATTTGAGTTAATTAAAAACAGACATAGTAACGCCTTAAAAAATTAATGCAGACTAATCATACCCTTACATCACGTGTCACTGATTAAATACAACTGTCCATAGCAGCTGGATAAACAAAAGTTATGTAATTCAGAACCTCATTATTTTAAGTTATATTGATATCATCAACAAAAATCCTCACTACATAAGGTGAAGAATAGAGTAAAACTGAAATGTGGAATTTATAAGTACCTAGGTATGTGCATGTTTAGTCAACCAAACCCAGATGTAAACAAACAGATGGCAGATAGCATCTTGTAGCACAGCACGGTTTGGCGGTATTTAATTCTACTAAATGAAGATCAAGTTGTACGTAGGATGTGTTATCTCTACCAGGGCAATGAGCACAGGCATGGGAAAGTTAACCTGCAAGCTGATGGCGTTAGCTTCACCAACATGGGAAATGAAGCCGATGCGGAAGTGCTAAAAACTGCAGTTCCTAGAGTGCCCACTTGAGGCTGGCTCCAAAAATACTGGAAACCACATACACTCATAGATAAAAGCTGATCTATAAGTCAGTAGTTGAGAAGATATTAAGATTATGATTTTGTAAAATTAGAAGCATTCCAACCCTCACTTACAAGCGGCTGAAATTAGTTCCCTCAGAAGGGTGTCTGGGCTCAGCCTTCGAGATAGGGTCAGAAGCTCAGACATCCGGAGGGAGCTCTGAGTAGAGCCGCTGCTCCTTCACATCGAAAGGAGTCAGCTGAGGTGGTTTGGGCATCTGATAAGGATGCCTCCCGGACGCCTCCCTTTAGAGGTGTTCCCGGCACGTCCAACTGGGAGAAGGCCCCGGGGAAGACCCAGAACTCGATGGAGGGATTATATATCCCACCTGCTCTGGGATCGCCTCGGGATTCAAGAGGAGCTGGAAAGTGTTGCTGGGGAGAGGGATGTCTGGTTCAATTTGCATGGACGGCTACCTCCGCGACCCAACCCCGGATAAGCAGAAGAAAATGGATGGATGGATGGATGGATGGATGGATGGATGGATGGTAAATTAGAAGCAAAACTGACTTCACTGACAGGCGGGCACACTGTAGCTGTTAGCTAGGAGGCTAATGGTCTGCCTCTGCTCCCTCTTTGCGTCATGCTAGGTCGACGAAAAGTTAGGTTGTCAGAGTTTCCAATGTGGCAACCGCGGACATCACACAGGAAATGCCATGTATTATACAGTCAAACCAAACCAAATCGCCGCTGTCTACCTTTTACCTGCAATAGGAAATTAGTCAATAGAAAGAAAATCCCTCGTATTAACAATGTAGAGTTAAGGCTAAGCAATAAGTCTACCTGCATTGTGGCTCACTCATACATACATGTGATGAATTCTGATAAATTAATCACAAAGCATATAGTTTATTGGATTCCTTTTTAATAGCTGAACAGCTCCATCTATAACTAACACTTTTTTTTTGACTGTCAGATTCTGTAAAACAAACACACGTACTGAACCCGACTCCTTCCTATCTTTTAATAACTGAAAGAAAATATAACATTTTCAAAAACATGTACCATTATTTAAGGCTGGAGAGAAGGATTGTGCTGAATCTGATTTCTTTGAGACTGACACAGTTTTACACAGATTACATAAATCCAACATAATCTGGGACAGTTCTTTAAACTGTACTGAACAAATTTGTTTTAGTCAATTTAGCGATTTGTGGCTTACTGTTCTAAGTATTTAAATTCCTTTGAAAACATTTTTATTTCTATCTTTAAAAATGTAACCAGACAGAAAAATGTAAAAACCCTCCACTGTTTTGCAGTTGTTTAGCTGTATAATTTTTCTGTCTCCTTCACCCGCTCCCTCTTCTCTGTGCCTGTTCCAGATTACTCAGATGAGCCGATGAGTCGAAGGTTTAATGGGCCCCTGCTCTCTTTCATCAGCAGAGAGCCCAGTCATCACTGCTGAGTGGAAAACCTATGTGGGCTCGGCTGCTCGGGGAATAGGAGCCGGATTAAGTGATATCATATTGTTTAGCAGGGGATCTCCCTCCCTTGGCAGCAGCACTGAGATTCAGTCATGCCTTCAATAGGTGTGTAGTCATCGTGTCTTCTGATACTGGCTTGCACGTGGTGATATCTACATTGGTGATACTTTATCTCACAGCTGTCATGACAATAAATTGAAATTAAAATGAAGGCATTTGTTAGAAAGGAATGAGTCACTTGTATATCATAGAGGCACATTCATGCAGTTATATTACACACAGAGCATCTGTGATAGTTCGTCTTTCTGTCCTCTCCAGCTGAGAAAATGAGTGGGTGGGACAATTTAGCCGACTCTCTTGAGGCCTGTTTTTGCTCTCTGATGAAAAAGTGTTTTGTAAAGCAATAGCTATGGTTCGTATATTTTCTCTGTAAACCATTCAGCTGTGTTTGATGTCGTTGCACCAACTGTAGAAAGACACTGCGACCTGTGCAGTCTCTTGAAAGTACTTTGCTCTGACATCATGTGGACACATTAGCTTACGGTGAAATTTAACTCAGCGACTGTAATGCAGAGATGCTTTGGGGAAACCTGGCCCTGGTCATAAGAGAAGGTCAAGGCAGATAACTACTGCTTAAGTCTTAGTAGCAGTAGTTCCCACTGGGCTTCAGATAGATCCCCTTTGGCTTTTAAGCTTTAAAAAAAAAGGTTAATGTTAATTATCTTACCTCTGTTACCACAATACTGAAGCTACTCAGAGTCTTACCATTTTATGCAAAATTAAAGCATCTGAGAAAGGATACATGACTTGATTAATCTGACTCTACATTTGAATAATATGACATGCATTCCTTTATTTAATTTGAGGTTTGCTGAAATTAATGAGATGTGATGATATTGTACCTGAAACAACAAAAGCGCATTGCGGTTGCATTAGAGGAGAGAATATTTGTGAAACCATAAGGCTGGTTTGTGCCTGTGAATATGCAGACCCCTCCATCCACCAGTCCCCTCTAATTAGGTGCAACAGATTTAATATAAACGTTACGGCCTTTCATATAATCCTGCCCATTAAAATAAGAGCAGCCACTAGGGAACACTGATGTAATGACTGTTATGAATGCAAGCAGTTCTAAATGTCAAATGTCATTTATCATGGCCACCCAGGTTTATTCATGCTGTTTAACCTTTGGGAACTTTTACAGAGAATTATCAAAATGTTGCGTATGCATTCTTTTCTTGACCAAATACACAAGCAACAGCATGGTACGGGCAGATGTATTAAAGAGAATTAAATAGCACATTTCCTAATATAGGAAGCAATAGTGGCTTTTTTGGAGCAGGTGTCTAAACTGGGGTTACGACATATAAGTTTAAGTTTTACCCTTCCAAACTAATCAATCCTGAAAAATCAGAGCTGTCACTACGGGTGCAGTTAAATTCAGGCCCAGTAATTTAAAATGCAGCAGGAAAATCAAACATACTTATTATTAGGGATGTGTGCCGATTAAACGTGGTAACCCTGGCTAGTTGGCAGCAGAATTACTAGTCGGTTTAACAAATTATTAATGATTTGATTTGTTAACCCAAAATGCTGGTCATATGTTGTGTTTAGCACAACCACCACTACTTGTCAGAGTTAAGCTATCGTTAATGACTCTCACCTTCAGACTTGTGAGTAAATAGTAATTTGTATTTATTTTTAAGTGACTGGGAATTTAGTTGGTTCAGAACATCCCTACTTATTACTGTCATTGCCAGTATCCTAGGAAATATTCTCAACTTCATTGGCTTGGTTATGAGTTAGATTGCATTATAAGGACAATGACAACCTAACAACAAAAATATATCAGTGTATCAAATATATCAGTTTGACATTGGAAAACCATGGAATAAATAGTTTCATCTTGCCATCAAAAGAACAGCAACATAAAGGTCTATAACTATATAAACACAGTTGTACAAGCTTCCCTGTACTTTTTAGTCAGCCAGAGATCTTACTCACAGATAATGTCCCTGGATAATAATAATTTGGTTACTTATTTCAATGCCATGTCTTTGGAGCATCAAAGTTATACAGGGTTTTTTTTCAGTCTGCTGATCATCTCTGCTCATCCAGATCTTATCAGGACAAAAAATAAGTAATTTAGAGTATCCAGATAATATACCTTTCACTAAATCTCTTTTTTTTTTTTTCCAAAGGATTGAAACAAAAGTGGTCCAGTTTATAAGTTCACTTGGTGTAATGTTTGATCATCAGGAGTTGTATTCTATTGATGACCAAACTAATAACTTTCTCCATTGCCTGTTTCCTTCAAATGCCACTCCAGTCTGTTTTCATCAAACAAGGTTGAATGTAACTACGTTAAGGGCCGGATCTACTAAGATCCCAAATAACAAGCGCTAATTTGCGTGTGTAAATAATTATTTTGCACGTGTTATTTCTGGGCGTGTTGCGGGTGATCTACTAAGACTGCGTGCGCAAATGATAACAGGTGCAAAAGTGTTGTGGACCGCCCTTTAATGAGGATTTTGCGTGTGCTATGGGCTGTCACCATGGAGAGTTTGAGAGGACAGAGTGGCCTTAAGCGATAAATGAAGTTTGAAGCCATGGAGTTGGAGAGCTTTGTGGAGGAGGGAAATAAACACATCGATGAACTCCAGCAGAGACATCTCAGCGTTAGAAACGCGATTTGGGAGGCCATGTGAAAAAGTGAATGATGTGAGAAAAAACAGAAGATCTGCCGATGAAATAAACGCATCTACTCTACTCCAAAACGCAATCAGTGTTTTGATGGAGTTTAGAGAGCAATTTGATGAGGCTAAGTCTGCCACTCTTGCTCTAGCTACTTAACTGGGAAGTCGATCACAGTTTGAAACAGCCAGGGCCACAAAAGTTAGGCATCACTTTGACGAAGACAGTCGCCTCACTGACGCAGAGAGCAACTTTCGGGTGAACGTTTTTAATGCCTGATATCATCATCCAGCAACTGTCCCAAAGATTCAACAACTTAAATGGAACTGTGAACATGTTTGAGGACATGTCATGTTATCTATTGAGAATGACAGATCAAAGAAAATGGACATACAGCGCATCATGGACAAGTCCGCAGAGCTTAAGGTTCGTCCAAATAGTGGTGAGTAGGCTGAGTACTTCATATTGATTTTTTGTTTGTATGTGAACATGTGGGCCGCTGTGCCAATTTTACTGAACTTTATATCTGTTGTACAGTGGCCTCCTGCGCTCTCATTATTGAAAAAGTTAAAGTGGGTGCCAGAATGATGCGGCCGCTATTCGTGGTGCTGAACTGCTTTGAATTTGTGTTGTTTTATTATTTTTATTATTATTATTATTATTTTGTTCTCTTTGTTTGATTGACTAAAAAATGTAGTAATGCTTGTAAGCCCCTCTGTTGAGGGTATGTTGTAAAGCGATGTTATGATGAGCTTTACAGTGACCGCAGCCATGTGTGGGTAATGCTGTTCCAGTTTGCACCTGCCTTTCAAACGTGTTAAATATAAACGCAAAAACACTGCTCGCTATCTGCTTCAGGTTTGATAAATCACATTGCCTGTGTTAAATGATTACATTTGCATCTCCTCCTCCCAGTATTTTGCGCGTTCTGAGGATCTACATGTATTCTGCATATTCATGAAGGCAAACACGCTAAATGCTAAGTGCTATTTTGCTCATTTGACAGACGCAATCCTCGGTGCACCTGGTTAGTACATCTGCTTTGCGCGCGCTATCAAGTTTGCTCGTATTTTTATACAGGCAAACCTGTGATGAAATATGGCACGATCTAAAACAGCGCGAGCTGAGTCTCTTCCATGCTAACAGGCTAAATGTTGTGTTGCTCATAATGATATCTGTCTGTCCGTCTGCTTCTATGGTGTCATCTGTGATTATTGGCATTCGTCTTTGTTTTATTGCCCTCTACTGGTCTAGTGGTGTAGTGAATTTCCTTTTTTCCCTCCATATGTCACTGGCTTATTTGTACAATCTACCCAGGACTTCAGCTCACGGTTGAAAACGCAGACAACAATGGGGGGCCAGGAACTTTTTAGTTCCTGGGAAAGTAGTTCTGGGGGCCAAAAGACCTGGGATCTCTTGTTCCAAATGCATCTCATATTCAACTTTTTTTTGTGAGCTAAATTTTTTTTTTTTTTCTGGGTTTTGCATCAGATCAGGATCCTGCCCATATTTTAATGGGTTTTCATTTGCCCATGCTAAAACCTTTGATTAATTTAATCAAAGTGTGCTTGTAATAGTTTCTAATCATTTGGTTAAATTGTACAGTGATGATAAGAGTGAAGACATAGTATAATTGAGTCTCCCCAACCTGACCCTTGAGGCAAACACCAAGACCTAGAGGAAAAGTAGATAGAAAGACAGTACTGAAAACAAATAATCGATGACGTATGCAGCCAGGATTTCAAGAATTTGTATTGGGACAACTAACAATGAAGCGTCCAGGAAGGGCCAAATATCACATTTCATGTAATTTCAATATTAATTTGAAATATTTGACAGCTGCATTGTTCTAAAGGAATTTCTTTTTTCCATCTTGATGGTGAAATAGTTCACAGGAAAATGATTAAAGGACCCATTTCACCTCTTTTCTTCAAACAACACACTGTGTTCTTAACTTGAGTTTGTATTAACACATTTTAATCTTAGTCTTGTTTTCTGCATTTTTCTTGCTTAAAAGCTTAAACTTCAGAGTCCCAAGATGTTTCTGTCAATGCTTTACCAAATATGAACTCTGCTTTACTATTAAATGGATAACTTGTCTTTAAAGAAGGAATTTACAAGTACTTTAAAAGCTTTGATACGTAGAGTCGTATAGTCATTCAGTGTTGCTGTATTTCAAAGTGGAAAAACAGAAGTTTTGTGTTGATTCATTCCCCTCATGCTGTAACTTTAGAAATACCTTCTGGAAGTATCAAATCGTGTGTCTGGTGATCCAGACGGCAACACAAAGACACCTAAGAACATTTCATCAAATTTCATGACACAGAGAAAATACAACAGGACTAATGTTATTTTAAAGTTTATGACACTTGACATTAACAGTGATATATGAAGTGTAATGTGTAAGTTAGAAACTTCTTCAGGTCTCAAATACAGCTTGGAATCTTCCAGAGGAAACGGCTTGAAGGATGAAATGTTTCTTCAATCTATTTTGAGTGAGAGTTGGTTTATTAAATATACTGGAAAATCACATTTTCTATGCTGGTCTGCAGCATGAAAAGTCAAAGCGAGGAAGATTTAGAATTCCAAATAAAGACCGAGACAGATCTTCTCTTTAAAGTCTCCTCTCTGTTATTTCAGTGGGATTAAATGGTTATACTGTGCTTTGCTTGAGAGGCAGTCAGTAAACAGAACAGCAAATATGTAAGTTGGACAGACTGGAATGCTTTTAAATTTCTAATGTAAGTTTTTAACTTCACACACTTACAAAAAAACTCCTGCAGTGAAGAAGAGCTCATAGTTTATTGAGCAGTGATGATGTCTGTGCAGACATAAAAACTTGTCTCCCCGCCCCGACTCTTAAGGGAAGACACCAAGTGGAAAAACTGTAAATCTATCATATGCAAGACTCTCGACAATTTAGTCACCCTTTGAAATTTGCCTTGATGATCAGTAATTGCCATCCGGACCCTTCCATCTTCTGCACACTTTCATGTCCCCTCAGTGGGTCTTGAATCATGGCGGCTCGTGGTCTCCTAAACGACCCTCCCGGTGTCTGATCTCCAAGAGAGGACCACCAATATTGCAAAACTTTGGCACCCAAGTAGGCCCTCTGGTGTGCCCATTAAATCATCTTGCCCTATTCCCATCTCAATATAGCTGTGTATTTTTGAACAAGATAAATATTTGACTAATACACGCTGAAGGTGCAGCGCTGAGCTTGGGCCAAGAACACCAATATCATAACACGAATGAAAGAGGAGCATTCATTAGACACAGCGTTTGCACGTGATAAGGCCGGATCTTGATTTGTCACAGTGATTGAATTCCAATTTCACATCCTTAATATAACATGGAACATTAACCTAAAGCCAAAAAGCCCATCTTAATATTTTGATTATTTATTGATACAAATTAGGTATCAGCATCTAGACACCCAATGACTATGCCCCATACTTGCCCTCATGAAATCTGTTAGACCTTTTGATAATGATATAAAAACATAATTACAGGCAAAATATCCTCGGTTTCAAAAGAAACCTAGTCTACATCCAGAGTCGTTCCTTCAATTACAAGCTGTTTCAAAAATATCAGATATAATGTGGAAAAAATAAACACTGATAATTTGTTGAGAGACAAATTTGAAATGTTTACAGTATCTCAGTTACATAATGCCTTTCGGGTTGTCGTCCAATTCAAGAGACACTGCTGGCTTTCATTAGCAGCAGGCATTTTTCTCCATCATATCGAGCGATGCTGCCAGAAGTCTGTGCTTCTGAAAACATTGCATGGCCCTGCCAATAAGTTTCCCCCACCCCACTCCACCTCCCTCCCCCAAGCGCAGCCAGAGTGGGGCCAGAACTGCTGAAAGGCAGCACAGGCAGTGTGGCCCTCCTCCAAGCCTGGCCACTTTGGAAATCGCCACACGCAAGTGCTGGCCTCGCTGGCGGTGGCGTGATGGGGTCACCTCTGGGGCCCTGGGGTGGGTAAACACACATGACCCAAGACAAACTTTCACAATTCCGCCAGGTGTGCAAACAGGAGGCCGCAAAAATACCCGGAAAAGTCTGACCATGCAAAAACAATATAACTGCCTCTGATGAACTCCTGCGAATGCAGAGGCAGAGAGGCCGACCAACGCTGGGTGGATCAGACGCCAGAGGGAAGGGCATGTTAGTATTGCATATTGAAATTCGTCACGTCTTACGGAATATGAGGGTTTTATTGGTTCGAATGGGAGACTCACCTGTTCTGATTTGTCTCCAGTGTGGACCTCATCCAGCCCACACAGTGAGCTGTGCAAATTCAAAACTTCGTGGAGAAATAAAAAGAGAAACAGGAAACAGAAACATTTTTTAACTGCGTAAATCTGAGCAGTCCTACATTTTGCCTTGTTTCTACAATTCTAGCTCCATAAAGCTCCCCACATCGCCGTTGGTCCATTTAAAATCTTGAGCCTCTTCAGTGTTCATTTCATGGCCTGCACCAAAGATCCAGTCCTCCTCGTTCCTGATCTATTGTCTCCTGGGCCGGTGAGTCCCGGAGCTGACCTTAGTGGGGAGTCTTCACGGCACCAAATGTTGGTTTTGTGTCCATATGAACTCTACTTGCTTGAGCTTGTTGGGCCTGTGGCACCAAGTCTGAAGGACACAGAAAAACAAGGATTTAACTACAACCAGATGCAGCACTGTCCTCCCAGATCATCCATTATGCTTTGTGTTAGATCTTCTTTAGATAGTCATGCAGCCAGTGGAGGAGGATGCCTGTTTGTTTGTTAGCATGGGACAATCAAAGGATGCAAAGTACACTCACAAATATGTTATAATTCTGGCTGCCAGCATATGCCATGGCACAGACTGAACATCTGTTTTTGTTATTTTGCAAATGCTATTTAAATTTCTGATCTAAGAATAATTCATGAATGATAGTTCACAGTTTACTCTAAATATGACTCCGAGTGTAACATCAAACAGAGAATGATCTCAAAACTACAGTAAATCTTTGTCACAACAACACACAATTTGAGGCAAATGATTTCGACTTTATAAAGATATCATTGTTACAGTTTACCTCTCCTCACCCCTAATGCTAGACGTTGAGTAAGCACGAAGCAGCCTGCTGGTTATACTATTAGTGATACAGATGAGAGATGTCTGCATGTCTGTAAAGTTAACCTGTAATTATCGTGGCTGTATATCCCCGGGGCGAGAGACTAAGTCAGATTTATAGATTTATTCTCCTTCTAGTCCTCAAATTAGCATCATGCCTCAGATTCCAGCATTTCATCTTGCAGGCTGCTGGAATGTTTTGAGAGTAAAAAAAGGAGTCATTGTAATTCACAGATACACATCCAGAAACCACCATCTGTAAAATAACATTGCAGAGAGGCAGCTATAAGAGCATGCTGTTAAAAAAGAAGACTTTACTTGAGTACAGCTGTACTCTTTTTAATTTTAGGCACAGTTCTTGACTGTTTGGATTAAAAGGGCACAAGAATGTCTAATTCTGTTCATTAATAAAAGACTGTGCTCCTGGTGAAGGGAGGCGTGCTGCTGGAAGTCACCATCAACTGCAGCTGCGTTCAAGTCTTTCTGCTAAATTAGGACATGAAAGATTTTTCCTGCTGCATTAAATGTTTTGCTGCCATATGGCACTCTTCACTAAACCCTCATTCATAAAAAAAAGTCCAACTTTCCACATTGAACATGTGTACCAATTATATTACTGAATGTGATTCATCTTTTAATTCTAACGTTTAGTTATTGGAAATACGCTTGTAAATGTCCTCTTTAGAGTTTATTAGTTTAAGGTACAGAACAGCCAACAAAATGACGCTAATTCACCTTGATGGATAATTATTTTATTACCAAATTTTATGAGTACCTTGTGATATAAAACCCCCACAAATCACTGCGGTCCATGAAATAGATTCTTCATTGAATGAAAGAATACTGCAATTTTGAAGTGATGACCTGGAGATTACTTGTATTCTATTGAGCATTTCTGTCACTCTTTTGCTGACATGAGGTAACAAATAGCAGAAATAGAGGGTACCTGGACAAAGATAAGGTGAAAAGAAATGAAACCTTATTGAACTGAGTACATTCATACAAGCTCAGTACTCAACTGAAGACTGGAGGTACTTTGATTGTTTAATTTTGCACCACCATAATCGTTTATTTTGTTAAATTTGAGAGGCAAATATGTACTTTTTATGTCATATTTGATTAAAAAAAATATTACTTGATAGATTTCAAATGAAAATGTAGTCTGCCGCTAAAATATGGTGTATTAACAAATCCAACGATAAATTGAGCAATAAAAATTCCTCATCTGCACCAACTACAACTGTTAATTGCTACCCACCAAACATGAATGTATTCTGTAATAAAAAATCAAATAACATGTCAACCACAAAGCCCATCTCTGCTCAGTGAGAGTTTTATTTTTGATACTAAATGTTCATTTTTACTGTGAATATGTCAGCGTTTTGTGTCACATTTACTTGTAATGACGCTTGGGTACTTTTATTGGAGAACATAATCAAAGCTTTTATGAGCCCTTGATCTGAATAACTACAATACTTCATGTGAACCAAGGTTTCTTGTCCTGAATCACATTTTACATATAACATCCATTTCTGTTTAAACAGATTCATTAATTGCCAGCTTTCACATTTAAACTACTCCCACAAGCATTATAATCTTCACTTTTTTTACTTGCATATTTAATCTGCATGTCTGTCTTAATGGCACTCGCTGGAATGTTGGTTCATTTAAAGAATGTGTTCACAAGTCAGTGCTGTGCTACTTCAGCTACACTGTAATGTATGCATTCCTATGTGCCAATATGCTGCTGGGAAAATCAAATTCCAGCATAGATTATAATGTGATCTGTGCCCTCTGTTTGAAGTTACAGCAAGTGTTTTTTTATGGGGTTTTTTTCCAGGAGGAGTAAATACATTCCTTGTCTGGCTTGTCCCGGATTGATCTCTGCTGACTCAGAAAAAAGATTACATACCTGCTGAGCATCTAACAGACAATGCCCTGGGGGTTACTTCTGAGCACATTTAGTACATGTGCAGACGCCTTTGTGCTCAGAATAATTTTAACCCAGCCCATGTCAAAGCAACACACACTCTCATTTAGACTTGTTCTTTCTGCAAACTGTAGTAAAGTGCTGTCAGCAAAAAAGAAAATCATTAAAGAGGTTCAGGTGAAAAACATTGGCTTAAAGATGCTCATAAATGCAGCTTTATTGTAATCTTGGTGTTAGAATATTAGTGTGATTTAGACATAAATGTCAGATGTGATATAGATGTGCAGTGTGAACACTGTGGTAACTTTTGTAGTCTTTGTAAGTCTGGGTTGATTTGGAGTATTCCCGTCTGATTTGAATTTGATATTCAGGCAGGAGTAAGATTTAAATCCATAAACTGTGGAACCATACTGTGAGCTCTTTCAAAAATTATCCTAAGACAATACAGCCAGTGAACTGTTGGAGCTGGCCTGCCCGCCTGCGCTCCAGGCTGTATCATGACTGGTTCAAGTCAGCGTCCTGCTCGTACATCTTTCTAAAATTATACACCACAACGAAGAAAAGCGGCCACTTCTAAACAATGTCAAAAATTCAGATTTAGATCCCTTCTCCTTTTTTTTTTATCTTGTTATTGTGTTACACAGCGACTGAAAGACGAGTCACAGCATTATGAAATCATGTGAGGAGGGCAATTATCCATCACAAAAGCCCCACAGAAGAAGAAAAAAATAACCCACCGGCTGGAGGAGACAACAGAGCCTTTTGTTTGCTCCATTGTCAGTGACACAGTGTCGAACTCCTCCTCATAATGGCTTGTCCCTCCAGCGAGCCTTTATCAGGCAGACTTTGTTCTCAGCAGAGAGTAAAGCTGAGTTTCTGAGACACATAATGGGCAGCTTATGTGTAAGCTCATTCAGGTTGTGATTGGCTGTCGTGACCCGAAGATTTGAGTCATGGCCAGCGCAGAGTTAACGTATTCCTCCTCACACTCTCTGCACACTGTCATTTCTGTTATTGACATTTGCGTAGAGTGACGGCATCATGTGACTGGGGGCGTCATGTGACCTCGTAGTGGAATTGTATCATCAGTGCATTGTAATTATAAAGCTGACTTAGCAGTTGAGTGGCTTGAACTCCTTTGACCTCGGCCTAGCTGCTATTGTAAAATCTCTCAGCTGTTGACAACTGACCACACAATGACAGGGTTTCTAGTCTCTGCAGCTATACTGTACCAACTTCATGAGACACATGCTGCAGAGAGAACCAGAGAAGAAGAATCAGAAGCTTCACAAGGTCCTCAGTCAGGGTCAGCTAGCATTCAGTATGAAGAAGCCACTAAAAGTCTCAGCGGCAGGGACCTGTCCTCACCTTTAACTCAGCATGGCATACATAAACCAGACAGCAGGAACTTGTAGACGTCCAGTCTGCTTTTAATGCATAGAAGTGCCATAAAGTTTCACAGAGGTGGAGAAACAGCGGGAGAGTGGTATGCACGCCAAGCTTGAAAGATATATAGAAGTCCACCTCCATCTACTTAGCACACAAATTAAACCAACTTGTCAGTGAACATTTAGAAATCATCGCTTGGGTCTCTGCGGGCCTCGCTGTTTGAACTGCAGTGTAGGTAGGCACTGTTTATCCTGGACCGGCCGCTTGATTAAAATGAGGAATGGAGGAAAAAAAAGACATGGCTCAGCTCAGTCTCTCAGTGGTCAGCCACAGCCTCCTCATCACGGCCTTCACCAATGATCCCGTTTTTTTTTTTTTGCAATCTTATGTAATCACAACTCCAAGAGCTATTTTTAATGTGTGTTTAGGTTGTGCACACGCCATTCAATATTAAACATTTCCCCTTATTACTTAAAGGCTGACATTATTTTCCCTCAAAGCTGTGACTCCAAAAACAGCTGTCCAGACACCACAAGAAAGAAGCCTGAAGTCACTGGAAGATGTAGATACCACCGCTGGACTCCAAAAGAAAAATATCTACTTTTCATTAAGACTATACCGTACCGTGCTTCACCAAACAATTCACATAGAACATCAACATCCTCTTGGCAATTTAGCGGTGTAGATTGTGTTTCAACACTTCCATGAGTTTTGGACCGTGTTGAAGTAAAGCCCTCCATGACTCTTGCTTGGTTCTGCGGCCGCAGGTCATCGTCCTGCTTCAGCAGCACTGTAAGGAGATATTTACGTTCACACCAGTGCTGCAGCCGCCAACAGAAGCTGATTGCAAGTGGTGCTTGTTTCCAATGAAAGCACGTTAATTCGGGCTCGGCCGCAGTGTAAACTACCTTGGCATTTTACAGATGTCGCCTGTTAAAGTGAATCACTGTACCTGCCTGTTTGCCCCGGCCGGGCCGTTCTGATGCTTCGCCAGGAAGAGTACACAACACGAGCCAAAAGGGCTATTAATAAGCCCTTCGTTTTCTAATACTGTAATACCTCCACGTGTGTAATGTCTGCACTGGGCTAATTATGTCACGTCATTTTTAGCCTTCGCAGAGAGACGAATACAGACAGCCTCAGTCTGAGTTAATTTTAACTCATCTTAGGTGTCATTATGCCCAAAATATCTCCAGAAATGCTTTTTCTGCAAGAAATGCATTTCCAAAAAACACCCACATCCAAGTTCATGTGCTGCGACAAAGCAAGGAAACAGCTTGCTGAATCCTGCAGCACACACACATACACACGCACACACACCATGTTAATAGCATGTGTAACTTTAAGCATGTTCTAACACATGATACCTCTATTATGTTTCTGTGAGAGCTTGAGATAACAAAGCAAGTCCATTTGAAGGTGTGTGGTCCTGTGTGGTAGGAGAGAGAAAGTGTCTGGCAGGGTGGGCCATCGAACCACAGTCCTCAGGGCAGACCTTGGCCAGAGCTCAGCTTATGGCCAGGCTCTTCAGCTCCACACACACACAAGCAGTGCAAAGTGTAGTGTACGGCCACCGGTGGAGAAGCAGTAATGAATGAAATATTATATTCCACATCATATTCCAGCGTTAAACATTATTACCTTCATATAAAAGCATGTTTTTGACAGCAAGGAATACATATATTACAAAATTGTCTGTGCAGCAAAATGAAGACCCGTCTAAGCTGGCAGTACTTCCAGTACAAATATTCCTTTTCATGTTATAAAGCACTCCATGCATCGCTTTTATATAAACACAGTAATGTCTTTAATCAATCACAGCACTGTTTCAAATGTTGCAAATATTAACCTTTGATTTAATTTCTTACATCCTTCCAGTCTGGTCAAGAAAAATGAAGTACATAACTTTTTAAAAAACAGTTTACAAGCTGTAAAAATAACTATTTCAAATCTTGCATAGCTGTATCTTTTTCTGGACTAGATCTGTGGTGAGTTAAATTAAATTTTCAGAATAATTTATAGCCTCAAGCAGTGATTGTGGTTGAGGTTCCAGTGATAGAAAAGGTTTGTTTGGTCTTCTTAAGGTGGTTGAGTTGCTGTCCTGACCAAAAACTGGGAAAGTAAAAGAGTATTTGGACGGCTTCAACTAAACTCTGGGACCATATCTTTGGAAAAAATCATGCATCTCGTGTATTTCTTCTCTCTCCAGTTCTTCTTCTGCAATTCACGCAGAGATATCCGAGACTACAACATCATCATAACTCAGATTTTCACCATCAAGGTTGTTTATCACATACTGTGCCACCCAAGAAGTTATGTCTCCTGCCATATGCATGGGGTTTGACATCCGTGCTTTATTTTTTCATTCAGTATTTTAGATTCAGTCACGATGTGCAAATTATATCCCCATCAAACTGTGTGTAATTTACTGCATCTCAGCTGAACACACTGCGGTGCTGCACTCTGTCCTAAAGTTTAATGTTTCTGACAGCAAGGCTTCCATTCGCAATAACTTTCAAAATGTTTATACATGACCTTAAATATTATGCTTCACTTCAGTATCAGGTACCAAACTAATCTGTATGTTCATTCGGTCTTTGCAATCGTGGATACAAAACAAATAGTCAAACAATTATTAAGGAAGACTATAATGGAAAAGGTTGAGGTAACTTTATCTGAGACACGGATGATTAAATTAAAGTATGAACGGCAATAGTTCATGTGTGCTGTGATATTCGGTGTGTTTGCAGCATCTGAATAGCCTCTCCCTAAGGATTCTGTAACATGCGCTGAAACTCAAGAGGCATGTTCTTGTTTTAGACAGCAAATATTTACAAAGCAGCGAGCCAAGGAAAATGTCTCGCTGCACAAAAATAAGGTAGGTAGCAAAGTCTTGTGGAAATGCTGTTGTGCTGTGGAATTTGGGGATTGTTTGTATTTCATGTTTGACATTTGTATTCACTTTTTTTTCTCTATATAAACCATGAATAACAAATTTAAATTTAAAATACATTAAAAGGGTGAATAGTCATTGCAGAATAGCAATAGCATTATTTAGTTTTATTATCAGGACAGATGTAGTTATTGTTTAGCATCATATAATTACTCAAAAAGAAGTTTAAAAATTGACATAATATTTGTGCATTAATTATATATGATTTGTCCAGGGACGAAAAACCAAATCTGTAAAAATGACATACTGGTTGCTTCATCATTAAATTTTCCACTAGAAAAACTGTGTTATTACAAGAACTCTATGAGCACATGCTTCTTTAAGCAATGCCTTATTCCTGCCCTCAATACACCAAAATCATTTTACTGCCTCTTTTTAATGTATCAGGTGAGCATTTAACTGTAAAAGAAAATATTGTCTTACTTCTTTTTTTCCTGAGGTATTTAATTTTTCTGATATATATATCGCTGACATTTTTTGTGTGCAAGTTTAACTTTATAAAAAACCCTCACCAGTTGTGCAGAGGCCACATTTCTCCCAACAGGCAAATAATGTGGGTTCAAATAATCATGTCATCCCCCACTCTTTCTTCTAGAGTTGTCTCTAACCAGAATTTAAACTTCATTAAGATACCAATAAAAATTGCAAAAACTGCAATGATGTCTGTTTTGTTACCACAGATAATTCCTGGGCTCCCACAGTTGGTTATCTTTCATTTCTACATTCGGTTCTGCAAACAGTACTAGTACACAAAGTCATTGAACAGACACCAACATTGACATAAATGTAAAAAACATCTCATTTTCTTTTTTATTGCTTTGTTGTCATTAGCAGTGCTCACTCCCTTTACTTTCTCTCTATGTAACTTGACCACTGTTGCTTTCTCTCTCTTGCGCCAACGGCTGCTTTAGTTATAAATAAAGCTATATGTTTGTTTTTTAGGAGCTGTGGCACTTTTGCTAAAATTTCATGTGAAAAATAAAGTTTTGAAAAACCTTGAAAACCTTACTTCCTTTACAGTTTTTTACTTTTCTACTGTCCTATCCCCAAAATGAAATCATTAAAATTCCCCAAACAAAGAAATATACTCTGAGATGTCTGCCTAAAACCACAGTGTGTACAGTCATTTCTTTGGAAAAATAGCTAAAAAAAAAAAAAAAAAGAGTATGTCTGTGGATTACCTCTAAGAATGAGTAGACATGTTTGATGCTTTAAGCTACAGAAACAAAATTATTTTCAGCTTTGTTGTGTTGAAGATGAAGTCATTGAATATACAAACAAAACTAGTTGCAGGGTTTGAAACACCCAAATGTCAGCAGGAGAATGTGTTTGAATTCAAACCGACCGCCCACTTTAAATATAGCTGTTAATTAATCAGTGAGAGTTGTATAACTGATTAAAAGGTAGTTTTGATTGGTAGCAGTTAATCATGAGAAGCCAACCCGAGGCACTTTCTATTCTCTCTGCTGCTTAGTCATACTTGCCCAGTGGCCAGTGTCAAGCTGACTACGATACTCAAACACTTTCCAACCTGACTGAACTCCCCGCTTCATTCCACACATTCCCCGTCTTCTGTACGAACAACCCGTCTGTGTTTTTGATCTGTTGAAACAAACACCTCCGATGGCTGATCAAAGACGAGCCGTGATGTGTGAGGGCGTGTGCTGCGTGCGTGTATGGGAATCTGTGCATGTGTGATGATTCACGTTAGGTTGTCGTGAGCTGACTGCACTGCTCTTCACGTTGCCAGGTCATTCTTGCAGGGAGTTTCTGTTTTTTGTGCATGCGTCTCCAATTGTTAGTGAGGCATCTCTGTCACAGAGAAGACAGGTTACCATAATTTACTGCCTCTTACAAGAATCAACACCCTTTGTTGCTTCTATGGAAGCCAATTAAACCTCAAAGGTGATTGTGTAAACGTTGTTTTGAGAATTGTTTGACCTTTTTTAGAGCCAAAAATGGATATTTGGATATTTGTGGTCATTCGTCACAAGAAACCTCTGAGGTGCTACTTTTTAAAACAATTAAAATGCCTGCATTGTCACAGTGTGGTCATGAAGTCAGGGATGCAGAAACAAATAAAAGTTTGTGTTAAGGTCCATAGGACAATGCCTCAACAATGTACGCACTTTAATTATTTAAAAGGTTTACCTTTGAGTCATCCTTTAGCAGTATAATTTATAAGACCTTAAGAAAAAACATTAATTTCAGGTCCTGTATAACGTGACAATAGCAAACAGCAAGAGTGCAGTGCTAGCAGAGGTTGTAGTGTTAACCAAAGCTAGCAAAATGACAAAAGTCAGTGCTTTACTTTGGGGTGATTTTTCAATTGCTCTAGTCCCAAAAAGGCTCTCTGTATCCACCAAAACTAAATTGTGTGTGTCAACATTGGCACTGGGAAGGATAAATCATCATTACAACATCTCTAGTAATAACTCTGACACTAACAAGAATACTGTTTTATTTTGACACAGCGAGTGTGAAATGGGAGGAATACACTCGCAGAGGAGAAGAAAAACTCCAGTCTGCAGAAGTGACACTGAAGCAGCACACTCCTCTGTAAATAAGCAGTTTCACACCACCTCCGCTTTCTCCACACACACATACACAGTCACCCAGCCGTTATGTCTCTCTCTTTCTCTCTGCTGCACATGCAAACACAGACAAACACACACACACACTTACACACCCAGTCTCACACCGCGAGTCAGCCAGCCAGCCTTTCGCTCCTCACTCACACCCTCAAATCTTACCAAACTCAGCTCTCCCTGCTCAGAGGCAGACAGGAGCAGCACAGCAGCCTGTGAGAGGGGTTTAGGGAAGGAGCAGAGGAAGAGAGAGAGAGAGAGAGAGGAAGAGAGAAAGAGAGTGAGGGAGGGAGAGGAGAGCAGAGAGAGAGCTGCTCCCCATATGCTGAGGAGAGGAGGCATGGGCGGTTGAACAAGCTGCCCCCACTGAAGCCCTCCTGACTCATGACAGAGTCAGAGCCTGATCCCCCAGAGAGCCTGGAAACGCTGCCGAACCACGCGTAAGAGAGAGAGAGAGAGAGAGAGAGAGAGAGAGAGAGAGACAGCAGGAGGGGAGCCAGAGAGGAGAGAAAAAAGAGAGGAGGAGAGGAGAGGGAAGAAAGCCACAACGGTAGGCTGTCCCACTCGACTGCTGTGCCGTGATGACGTCAGAGGTCATGTGACCCAGGCTTCTCCAGTGACGGCACATGGAGGGCAGGAAAGAGACGAGTTTTAAAGCTGGTGCCTTTTGGGTTGTGTGAGGGCTCTACTCGCCTCCCAAACAACCACAGAACCACAGACGTGCGGCTCGGGGTTGGTGTTTGAGGGCGACCCGGAGTGTAAATGGTTAATCGTCGCGGGCCAGCACCAGTCACAGGACGGCGCTAAGCGAGTAAGTACGTTCCAACCACACTCGCCAAGCAAGCAAGTCCGACACCATCTGATCTATCCGCAAAGGCGATATTTGCCTCTGCAATTTTTTTCTCTATAAAACCAGACCTGGTTGTTACTTGTGGTCATCTGAATAGTTGATACGTAAAAAGCATGTCTTGTGGATGGCTTTTTCCATTTTTTTCTTCATGACACGCTGCTCGCTCTTGGTTTAGGACGAGTCAAGGGTCACGGAAACCACAGAGGAACAAAAGTGGGGCTTGCTGCGACCAGAGGCAGCTATGGCATCTAACAGCCTTTTCAGCACAGTGACACCATGTCAACAGAACTTCTTCTGGGGTGAGTACTGCTCTGTTGGTGCTGTTGTGTCTGGAGTTGGGTTGGGGGATCGGGTCATGGGGAGGACTCGGGGTCAGGTGTTGAGGTTTTGGATTGGGGAATTAAGAAGGTTTGGGTAAAGGGGGTAAGTTTCTTGGATGGGATTGAAGGATTTGGGTCCAGATGAGTGGAGGGGATCAGCTGAGGTCATCGAAGACCTGGCTATCCATGTCCAAGCTTTTTGAGGTGGAGGAAAGACCCAACACTCATCAAGGCTTTTTGTGGTGTGCAAACACAAAAAAAACTAAAAAACCCCTCTCTGCATTTAGCGAATCCAGTATTTACTCGACGTGGTGTTTATAAATATTTCTGAAAGAGGGAGATGACATGTTTGTGCAACATACCCTCAGATTTACAAAGCGATGCCATTGCGGAACCAAAAACAAAAGTATGGGTGATATTTTTGACAAACGTAAACAGACGCTGCACAAGAGAGTTTACAGTCGGGCATTGAAACAAGATGTGGGGATTACCGGATTGTGAGTGTGTTGGGTGTCTACATTGTGCGTAGGGAAGAAGTATTGATTAGTTTGCCAAGAAAGGTCTGTAATCGCTTCCTGAAATTGTTCAGTTGCGCTGCTGTCATTAATTAATCAGCGTTGATTTCTGCAGCCTCAAGGGAGCCTTTAATCGACTGACATAAATCCACTCTGAACAAGAAGTGACTCCATGTCGACTTCCATCAGAGGAACTTGTAATCTGAAGAGGAATAAATAACAATAGGAACACTACGCAATCAATTAACGCAGACATATTGGATATAAAATTGGATTTATTTCACCTTTATTATTCGTTCTCTTAAGAATCGCACTAATACACATGTAAATTCATTTTTCTCTGTATGTTTGTAACATTTTATTGGTGCAGTCATTGTGTCATACTGCTGCTTGGATCCCAAAGTGCATCTTTAGGAAATAAGACCTGTGAACAGTAGCAGAGTCAACTTTATGGTTTTCAATTACCTGTGAAGGCCAACTCTCATGCTCCAGTTTGCGGCCTCTGTTTTGGGTTAGCTGTATTGTATTGTGACATATTCCTTACACAAACTAATTTAATCTACAATATAAATAATCTTTAGTTTTACCAGATGAATTTTATCATTTCAACAAACAATTCCTCTCCCATGCGACATAAGAAAAAGACTGAGTTTAATAGCTGCCTCCCCTCCTCCCTCTCCTCCTCCTCCTCTTCGCTCCGCTCCATAGCCTGCACTCCTCTGTCCAAATCAAATGTTTAAAAGATGTTTTTAAGAAGTCGCTCCGTGGTCAGACACAGCTGTTCTGGGCTCCGGCTCCGCACAGAAGCAGGGTGGCTCCTAATGCGCTGTGAAAGCTGGAGAGAGAGCGAGCGTCCTCAACCAATCACCACCACCTATTACCACGTTAACCCCTGACCTCTTGGTGTGTCTCTGGGGTCGCAGCGCAGGGGAGACGAGAGAAGAGGAGCAGCTCTGCAGGAAATTGAAAGCATGCTGCAGTAGACGAGGAAAGGCAGAGAGGATCAGATGTGTACAGATGTTCAGGTGGAGTGACTCACAGAAAAGATAATCGCTGATAGATTCTCTTAAAAGGTATTTTTGCTCGATATTGTGCTGCCGCCCATTGAAGTTGCTCCTGTTAATGATTATCTGGGCTGTAAATCTGTCAGTACAACCACAAAAAGTCCCCCTGACAGCGCAATGAGAATTTGCAAGACCACCAGTGATTTCTGTTGTATTTAAAATTTGACACAAATAAATGTAGTGTACTGTAAATTATCAGAACTGGCAAAAATTAGGATTACGCTTGTAAACATTTTCTTTTCTCTGACACAAAGGGAGAGTTGAGTTTGACTGATGTTGGGTTACTTTAAAATAATCATTCAACTGAATAAGGGCAACGTTTCTTATTCAGTTGAAAATGTAGATTTCACCTTTTAAAACATTCTTTTATTTCCATTAAACTTGATTTAAAGATAATTTGTCTAGTCCTGACAACCTCAATCAGGTCGGAGAACAAAAATTCAGCTCTGGTCTTTCCTTTCTGTTGATTTTATATTTTTTCTCTAACTTCTCCTGCTCCTATGTTTCTCCTGGATCATTTTGTCCGGCGTCAGCCAGTTTTCCCTGTGAACACAAGTTACAAAATATTGTTGTGTTAGTTAGAAAGCCACATTACTCCATCCTGTCCGTCAGCTTGTATTTAAGGACATTTTTAATTTAGCCTGAGCGTTTCATCCCCAGTGATAAATTGAGCCGACTTGTGGGAGTGGGCACATATTCTAAATTGAAAAAAAGGGTCTCATTAAAATTTGTCTTGGCATTTACATCAAGCAGTTTCATTTAATTGCCTCAAATACATTTTTTTATAACTCCTCCTCAGACTGGCAGATCAGATGGGGAGGGTAGAGTAATCCTCAACATGTGTGGCACCCACTCAACCACCATGCCTCTCTGGGGAACATTTAAAGGCCTCTTTTCTCTATTACAAACTTAATTACATATAGACAATTAAGTCATGGGAGCAATTATCGTTCAGTGGTAGTAAAGAGGGAAAAAAATTGCTGAAACGGACTGATCTAAATCAACACGATCAAAAGAGCAAACAGGGCAACGTGGGTAAATATCTAAAGACTCCGGGCGGAAAACTTTCCCCAAAAGAAAATCTCTGATAATTTGCAGGGGAAACCGTATATGTATTCGAGAAAGGCAGCTTCTGTTGCATAAGTGTTGCCTTAGATCTAACCACAGGCCTCCTTCTTGGAGACATCTTAAAAGTGAACCAGACATCCCACCCTCCTCCCCCCCCATGGCCAGGGAGAGACGTGTAGCCCACTCATCAATAGGTAATTTGAAAAAGCCCGGGGGGGAAAATGTGAGCGCTTCACTGGCTGCTACTGTGCAGAGAAGACTCTTCCCCTTAACTCACAGCTCAAAGGAACTCTATTTAGCGATGCTTAATTGTACCTCTGAGGCAAACATGTTATTTAATCCCAGCAGGGTCATACTGATGGAGTAAAGCGGTGTTATGTGTGCTTTTGCCCCACGCTGGCTATTAGGACTTATTAGTGCTTGAGGTTCACATTAGTCTACATAATTCCTGGAGGTAATCATTGGAGGCGCTGTGTTAAAGTGATCACTGTTTAATTAAAGAGAGATTAATTGGTCTGTGTTTTCATTCTTATGCACTAACAGTGAATGGCTGGTTGATTATGGCCTGAAAGAGGCTGTAGGCAGTTATTACGGTCCAAATGAGAGTGTCATGGGAACACTATAACCTGTGATTTCAAAGGTCTGAAATACGTCTTTCCCACTCGGTCCCTAATGTGAAAGATGAGGGGAAAGTTGTCTGTGTTTTCTTTGAATTTGTAGAGTTATTCCAGGGTCATAGAGCACTTTATTAGCCATAGTTTCTAAACTGATGCCAAAAAATCCAGTGAATCAATCAATAAATGAAAATGAGTACAGCATTATATCAGAAACCAAGAAAAATTCTGATTTCAGAGCTACCTTTTCTCCGTGATGTGACATTATCTCATTCTCAACAACTCCAGTACAATTTCTGCCTCTCCTCCATCCAGTTGTAGCAGTTAGAAGTTATCTAAACATGGCAGAAAAGGACTGCAGTGCAAGATTACGTTCACTCCTGTAACACGGAGACTGCAACAACAAACGGAGAGTTCAGTGCAAACACTCACAAGGCACTGTGTGTATTGTCCCGTCTTTTATCCCTTTATTTAGTAGCTAGGGGGCTAATTACACTGTTATGATAAGGCAACCTGCCAATTGACTGTGCTTACTCCAGGTTTCTGCCTACTTACAGTGTTGATAATAGACTCAAGAACAATCATCTTGTATGTTTAACACTATGAGCACTAACATCCCTGCACTCTCCCCTCATAAATCAATGCAAAATTTGTCTCGTATCTTTGCCGTGTTTACTCTACACGCATGCCAAATTGGTGTGTATTTTTTGGACGGCGCTGCACACTCATGCCGCAGTACGCATATCTTTGATTCTTGAACGCACCATAATTACCAGGTAGCTTAATGCTGTTGCGTTGGCCGGTGAAGCTTTTAATGCGGTGCTGTGCTGTTTTCACACTTAACAAGATCCCTTCATCCATTTGAGTTGCATCATGCTGGGCGAATTACCGTTATCCGATATAAGCCCTCAGAGAGGAAGTAACTACCTAACACTTAGAAAATTGGTCTATCTTGGAAGCGGTTCACCCTAATGAAACAGAACACCAGTATTGTAACCCTGATTCATATACCTCTTTCCCTCTTTTCCTGTCCTCTCTTCCCTCTCCTCCATCACTCACTTGTATTTCCTTTTCGTTATTTAAGTCCAAAGTTGGCTTTCTACAGAGCTGATGCAGCAATCCACGAGAAACCTGAACAGCATTGTTTAGCCCTTGCTTTCCTCCGATACAGCGTCTCTTCATGTTTCTACAAGGGGGGAAATATGGAGTGTCAAGGCTCCTGGATGTTTGGGTTCAACCCGTAACGACGTGAGTGAGAGCGCAGCCACGGCACCTACACAAGGCCTTACCTGTTCAGCCCCCACCCTAAAGAAAAGGGCAGGTTTTTCCCCTTGTTAGTTTAATCTTAAAGGAATGCGGTATCCCCTCTGACTCAGGCCAAACTCCTGAATACATAAACCTACTTAACAGCAGGTCAGGAAAAGAGCAGCAAGGGTTGGACGTGTTAGCCATATTTTTTAAGGCGATTCTGATTATTTATATGAGGTAACACAAACTGTAAATCGCCTGAGTGTGAACATAAAAGGGCAGAAAGTATGAGGAGAAGGTGCAACAAGATGAGTGAATGTGCATTAAAGAGTTAAAGTGTGCTGTGAGTGTGATCAATAGCTTGGCAGCAGCTCAGAGGAGCTCTCTGAGGGGATAAGTGCTCCCTGTTACAACGTGTTTCCAGACATTCACTTTCTCACCAGTCATATATGGTACGTTTGTCACTCAGCAAACTTTTAAAAAACACTGCAAGAAACATTTGGTCATTTTAAAGAAGAGCTCTGTATGGAAAACAGAATAATCACAGTCAGGTTTTTAGTTGCTTTAGTGCAGGTAGAGTACAATAAAGAGGGTATACATGTACAGTGTGTGTATAAGTGTGTAAAGGTGTCTGTGACAGGAAGATCTGTCCGCTTGATTAATGCTCTCACTCAAACTGGCACCTGGAACCAACCCCCCCTCTCCTGCCGCCCCCATGTCATGTGCATGTGTGTGTGTGTGTGTGTGTGTGTGTGTGTGTGTGTGTGTGTGTGTGTGTGTGTGTGTGTGTGTGCATTCCTTACACTGTGCCTTTAGAGGGGCTGAGTGTGGGTGTCGAGCAGAAGGCGCAGATGGGACCAGAGGACTCGGAGCAGAAGAAAAGAAAGGTGTGCGCAGTGGAGAGAACAATAGATGGACGTGCAGTGGAGGGTATGGGGTGTCATTAATAACACACAGGCCCCATCTCCTAATTTGCTCAAATTACCTGCCCACACATCGGGCCCCCTGCCAGCGCCGTGGTGTGAACACAGCAGATCAAATACACCTGAAAATCAAAGTGCCCACCCACTCGGCAACGCCCACACAGGCCTTTTATGGTGGTCTGACAGCTGAGGGCCTGTGTGGACGAAAGGGGGTCCAAGTTTGATCTTTTATGTGAGAGTGAGGGGTAAAGTGTAAGGAAATTACAGAGAAAGAGAGAAACATTAAAAGGAGAGAAAAAGAGAAAAGAGTGAGTGATACAGAGTCAGAGATATGACACAAAAGGTAGGATCAGCTTGCACTCTTGAGGCATCCAGTAGGAGACTAACTCTTTCAAACCACCTCCCATATGGCACCGCGGGGGTGGCCATTTACCATCATCCACCCTCCTCTTCTTCCCTTTCCTTCCCTCTCCTCCTTCCCCCTTATGTCCTCCCTCCATCCTTCCCCTCCCACCCACGCTTCCAGGAAAAAGGCGATGACAAATGTGACGAGGCGGCGATGCTTTGGTCACCACAGCAATCAGAACAGAGTCATCAGCACCAGCACCACCTGTGACAAACATTCACACACACACACACTGAAACATGTGCGTGTATGCATGGAGATATATTCAAGTCGGTGCACGGACACTGAAATGAAATATGCCCCAGAGACACAAAAGGGGCCAGGGGAGTGTGTGTAGGTGTGTGCAGTGGGATGCTGGTCTTTGAACTTTGATATTGACAAGTCTCTAGGGAGGAGATCTCATTTGTAAAGTGGCTTAGAGAGAGGGAGGGAAAGAAAGAAAGAAAAAAAAGAAAGAAAGAAAGAAGTGAAACAACAATGCAGACAACAGAGATCAAGAACTTAAAGCTTTGGAGGTAACACTTGTATTGAAGTATAACTGCCTTTTTAAGCGTCTGTGTGTTGCAAGTATCAGGAAATTTAAAGTGTATATTAATGTATTTGTTACCAATGATAACTCTTTCTATGAAATGTTGTATAGTTGGTTAATGAATATTGACAAAGCAGCTGTAATCATATTTAATCATACATAATTACAGTGTTTAAATAAGGCATAGATTAACTGTTAATTATCCACATGTGGCTTTAAAAGTATTGCAAATGAATGCTGTCGAGCCCAAAAGTTCTTTTTTTTACTTAGAACTCTTAAGAACTCATAATTCAATATTAATTTGCCATTACAATATATTATATAATCATTAATTTTCTTCTGGTGCGCTCACCAGCATTTTGATGGCAGATGTTCACACTGTTTTCACTGTTGTCGTAGAGATATATTAGTTATTCAGATCAACTTGCATCTTAATTCAGAAAGGCTCAAGCACTACTTAACTTGAGTAGATGGAAGATAAATGAATACATGATGAATAACAGTAATAAGTAACTGAATTGTTAACCTGTTGACACAAATTTCATTAAAGAAATATTTGTCTTAGATGATTAAAACTCTGTTTTGTACTCTTCTCCAATCTCTGAGTAAAGAGTCACACTAAACAAAATGTAAAGCTCCTGTGAGGAACTTTCAGGTTGTGTTAATTTTGGCGCCCCCTGTGGACAAGGCAGTATCTCTTCACTAATGATTTAGTCCTGTAGGGGTGACATTAGTTGTTTGTTTTAAAAAAAAACAGAAAAACTCCCCCTTCTTTATTTTAGCATTCATCAGAAATCTTTGTCATGGAATATGTCGGAGGGGGGAGGCAGTTTTGGTGGTGTTCAGTTGGTACACTACCCCCGCCAACAGCTTTAGACAGCACAAATAACTGCACAGTACAAGTAAGTCGTTATGTTGATAGTCTTGTTTGGTTTGGTAGGTCATAAAGGGGCATCATCTTTAATTGTATTCAGATTCATAACCAGTTAGAAATTCCTCACTGGGCTTTAAAAATGTCCTCCTATGTTACAAACTACACCTACCTTTTATATTGTTCCATAAGTGTTAATAAACTTCTTAAAAATGGGTTGAAATAAAAAGTTACCAGTTAGGTTTTCTGTCCAACAACTTTATGTCTCATGTTCAGAGGTCTGTCTAACTCCAGCGGTGAAAAAAAAGAAAGTTTCAAGCCATTTCTGCTGGTACAGCACTGTTACAAAACTGCAAAATCCCCTACATTACATTTCAGGTTGTTTTCAAAGCTCTCTCCTGTGACTGAGGCTGGCATCTTTGGAGAACTTGTAGCTGCTGTGTTTTTTGTCGATCTCTGCGCTGTTCCAGTTTACACATTGTCAATCCAATCATACTGCTGCGACACGCAGCTCTGTGTGATCAAAGTCTGCACACATACATACTGTCTGATCCTCGCCCGAGCACACTTTCAGTCTAGAGTTGAATCCTGTCACTCACTCAGACAGCTGCCCGCTTACAGTCGTCTGTAGTTCATTTTGTTGTTGCAGTTTAAAGTTTTCCGTCAACTGTTGCGCTCTTCATTCTATTTTCTGTCTCTCCCCAAAGGAAATAGGTCTCTCTCTCTTTTCTCCTTTTGGATAGCGACCAATAACAGGCCTTTTCCACTTCACTTCTCCTCGTGCTGAATGAGCAAAGGAGGATCCCAAAGGAGCGGGAATATTTTATTACAGTGATATTTTGAAAGTTCTTCTCCCTCTCTGTCTTTCTTCCTCTCTCGTGACGGAATTTTAGGATGCTGCAACATTTCTGTCTGATTGTGTGTGTGTGCAAGAAAACAGCTCACGCAGAGCAAAGACAATTCAAAGTTACAGCTAAATGACAGGCTGCGAGGCTCCGCTCGTTTGAATTGCATTGTTTTCTTTTCATTCCTGCTCGGGAGGAGGATTGGTGAAAATGAAAAAGAAAGCCCAATTGGGACAGAAAGCGAGCAGTTTAGTCTCAGGAGAATTACTCTCGGCACAAACAAAAATAGCAGTCATTTTCTGCTGACAAACACTTTTTAATGTGAGGGTGTTTCTGTGTGAAGTTGGGCTCTTTCTGTTGACCTATTTATGACAAAGCTACCATTTCAGGAGAGAGGAGGTTGTGTATGTGCATTGTAGCTTTGGTTTACTGCAGCCTGAAGGTGTGTGAGTATAATAAGGAAATGACAGAGTGTTTTGGTTTAATTGGAAGCTCAGGCTCCTTGATAAAAATAATTTAATCTGGAGATATGTTCATTTAGGAAAAGGTGTCGTCAAAATTGTCTTTACAATGCCCACGCACAACTTTATCTTTGCATTTCTAAAAAATGTCACTTTCACATAAATACTGCATTACACACACGATTACACCCACACATACACACACAGACATGCACACTCAGCCAGACAGATACACACGCCCTTTTCCTGCAGGACCCTGCAGATGCAGCAGAAACAGTCGAGTTGGTCTCTCTGGTAAACAAACAGTGAGAGGCTGCTGGGAGTCTTCATGGGCCTCCAAATTATAGCCCGGTTAACCAAAGTCTCAGAGCCAGCCCCTTTACTGCTACACACACACACACACACACACACACACACATACACACTGTGCGTACACACCCACATCACATGCATACGCACACATGAGCAGTGCACATTAAAGGCACTATAGAGGCACACTTTAAAAGCACATACACAATCAGGTTCTAATGGGACTTTGTCTGCGCTGCAGTTGAGCCAAGGGTAAAAGATTTTATAGACACAAGAGAGGCTGAGAGGGAAGCAGACCCTGAGGGCCGATCATAAATATTACCCAATCATCAAGCTCACAGTGTGAGGCAATTACTGATGAAAAAGAATCTGTGGCCATGTAAACACAGCTTTAATGTTTACAGCCTTTAACCCTGTATACAACGTATTAGGACTTTAAGGTTTCTGGACCAGTAGAGGCTGACTTTCTCAGCCTGATAGATGGATCAGGGAGCTTTGTGGAAGTGTGGTTTAAACAGTGTTTTATTTTGCAGGAAAACTGCTTAAAGAAGCACCAGTGTGGTGGAATACACTACTTTAGCAAGAAGAGGCTGGATTGTTAAGAGCTTCTTTAATTGTCAATAAATGAGTTCTGCAACTACTGGGGACACTTTTCAGTCTCTGGAGGACCGAAGAACATACCAGAGTGATCTATGACGCCATTAAATCCAGTTAAAACATTTAAGGCGATCAGTTCTCGCAAAATTATTCGCCGTAAATCTCGTGCTTCCAGGGTGACAGTATATTCCGAGCGGGCGATTTAATTGTCAGCTAGAGACCACATCCCAACAAGCCCGTTGCCAGAGAGATTTTATATGTGCGTGATGTTCAAATTCTCAGCTTAGCTATCATGCAACACCACAAAGTAGATTGTGTTTGAAGGACAGCGTTTCACAACATAACTGATGTTACCCGTGGGACCAAGCAGTCGAGGAGTCTCCCCGATCAGGACTCCATTCAGGCGCTATAACTCTGGCGACATCCGAGGCTCAGTGAGGGGCAGGGCAGACATGACATGAAAGCGCCCCATCCTGGAAAAACCAGCAAGTTCTGAGTAAAAATGTGGAAAATACAGGGTCATGGGTCACACAATCAGACAATAGGCATTTATCTTTCGGGAAATCATGTTTTCCCCAAAACGTTCATGTTTCCTTTCGTTGAACCCTGTTTTCCAAAGATTGCTGGAACTGATTTTGTCTGAGGACATCTAAGGCTTGAAGCTCTGAAAGTGAACTCCCTCCAACCTCCTTTTTTATCCTCCTTTACACCCCCACCTTGTTGTGAGTCATCTCTGACCAGTAGCCTAATAGGCCCAGTCTAATTACAGGCTAAGGTTCTCAGCAAAGGCCCATCTGAGTGTGCTGCATCAGCGGTGACACTCTCCACTTGGTTTGTTAACTCATTCAGCACACACAGCATCAGACGCATCAAGTAAGACCTTGAAATTTCACAAACCAAGACTTCGTAGGGGCCGTTTTGATGGTTTGGAATTGGATCTAGTTTGTGTGGCTCCAGGTTGCAGAGTTCAGACTCAGGGTTTTGGAGCAGCTCCGAGCTGGACTGAGATCAGGAAGAGATCAGGAAAAAGAGAAAGGAAAGCGAGATCCAAACCCTCGGAAGTTGAGCCCTGCTGCTTCATGAACGCCCAGTGCTGCGGCTGCACGCTGTTCCTGCCCACCACTGTTGTTTTATTTCCTGTTTATCTGATTGGCTGTTGAGCCAGTTTGGGGCATGCTGACTGACAGACTGACAGATTTGACACTGATTGCCCCCTAGAAGTAACGGCAAAGAAATGGCATGATTCATCTGGAAGGTTTACAATAAAGGTTCATTTTCCGTCAGTGAAATTCATCATACAAGGTCCGTTTAGGTATCCAAGAGAAACAAATAGTATATTTGATATATTTTAATGCTCCAAGACAAAAAATATATATATGGTACATTTCAAGGTGTGGGTTCACAGAGTCTATGTTTATGTCTGTGTTCAATTGAGCATCCATAACTGACTCTTTCCCCCTCGATCTGGCTCTTTTCCACACTTCTTTATATCAATTTAGACCTAATGCACCTGGACTTTCCTCCATCCTGCCTCTAGCCATATACATGCAAACAATCTTACCTTCTGTCTCCTTCCTTTCCCTCCCTCCCTCCCTCCCTCCAGCCACTGTCCATCCCGCCTTACCTTCCTCCAGTCTCCAAACGGGAGCAGTGGAAACAGGCGAGTGATAGCCGATAGCCCCCCTGCGAGTGCTCGTCTGGGCCGCTGTTTTGCCTCTCGCCGGGCAGTCACTCTATCTGTATCGCCCGTTCCTCCTCCACCTCAAATAAATCATCCTCAATCCTACAACACATACAGGGAGAACAGAGAGAAATCTCCCCCTATAAATCTGGTATTAGTTTTACCTCGCATAATGAACACAGGGGCTAAACGGCCCCGGATACATGAGAACAGCATGTCTTGCAGATGTACTATAAATATTTTGATACTAGCCGGCTAGTTTGCAGAGGGGAAGTAGACCGGTGAAATACACAGAGGAAGGGAAAAGTGTAAAGTGGAATGTTGGCCTAGCCTGGGTGTCTGTATTGTCTTTAGCACCTACAGAAGGTCTTGGTCCAAGAAAAACGCTCTTTACAGGGTTCCTGTTCCCAGCCGCGGTCCGGTACCACTCCTGGATACGCTGCGTTTCCTTCAAGCAAATCCTTCAAACTGGTCTCAGAGGAGGGGGGCTCATTGTGTGATTAATAGCACAATCGGACCTGATTGAGTGATAGATGGTTTGAAGGGAAAACCAGCACGCCTTAAGGGACACTCCAGGGCGACTGAGTCTGGGAAAGACGGCTCGCTGAAGGGTTTGATGGGTGGAACGGCTGAATTAAAGTGAAGGGCTAATAATAGCATAGCTAATGGCACAAAAGCTGCACAGACAGGGGCAGCCAGAAAACGCCTGATGGCGTTAACGATATTTTGTTGCAGATCTGCAGAGACAAACTGTAACATACACACTAGCCTTTGGAAAAACTGAACTCCCCCATTTTCTGGCATCAACCCTGGGCACTGTCACCCTACCTCATCAAAGAGCCACAAACAGAAAACCTACAAACACACTGTTACGCATGCTGTGACAGCAGGTGGTGTGTGACACGTCAACATCTGAAAGCTCTCTGGCTCACAGAGAAAGAGTTCTCAGCTCTGCTCCCCCCGTGGCTCAGATCTATCATTGGGTCTCTTTAATGGCAGCCTTCGTCACATATTACTGCTTTATTTTCTCCTCTCCATCTCCCTGCCCACAGAAGTTCCTTTTTTGTTCCTATTTTTAAGTACAAGTGATCTCAATTAGGGACCTCCATGAAGGCGGTAGGCGGCAGACAGTCAGAGCAATAAGAGCAGAGAGGAAATTGTCTTTATACCCCCTCCTCCCCTCCTCCCTCCCTCCTTCACTACCCTCCTGCCACAAGCATCGAGCAGCCGCCCCCTCCATGTCTCCATCTCTTTCCATGCTGCTCTGTGCCATTTTTAAAGCAGAGTGAAATATGAAAGAAAACTCTGCATCTCTGTTTCTTGAGCAGAACTATATACACTGAACTATAAAGGCTCTTCACCTTATAGACTGATACAAACTTGGATTACACTCAGTGAAAACGGTTGTTGGGTAATATGCACACACACCACAAAACGTGCCGTCCTCTTCCTAACAGTTCACGGTGATGTCACGGGCTCTGTGACAAACAGTCATTAAGGGCTTTGCTGTGATCTAGGATCAGTGCGTGGATGTGAGGTTGCGTGGATGAGGTCACAAGGAGTAAAGTTTCTCCTGTCGTCATCATCCTCCTCTGTCGGCTAGCTTGTTCAGTAATTATGTGCCATATTGGCCGGCTACCAGCCCGAGTCTAACTAGCTGACCGTCAGTCTAGTTTTGTGGCTTCTCTCTGCTCTCCTGGTAGGCTTGGTTGATTGGCTGGTAGACTGGATCTTTGGCTCCTTTGCTGCCTAGCCTGGTGGGCTCGCTGATTGGTTAGCTGGCAGGACCGGTCGGCTGGTGGTCTGCCAAACATGGAAACATCCCGTTAGAGTTGAAACAGCCTGGGCCTCGTCACAGTGCTCCTCTAGAAGGCTATAATTAAGCGTCTTGAAAAATGCAGCACTGTGAAATGTAGCCTTAATCCTGCGTCTAAAGTGGCTGTACTTTTCCTCTTGAAGGATGAGAGTGTTTGCTTTTTGCAAAGGAGAAAAAGCAGCATATCCCTTTTATTTTCATTATTTTTCTTTGTGGAGGAGTCAAATACATGGTCATCTTCAAAAGAAGTGTAAACATGTGAATGCAAACTGTTGCACCTGACTTTGTTGCACATTTTAGCATAAACACTTAACTTTTACACCCCCTGTAATCTTTCCTAATGAGGTGTTAATAGTACGGATAGATGGGTTTCTAAACGTGTGTTCTTACGTGTCAAGAAAGATGTAATAAAGCTGACAGTTATATAAGGACGAGGGAAGTTAGACTTTGTGTAGAGTGTGTGTGCACATATTAGTGGTTCACACAGCCTTTGTCGTCCCAAGTGGGACTGGGAACAGAAACTTTTATTACATGCTTGATATCTCGACAGGAAAATTAGTCAAAGAGATGTCAGCTGAGTTTAATTTTTATTGGAGACAAATAATTGAAACTGAGCGGCAGAAATACAATATTACCATAAATCATAAAGCGCACATCCTGCTCACTGTGGTATACTGTGGTTCTTCACTGTTAGCGACTTCTCCTACTGTGCAATGACTCCAAGCCAGTGTAACACAGTAGATGAATAATACCAGAGCTGAGGGAGGCGATCCAGCTGTGCACCAGGCGAGCAGCCGCCACACTGAACCAGCAGCTTTATGCTCCATTCATTACTTCACAACATTAAATCTGTTAATACTGAGCCGGATAGGTCAGGTTTTCAAAAAGTCCAACAGTGCATGAGAGTTCCAGCGATCACATTTAATCAAAGGTTGATTTTAGACGGGGTTTAATCCAGGACACTCAAGCAGGGAAGTGGTATTTTTCGATTGAACTGTGTATTCTGGCACATTAACGCCTTCTCTGGTGTCTCCTTCACATCTCCGGGACATCAAACGATAGATTTTAAACTCAGAGGTTGCCCTACCTCTGACTGACAGAGAGCCAGACAGCAGGCCGTACTGAGTGAATGCGGGCGTATCCTGTAGGGAGCTGGAAGACAGATGCTGGACGTACAGCGGGGAGGCAAAGCGGAGTCAGATGGGACAAACACTCTTTGATGAGCTGAGTTGTCGGGGTTTTTGTCACGACTACACAGGGGTGAGGAGCTGAGGGGGTGCGCTTTGAGGCCTTGAATCAGACAGGGGGAATCATGAGACTCTTCCTGCCTTTCCCTCTGATGAGCCACCGAGTGCAGAGAGTCTAAAATTTACGACTGTTCTACAAAAAAATAGTTCCCAAAATTAAATTCCAGCTCAAATTTCATTCAAAATAATGTAGAACACATATGCGTTTAAATTAATTAGCCTGATTAAATTGATGGACTGAAATGGACTCAGAGGTTGTTATTATTTCAGCCGTAACATTTCCTAAATTAAATTCCTCTACAACATTAAGGATGTTTTCCACATTACAGCAAATGTATTCAGCGGTGAAAAAGTGATATTATCGGAGCTGAAACTTAACTCTGTTGGAATAACCGGCTCCACGGTCCCTGCAAGGCCATGTTTATCACTATTACAGATTTAATTACTACTATTCACATTTATCCATCCATGAATTGTTAGTTGATCTTTGAGAATGTTGGACAATGTGAACCATATTTCTACTGTTTGGGGCACACAGAGGGGAAGTGTAACTCAATCACTCTTTTTTTTCTCCTCCTCCCCGTCCACATGACGAGGTGCCAGATGCGTGTCAGTGCTTTTAGACTTTATATATATCCCTCCCACATCCTCACACACTCATATAGACCAGCGCTAACAGACATGCACTCATGTGCACACCCATGTACTGTCATACTTATGAAACACACAAAGTCAGGTTATTTCAAGTCACTTTTGGGCTTAAATTCTTTTTTTTCAACACAGAAATCTTTTTGTTAAAAAGTACAACACCATGTCGAAGTTTATGGCATCAAAACAAGCTGCGATAAAAACAGACAGGACCCAAATAACCTGACAGCTGTGCCTCCCAGTAGTCCCTTTTTATTTAGAAACAAGCCAGAAGTATCAAAGGCCTTTGTCTTTAAGTCAAGCACCAATAAAAGACTGTTTGGGAGCAACGGAAAAGGAACACAGAGTAGCTGCTGTGTGATGTGGCACTCAAAAACAGACTCATTGGGAGACTGATGGGTAATCGGGGTGGAGGGCGGAGGGCGGAGGGTGGGTGATGAGAGCCGGCTGAGATATGGAGTCTGTCAGAGGGTAGATGATGCCCTCTACAGTAGACACATGAGGGGAGGACGATACAGGCCTGCTCACTGCTTGCATTCACAGAAGCCTTCACAAAAACAAGATATTTTAAACATGTCAGGACTTCAATGAATACATTAAATCCTTTTTATTTGAACAAGGTTAAGCTCACAGTGAAAGGGTGTTATTCTCGGTGGAGAGAAAATGTTAGATTTGCTAAAAATGTGTGAATTTCTGTGTTTGTTATTTTTGCATTTCTTTGGAAAGTGTGTCATTTGCAATACTATAGTCTCCTTTTTAATGTGTATGGGGTAAAATGTAATCAGATCCTTTAAAGAAAGGTCCCTCACTGGGAAAATACACCATGCAATATTACATTTTTTAAATAAAAGGACGCCTTGATTATTTTTTAGAATTTCTACCAAAGGCTTACAAACACTGACTGTGAGTGTTCAACAATTATTTTGCATGTTATTGGAGAATTATTGTTGATGCATTGTTGTGTAAATTCTGTTTGTCTGTTTTATTTGGTGGAGGAAACATCATTTTTGACACGTTATAAAATGTCAAGCTGCTTTAACATAAGAACGACATTATATTTTGTAAGCTCACAAGCTTCTTGCTGAAAAGTATTTTTTCTGCAAAGTAATTATAGTAACCAAGGACATTCAATGGAGTATAAACTGCAGCATTTATTTAAAATGTGATGAAGTCTGAGGAAGCATTACAGTTTATTCCTCAACACAGTTTTCCGTTGCTTTCCTGTTTGTTTGAGATATGCATATTAAGTTTTGAATTACGCATCTTCAAAAACAGAGAGACTCATCTTTTGGCGCTGTTATGTTTCATACAAGTAATTAAACTGTTGCCATGTGAGTGTTTTACAAGCTGTATGAAGCACTAAAAATATAAATTCAAATAACTGGCGTTATAAAAACTGCCATCAGCGCACAAGCAGCGGCCACATGTGCGGTGGAACATAAATTATAGTCGGTGTAAAGTAGAATACCTGTACACCTGCACAACAGCTCTCCCCTGCGACCGAGTGAAACTCTACTCCAGCACCTCTACCTGACTCACCGCTCTCCGGTGACTCACTCACTCCTTTACCTTATGGAGTGTAGCTCACTTCTCACCCAGGCTCGGCTCTCTGAACGCTCTTCAGACGCGCACATTGTCAAGACATAGTTGTAACATAACGCGGACTGACGGACGGATGGAGTTACCGACTGGACATGACCGTCCCCGGCAGAGTTAGGAGCGCGTGGAGGGTCCAGGGGAGCGGTATTATGTGGGTATGTACAGCGGGCTGTGGGAGACTCAGTGTAACGACAAGGAGAGAGGCGTTAAACATAGCTCCATGTGTGTTTCATGAAGGTACAGACCTGACACGGAGACCTGTCCGCTCGTCTATACAGGCGTGATAGATTATGGCAGAGGGAATGGATCTGACTCCAGACACCACGTGTTGGAGTCGCATCAGCGCAATAATTGCTGGGCGCTCGAGCTATATAAACCACAAAAAGCCTGCGCACGGGAAACCCCGACCTCCAAACACTAACCACATTTACGGCTACAAAAACGGGATCTATTTTGCGCCTCCTTCATCTCACCGGTGATGATTTTTTTCCCCCGACTTCATCAACCTTTTTAACCCTAAACACAAAACCTGCGGGGCGACCGAGAGTCTATACGGAAAACGTGTAGAGTTTTCAGGCGTCTCTGGGTTATAAATAGCTCTATTAAGTATTGTTAAAGCGTATTCCTTTGACTTTGAAACTTTTTTGTGTGTACATAGCCTGCGGGCTTTCAGAAAGCCTTTCAGTTTGGCACAAAGACTTCAATGACGCACCTGGAGCAGCGCTTTGACTCCTCACTAAAGGAAGACAGACAAAAACTTTTTTGAGCATCTGGGTCGGCTGTTCAATTTTGGACCTGCTTTTTTTGTAATAGTATAGCCTGTTACGCGCTCGGACATTTATTTCATGTTATTTTTATCTGCACATGAGCAACTACGCCTGCGTTATGGCGCATGGACGCTCCGCCAGAGAAGTTTGAAAAAAGAGCTTGTCATTTAAAACATCATCAAGTTTTTTGAGGGTTGTTTTTCTTGTCGGGGAAGTATATTTTATTTCGTTTGAAGGCGCCCACTAAAGTTTGTAGTGGAGAGGGTTTTGAAACGCGGTGTGCGCTCGCGAAGTCCCATTTTCCGTTGGCAGCCGAGCTGAGGTTCAGCGAGCAGCGCCGCACACTGCGAGTTTCTCAGTGAGAGAAGGAAAGACATAAGAGAGGAGCTGGAGAGACTTTGGTGCCTTTTCTGATAATCCACGCTGTTGTGATGCGAATTCCCGTAGATCCCAGCGCCAGTCGGAGGTTCAGTCCGCCGTCCAACAGCCTCCAGCCGGTCCCAGGGAAGATGAACGATGTGAGCTCTCCGGGCGGGCAGCCGGACGCTGCGGCGGCGGTGCCAAGACTGCGTCCCCACGAAAACCGCAGCATGGCCGAGATCATCGCCGACCACCCGGCCGAGCTGGTCCGGACCGACAGCCCCAACTTTTTGTGCTCAGTCCTGCCCTCCCACTGGCGGTGCAACAAGACGCTGCCCGTCGCCTTTAAGGTGAGTGCCGTCTCTGTCATGTGCTGCTGAGTTAGAGACCGCAGAGTGAGTCGGTGTCCCATGTAACACAAACAACCACCAAATTAAGTCAAATGTAGACTGCTTTACTCTGAGTATATTCTTCTATTAAAATAGAGGGATCCCTCCTTTTCCATTTTTTTAATTTTAAACTCTTAAATACCGAGAGTTTGTGTTTTTTGTGTTTTTTGTGTGTTTTTCTTCTTGTCCCTCTGTTAATCCTCACTTAGATTTAGCGTGTTTTCTGAGAATATTAGGTTTCTTTTTAATATAATCACATCTGTTGTGAAATGTGCCTGCTTTAAAAAGCCTCAAGCGTTTTTAAAGTTACTTCAAAAATATTACAAAAAATAGCTTTTTTACAATAGAGCAGCATCAAAGATGTGATGTAGGAAAGGGCCTGAAAATATAAACCAGATTAATACGGAGTCACGTGTTTATGAATGCTTTTTTCACATTTTATAAACAAACAAAAACTGCATTTTATTTACTTACAATTATTGAACATTGTAAATTACAATAATTATCTCTGGTATCTAAAGAGACCTCCCACTTAGACAATAATTCTACACTAACAGCTTTTTTTTCATGGTTATTATTTACAGTTCTGCGTATTCAGAAATTAATTACATATGTTGAGGATTTATACAAACAAGAAAAACTCACATGTTAAATATATGTTACAAAATATTGTGGCTTATTATCCTAAATGATTGATGCTTATGCTTAATTAATTTAGTCTTCAATTTTGGAGTTTTACTGAAAACAGAGGAAAGAAAAAAGATCTGTAGACATCAAAAAAGCAAAATAAAAAAAAGCAAAGACTAATTACACTGTAGGCCTCTGAACGTCTCTGAAGCCCTGACACTGTTCTGCTCCCATGATAATTCACAGGAAAGGCCCTATTAATTACTTGACAGATTTGATTCAAAGGATGGATCAAAGAAACACCAAAGTGGAAATTTGCGGCTAAAGCTCTGGCTCCAAATCAAATGTGACACATTTTAAAATATATGTGTTATTTAACCGTTCTTATTACCAGGGCTCTGTAATTATTGCAGCTCTGTAGGCCTACTCATGCTCTTTTATCGTCATCCAGGGATCAAAATGATAACATAACAAGGCCCTGCTGCTTTTGTTTTTCTAATGACAAAGTGAAACTGAATTAAAACCCATATGTCAACAGCATTTTAGGGAGGATGGTGTGATGTTAAGCAAGCCTTTTACTTAAGCTCCATTTATTATTTTTCCAGAAAAATTTGAAATTATTCAAGAATTGATGTCACCCAGCTTTTGGCTTTAAACTAAAGGAATTCCTTAATTGTTGTTTTTTTTTTTCTATAATAATGTATTTAATCGTAAACAGAGGAAGAAAACATGTTGCAGCATTTCACAGATGGAAGTTATTTTTACCTTTGTCCCATTTATGTTCCCTAAGAGTTTTGTTTCATGTAGTTTCTGAATTTCTTCCCTTTGTACCCCACAGGTGGTTGCCCTTGGAGACATACCGGATGGGACAGTCGTCACGGTAATGGCGGGCAACGATGAGAACTACTCGGCCGAGCTGCGGAACGCCTCAGGTGTGATGAAGAACCAAGTGGCACGCTTCAACGACCTGCGCTTCGTGGGCCGCAGTGGTCGAGGTGAGGCCTGAAACACTCAGAGCTGCGTTCACTGTACAGCTCAGCAGGAGCTATTAGGTTCAGTGGTGTGGATTAGTGGTCACACTCCCTTCATGGCAACCACATAATGATCTCTAACTCTGAGCTCAAATCCCAACATCATCTCCTCAAACCTCAGGGCTGAATGAAGTCGCGTTGCACCTTAAAAATGAGGGTCCTTGATTTATTTGTTCTGAGACAGAAAAGCTTTTTAAAAATCGTACAGACCTTCAAACATGGCTTTAGACAAAGACAGCTGTGAGCAAGTGTTGATTGAAGTCATTTTTACTTTCCTTTCCGTAACGTTCACCTGACATGACCCTGCTCAGTTCAGGCTTATTTACATGATGGGTGGTGCTGCAGCCTCGCTGCTGATCACTCTGCACACATCCTCAGGCTGTCAAGCAGCAAGGAAGAAGCGCCCTCCTATTGGGTCAAAAAGCATTCCCAGAATATTTGGCATGGCCAAGGCGCGACTCTTTGCATCATTAACTGCCTTGTCACTAAGGCGTCTTATTTACGGTTAGAGATTTGGCACCATGGATGTGCTCTCACCCTCAACGAACTGAGTGGAAATATTCCCTTTGACATTTTTATTTTCTACAAGTCTCACAGAACAGCGGTTGCCTGCCATAAGTTGATGGTGATAAGCGCTGTCAGCACATTCATCAGTGACTTTTCCTCTCAGTTTCCCTCTGTTATAAAAAAGGGAGGAAGCAGAAGCAGTGAGGATGAAGATTTAAAAAAAGAGCAGTAGAGGTATGGTGGCCAGGCTTGTCGTCACACAGATCTTGCATGCAGCCCTCTGCTGTGACACAGAATCTAGTCACAGGAAGTGACATAGGAGCCTGAGGAGATCGGACTACTGTGTCTGAAATGAACACCGGGTAGTGACAGAGATAAGTACAAGCAGAGCAAACTGATAGGATGTTAGATAGCTAACAGTCATGCACACAGAGACAGGGGAAGCCTCTGAGATAGACAAAGATTGATAGTTCAAGGCTGAAACAGTGCCAGCATGCAATGACAGAGAGGATGGAAGGGACAGGTGATTCAGAGAGTAATCAGACACCTGTGATAGCATCATTAGAGTTAATGTTATAGTAGTATACAGGATTGCTTTGACAGTGAGCCCGAATTAGAAACAGGGAAGCAGGGAGGTGACGCACTGGGTGTTATCACAGATCCCTAGCTCTGGTTCACCCGCATGCACCTCAAATCAGGTATGTGGAACACCTGTTGCATCTGGGATCTGTTATCTCCCCTGATCATCTTATCGCTTCCTTGAAAGGCATGTTTACACAGAGCTGGAGTGACTAGAAGAGAGGACATGCACGGGTTGGTGTCTGCGTCTGAATGGACAGCTGCTGCAGAAACCTGCCCCCCACCTTCCTGTTTCCTTTGTGTAGCCATGGTTACACGACGCATCTGCATACCTCAGCCTTTAGCGCTGCTGCTGACTTGGCTGTTGCACTCTGATTCATAGTGTTCCTCACGCACACACATGCACACACACAAACCCCAAGGCAGCAACTGCTGGGGATTATCGAGAAAGGAAGTGACTATTAAAATGCCTCTCGCCCACTCACACTGCGTTAGACGGGGGAGAAAGTCTGGATAACGAGACACTGGCTCCTCCAGTCAATCTTCCATTTAGGCTCTGCCAAAGAACCTAAATAGACCCACTGAAAGAGGCAATCATGTCTGTCGTTAATCCTAGTTTGCATTGGCCATTATGTGATCACAACCACACTTGTGACTTGAGGATGGTTTAGCGATGAATGCATGTCATTGTCCGTGAGGATGGTGTGTCATTTGATGTTGTTTGATGTCACCACAGGCAAGAGCTTCACGCTGACAATCACAGTATTCACCAACCCACCACAAGTGGCCACTTACCACCGAGCCATAAAGGTCACCGTGGACGGACCACGTGAGCCCAGGAGTGAGTACAAAGGCACGCACATACAGCACAGTACAGGAGCACACTGACACACACAACGCAGCACACAACATATTCATAGCATGAGTTTGCATTTGAAGAGGCAAATCAGCTGTTTCATGCCTTTAAAGTTCTGTATTCTAAAGTTATTGTCGGGCTGTTCTTTAAAAATATGGGGGATTTACAAATGGTTCAAACGTGATTAAAATTAAAGTAAAAAAGGATAAAACATCCTCACTTTTAATGCTGAAGTGACTCAAAAACACCAGCTCCTACAATTCACAGAATGCAACACAATGGAATCTTTCATCTAGCACTACCTAACCCATAAAAAGCAAACTTTTGTCTCAAGCTGTACCTCCAGTTTTTAAGCTTTAGTTCGATGTCTCAAGCCCAATTTTAGATAACCCTGATGACATCATGTCATACTTCATAAAGTTTCCTCCATAACAACACAATCAGTACACTGTGAACCGTTTTTACAAGCAGACAAATACTCCTAGTGATTGGTTAATTAAACTGAAAACTTTGTCGAGCGCCTCTTTAAAAAACTGTGGGTGTGGCTAAATGTGCAGCCAGTCAGTGGCAGCTAAAAAAAGCCCAGGCATTAAAATGTATTAAGTTAGACCCAAAAAGTTTACCGGCAAAAAGTTTGATTGTTTCATCAGCAATCAACAGGTTTTGTATAAAATACAAAGTCGACCTGTCAGAAAGAATCTCAGCACCCCTGTGACAGTCTGAATGAAAGAAGGGAAATAAAAAGTGAGGCAGAGTATTCCTTAGAGGGTACACTGGGTAGCAGAATGCTAGCATCAGCTCCTTTTAATGGGCCATATAAAAACAACTGAGGAGGAAAAAAAAACTTTACTATAGCCATCAGTGCCAACTGGTCTGGCATGCAGCTGTTTCCCCAACCCTCCTCCCTATTCATAAAAAAAACCATATTCTCATCTCATGGCGTCTCAATGAACAATATCACATCACAAACAACCCACTCGCCGCCTGCGCTGCCACATATGGCACCAGGACGCTCGGAGACACAGCGGAGCCAGGAGACAGTAGGATTAGCACCAGCATCAGTCTCCGTTGTAGGAAACCTGCCAGGGTGCCAAAAGAGGGATCAGAAAGTCGACATCCAGTGTTCATCATCACACACAAGGAAACAAAGGCACATGCTAGTCGTCATGCACACATGTACTCACAATCACACATACTTTTTCCCCCTTCTTCCTTTCCTCACACTCAAGCCTTTTTGTTTGATCAAAAGCATTTCCTGTGCATCTGCTGTCCCCCGTCAGATGACTTTCAAACAAGTCCTGTTAGTCGGTGGTGAGCAGATGGGAGTCAGGGTAAAATTTTGTTTAGAAAAGACCCAGCTTGATCTCAACAAAGTCACAGTCAAAGAGCTGAAAGCCTTCCTGGAAGTATGTGAAGGGAGATTGAGTCAATAGACTAGAAAAAGTAAACACCACCTTACATCAGGTGAGGGATTCTGGCACTTTCATTTGTTATTCTGCTCTTTGTCTCAGACCAATTTGTGGTCAGAAACACATATTTTAGAGTTAAATCCTGCACGTTCTAACTCAAGTCTCAGGACAATAATTTAAGCAATAAAGAGTATGTCATCATACGTAACCCCTGAACTTCTTTACTTTGCTGTTAAGTGGTCAGAATTGCAGCCGGTGTAATTTACCCAGAAACTACAGCCAGAACACGTCTCCCTCTCAGGGGTCATTAAGCTGAGGTCGGAGGGTGGCAAAACACACATGTGCCCTCTCAACCATACCTCCCCTCCTCCAGGTTTTTCAGCATGGAGAGACTCAGAGCTGAGGGCCTCGGCTGTCTCCAAAGCTGTGATTCTATCTGTGAACGCTTCATTGACACATGGGGGGGCCATTACAGCTCTATTTTGTGTTAAACGAGTGGGTAATTAGGGGGCCTGTGGTACTCTGGGCCCCTACTGGGAGGGGTCCACACAGAGACACATGGAGAAAGAACAGTGAGCTGTGTTGAACTTGACATACACTGGCACTCTGTAGCCTCTGTCTTTGAAAAGAGAGTTGTTATTGGAAAAAAAGGGCTGACAATAACACTAGATTTCAACATGAGCTAGTTGCGAAGCCTGAGAAGTTGAAATTAACAACCATTCTTCTTACTTTTATAGATTTGTTTAGACTTTTTCTTGATGTTTGTGGCAGCTTTTGCTCCCTGTTAATGACTTGCCTGCTTGTGGTGTCTCACTCAGGAAGAACATTTTGTGTTGGAGTGTTTGATGAGCCTTATGGTAGCCATATGAGTCTTCCTGCGGGAGTTTGATTTCCCCAGCGGTTCCTCTTCTAATATCAGTAGTGGGATAAGGTTGGACCACCCATGAATAAGCAGAGCTCATATCTCTGAACTGTGGTGCTGAGCTTCAGCTAATTAATTGCGTGGTTGGAGTGACGAATATCAGTAGGGCCTACTTTAAAGATCTGCGGTATGATTTTACTCAGAGGTTTACACTGTGTATGTGTGGGTATGGTAAGTGGTTAGTCAGGTCCCTCTGGCCACTGTGTTATTAGCGGGAGGCTAACTTGGTTTCTGTGGCTCGCATTGTACTTAATCGCTTGACAGCTCTTGGTTACTCTGTGGTTTGCCACTGTACCAGCAACTCAGCAAGTGTGTGTGCACATGTATGTGTCAAAGTGTGTTCATGCATACAGGCATGTGCATGTCTGTTTGCTAATGTAGGATTTTAAATACATGCCTGTCCTCTAGCGTCTGCAAATGTGCACCCACATGGCATGTTTTGTGCAGAGTGTGTGTTATTGGTGTCATTACTCTGGTGTAGCAGCAGTGCTGATTTGGAGCAGAGCTAATAGGCCTCATTAAATGTCATTTCGAGCTAATAGACAGGGAGTGGCGGTTTAAACCAATATGCTTTTATAGGTGGTTCTGTCTCCTTTCAGCTGCTCCTGACGGTGGCTGCGGCCAGCTGAGACAAACTTCCTGAGTGATAATAGCCGAGTCATAATAACACAATATACAAGGCTTTCTATCCAAACCCACTGTTCTCATTATACTTAATTGATGACAGACAAACATAGGAGGTGACAAAAACCATTGTGGCGTCACACAAACGGTGTCTTGCTGTGGCATATTACAGTGGTTATTGTGCATAACCAAGTGTTAGTGACGGGTGTGTGTTGTGTGTCAGTGGTGGAGGTTGGCGGTCAGGCGCTGCTCTCTGGTGTTTAAGTTTGCTGGGTCTGGGGTATCTGGGCTCAGGGACAGGGTCGTGTTTTGGTTCGATTTTGGTCAGGGTGTTAACAAGTGTAGGGAAAAGGCCCTCGTTACTTACAGGCCTGCAGACAATATTAGTGGTTCGAGGGACCTGTCTGCCAAGCCAAACTCCTCCTGTGAAACACACATGCTTATACTCACATATAATACTTGGAGATATGCGTCTGTGTACATTCACTGTAAATGCTTCAATAGTGTCCAGGATAGGGTTTGCATAGCAAACATTAAAGTAGGTTTCTTGTGGATATCTCATATAGCCAACGTACACAAAAAAGAAATAAAATGTAAAATCACACGAGATGATACTAAAGCAGGCAGAAAATCTTGAGCTACTCAGAAGTAGAAAACTTAAGTTTCTCTTGATAAGGAATTCTAAAGTTACAAAGGCCTTACAGCAAAACCCCTTGCCCCTCTAGATACTAACCTGGACTCAGGGTAGAGTTGTTGGAAGACTTCAGTCTGTGGTCCAGATCCCAGGGGTCCAGGAGTCAACATATGTATTTCAAGGTAGAGCTAACTTATTGGTGAATAAAACCAGCAAATGTGAAAGAAATTGAGAAGTGTTAAAGGGAGGCCAATAATTCAGGGACAACTGCCCATGAAGAGGTTGGGACTTTGGCTTGGACATCAATAAAGTGAATAATAGTAGTCCAAATGTGATTTAATAAAAGCAATGGATAACTTTCTCCGGTTCAGGTCAGAGGAAAATTGGATAGATCTCATTCTTGATATTAAATTAAGACAAACAAAGCGGCACTATTCAACTGCTTTCACTCTAGTATCAAGAGCAAAACCTCCCAGATTTCTACCCACAGGTTTAACATGTACTGACAGACTGCCATGGATGAAAAATATGAGCAGGATAAAGTTGTGAGAGCAGAATGGAATAACCTCTGATTTGTCTGTAATTTGCAGCATGAAATTTTAGGACATCTAGCGCTTAATCTTGTTAAAGCAGTTAAGAAAACTAACTTTGTTGCCTTTGTGGCCAGGTGAAACTGATAGAGGGGAGTCCAGACTCTTTCAACTGGGTGGCCATACAAGGGTGTTGAATTATGTAGAGGAGGCGTGAAGTTCTTGCAGTTAGTGGATGCACTTAACTTTCTCTTCTTTCATCTCTAATCAGATCTACTTTGATTACTCACATTCATGTATCATACTTTTACCTTTGGGAAGTTAAACAACAGTGTGGCAACATATAACTTCAGCTTCAGTCCTTTTGGACACCAAAAGAAGATGTATGGTTGAATGTCCCAAGAGCAACAAGAGGAAATGTGATCATTTAGGTGCAACGGAAGCTGCTAGCAGCCCAGAAAGCTGATTTCATTATATACTGTAAAATCAGGGATATCAGTGACCTGTCCGCCTCGTATCAGCATTCTATGTGCATTGACATTGCTTTTTCAAGTGCCATCCTCATCGTATTGGTCCTATTTTTAGATGACAAAAAAAGATATTTATATTGCATCTTATACACCAAATGTTGCATCATGCACCACCTGTGACAAGCCAAGTAGCCAATCAGAGTTTAGGATTTTGAGATTGCACTAGTGGAGGCCAACTAGATTGGGAAGGGGGCCTCACACCACCGCTGGCCACCCCTCTGGAAATGCTCCTTGTAATTCATATGTACCACTAAGGGTCATCTACAAATAATTAAATACTAAATATAATTATTTCAAATAATTTCTACAAAAGGAAGCATGCTGACAGTAAACAATAGTGGACCCAAGACAGAACCCTGTGGCACACCACGGGTAAATTAGGCTATAATGAATATCTCAGATAAACAACCATTAAACTAACAAATGTGTTGAAGTGGCTGCTAAGCTACCTTTATAACTCTTAATAATAGTCTGACATTTTCAGGGATGGGCTGAAACAGTATGAGTTAGTGAGGTGCTTTTGTTGATAATTTGGTCATGATGACATCAAGAGGTTTCCAAACTGTGTCATCACACACACATGCCGTTACAAGCATATGGAGGGTATTATTACCTGCTATAAGACTTGGGCTTTGTTTCTTACAGCAAAAATTTATACTCGGTGCTAAATGCTGTGATCCCTGTCATCATAGATTGTACCGCATTATTTCGATCAGCTTTTATTGTCCATTATATCATGTAAAGTGATATGTTTCCACATTACCATGCCTTTTGAGGCTTGCATCAAGCATCATTTTCAAAGAAAGAATATAACTTGAATAGATGCCAGATAATTAAAGAGGAATTCAGAAGACTCAAAACTCTCCTCTCTTCCACAGACAGATACACACCCACACCTTTTTGCGGTCGTCTTTTATTCGGAGTAGCTTTTAACAATGGGAGCCGGACAAATAAAACTCACCCAAACATCAGGAGGAATGAAAAGAGGGAGGAGGGAGGGCAGATGAGAAAAAAAAGACTGTAGGCTTTTTCAGAGGCAGTCAGTCAGTTGCATGTCTTATGAAGTTCCTTGAAGAGGGGCCAAGTCCTTTACAACGCAAAACACAAAATCATTCAGCGGGAGGGAGGAACACAGAGCAAGACAGAGAGAATGGAGCGAGAGAAAAGAGAGGCAGAGTGGGAATTATTTGAAGAGACTAAGATTAAGAGAGACTGTCGTGAGTTTGTTGGCCCTGCACTGTTGTAAAAAACATCCAGAGATTTTTCCCATTTTCTGGTCAAAACACTTCAGTGTGAGGGTTGAGGTGCAAAGGGAGTCAGACTGGAAACCACACACATGCCAAACTCTTTGTGTTTGTGTGAGTTTCTGTGCTCTTTAAACCTTGTACAATATGGCACGAGTGTGTATATAATGTGTTTTTGTGTTCAATAAATGTTTCGCCATTGGGAATTATTGTGTATGTCTGTGTGTGTATATGTAAGCGTGTATGTGTGTGTGTGTGTGTGTGTGTGTGTGTGTGCCCTTCCCTTGCCTGGCTTGCTTCCTCCAGGCTGGAACGCATGGACCACACAGACGGCTGGCAGCCCTCCACGACAGCCTGGCTCCCCCTTTTTTCTCTCCGTCTCCTTCTCTCCTTCGCTCGCCGCCTCATCTCCCACACCTCCTCCTCCTTTTCTCTCTTTTTCCTCTTTTCTCTCCTTTTTTCCCAATTCTGTTTTTATTATCTCCCCTCTTCTCTTTCTCTCCTCCCTCCCTCCTTCTTGCATTTACACCAGACCCCCATGGTAGACGGGCGTCTGGCTGTCACCCACTCAGCGCTTTTCCTCTCGGGCCACGCTCTGCCAGTTTCAGATTGCCACCTGAAATAATTCATTGTTTCTGACCGCTCACAAAAACAACATGGCCACTGTGAGGGCTCCAAATAAAAAAGTGAAATATGGACCCAGTGTATTCATTCATCGACTTTACTGGCCGTTCCACTCAGAGATGACTGACACACTCATACACACTCACAAACACAGACTGGCTGATTCAACCCAGGCTCCACGAGCATGAGGGGGTTTTCTGAATCAGCCCAAAAGATACATTCATCCAATCTCACCCAGTGATCATAAACCAGACTGAAGGGCTTCAAGGGCATGACGTGACACCAAATTTATAAATTATCCCATTTATTCAGGATTTTCTGGCGCTGCACTTTTTCCTCACATGTTACTTAGTCAGCCAGCAGGCAGGAGAACTTCCAACTGATGAGTGTTTAGTGATAGCTGTAACTTGATGTGTTTGTGAGGGGAGGAGGTTCTTTGATGGAATAAATCACATTTTTGAGACATGAGAGTCTACTCCACTCTCAAGTCTGTACAGTGATGTTGAAGCTAAAGCCAGAAGATGTTAGCTTAGATTAGCATGAACACTGGAAAACAAAAGAAGCCTGCCTGTCTTTGTTCAAACGTAACAAAATCTTTTAACCTGTAAGGCTAACTTTTAGAGCTAGGCTAATTGTTTCTATCTGTTTCCAGTCTTTGTACCAAGCTAAGCCGTGGCTTCATATTTAGGATACAGACAGGAAAGTGGTATCTTGTTCACATCTAACTTTCAGCAAATGAGGATATTTCCAAAGTAGAAGTCCTTTAAACTTTTAACTACTTTTATCTCAGTTTTTGAAATCCAATTCTTGCCCTTATCATGAAAAAGATCAAACTTCTAACCAGTGCATAGCTTTGATTTGGGTAGTCCAGGAATATTTTCATCCTGTACATATGAGGGAACAGCTCACCATCCGTCAAAGATCTCTGTGCTCAGGCTCAGATCCAATCTAATGCTGCCATTAATTACAGAGGACTTATATTCTGTTTGCCTACTTGCTCTTACTAACTGTTATCAGATCAGCAGGGGCAAGTTGAATCCAGACTTATGTCTCTTGGACGGCTGAAATAATACTATTCTAGGATCAGTGTGCAACTGCGTGATTAGAGATACTATCTATAGAGGCGTTATCTAATCATACTAATCTTTTTTCGTGTGTGTGTGTGTGCATGTGTTAAGTTGTGCTGCATGTGCAACCGAAACAGTGTATGCATGATGCATATGTGCAAATGTACATGATTGCATGTGCAGACGTGTGCTTCCATACGTCCATTTATGCATGTGTCGGTTTCTGTGTGTGTTTCCGTGTGTGTGTGCAAGTTGCTCACATCTGGTCTGAATCTGTCCATGTTTCCGGCCGCTGGCTGGGCAGGGAAGTGGCAGGCGCTATCGAAAATCTCCGCTGTTTTCACAGGGATGATGGGAATCTCAGGGACTTTCCCTACGGCAGTGAAATCATCCGCCTTTCCCGCTCCTTTAAATACCCCCGGCTCATTCCTCCGCCCAGCTAGGGTTCCGATAAAACAGCTGAGACGTCTTGTGTTTGGCAACAGTTGTCTTCTAAAAGGTGTAATTAACTCATGAAAAACTGTATTTACTGTCAAAGCCGGCTAAACTAATGGACTTGAGGTCTAGCTGTTTGGAGTGTAAATTGGACCTTTATGTGGTGGTTGAAATGCTGCATCCCTGTCCAAGGAAAAATACATTGGCTTCCTGTAAACTGAGTTGCATCCATAGGTGTTTGACATTATATAAGGCTCAAATACTGGACAAATTTAAGCCACCAGTGGCGGTGCCATGCAGATCAGAAGCGTCTTTATCTCCTGAAATATATGCGTAAATACACAGTATATACATTCATCTGTATTTTTGGATCTTCCTAAAAACTTGCGTTATTTGAAACCCTCACTAACTATTTCACCATCTTCTCTTCTCTGTACTCAGCACTCTTTAAACAGCCTGAGTCTCCTGACTGGTTCAGACCCATCCAGAGCTCTTAATTTACTGGTCATCAGGGTCTCTTCCTCTCCACGCACCTCCTCCCCCCTCGAGTCTGTCCCACTCTGTCTCCCCTCATCTCCCTCCCGGTCTCCCATTGCTATTTATTCCCATCACTAGGAGACGGGCTGTGCACAAAGCCCGCACTGTGTCCCGAGGCTTTTTTAGAATAGAAATTCGGTCTGTTGAAAATGGAAACGCTATGATTGACTGGGCACAGCTTGCACAGAGAGATGAGGAATGCCAGCGAGAGGCACAAATTATCCTCAGGAACGATGGAGCAATATTATTAATGAAATACGGCCATGAATTATGTTATAAAACCAAAAACTTCAATAGGCTTAGGTTCCTAAGTAGCCGATATTAGCTATGTTCCAAAGCTACTATGCACAGAAGCGGATGATGAGATTGTCTGATCATTTTAAACTCCTTGATGCCAGTCGAGTAACGTCACTGTAATAAAAAATCATGGTCCGTCTGACTGTCACTGGCTGAATTTTCATTTAGAATTATTGCATAGCTGAACCCCAAACAGTTGTTCAAAGATAAATTAAGTTGTTGTGAAAGAGTCAGATGGTTTAAAGAGTCCTTTTTTCATATTTGCAATAGTGGAAAAATACTACAGAGTGGTTGAGTTGTTTAAAATTAGAGTATTTTGTCATCATCTTGCATTTATTTGATGCTTTGTATGCGTCATAAAACCGGCAGAGGTAGATGAATGTGGAAATTTGCATTAGAGCTCATTAAATGGGTCTTTAGAACACATGTTTGACTATTTGTCCACAAAGACCCCCTGTGAAGAAGTTTTCTTTGGTCTTTTTAATGACGATGCAGTCACACAAGAGATGATTATGTAAAAGATCTCTTATCTTTTGCTCAGTAACAACCATGGAGTGCTATACATGTAGTGCCAGGCCTTTGTTCCCATGCAGCGCAGGCAGCAGGCAGGTTGGGCAGGATTCTGAAGCAGCTCTCTGTTTCTGTCTGAGCCAACTGGAGTGCTGCCAAGCACAGCAGGAGCTTCTACTCTCCTCTGTTTGATATTTACTTTACCGCCTTTACAGGGGAACCAGTGCAAGACCAGACAGACGCACTGATACAGAGCTGTGTCAGTGGCAAAAAAAAAGACTGTGTGTGTGTGTGCGTGCACAGGCCTTTCTTTCTACCCCACATTTGCCAAATTACAGTACACTACACCTGGGTGTCTGGCTTGGTTTGTTTGTGGTGCCCAGTACAGAGCAGATAGGACTGCTGAGAAAGTGATGGGTTTCAGGTTTTTGTGTTCACAGTTGATGTGCGTTCACTGTTGAAGACTAGAGAGTTACAAGCCTGGAAAAGTGATGTGAACACAACAGGGAATGTTAAGTTGTTAAGTGTGTAACATTATAAGTAGAGGAATGCAGGAAAAGAACAGGTATAACATATTTGGCATAGGTTTGGATTCCTGTGGAGATAATTGGGCAATGGCGTGAGAGCATGTGTTTACCTGAGGAAGAAGCCTCAAGTCAAAACTAAACATACAAGCAACTTCTCCGTCTCAGAATCACCCTGTCTGAACTCTCTCTCTCTCTCATGCCAGGTGATTCGATATAATTGGCGTTCCTAATTAGCAGGATGTAGCATCCCATTCCCAAGAGCCTCCGTACCTCCTCTTTGTTTTGGAGCACATGCTGTGTTTACCAAGAAAGGCATGGCATACAGAGGAACTGAGTCATTAAATGTCCATTATAAAGAAGAACTGACAAACTGTACGCCAAGAGAACAGCAAACAAATGGAGAAGATCAATCATATGGAAGGGCACAGTTAGAGATTCATTCAGCGACTGACAAAAATATTGTTTGCATGCAACATCACGGCACCATTAAATATTATTATCAAATAAAATTCTGTTGAATGCAGCCTGGAAGCCATTAATAATTGCTGCGACTCCTTACCAATAAAATCTGTTTTCGTGTGTCCTCAGGGCATCGACAGAAACTCGAAGACCCTCCAAAAGCTGGTCTTTTTTCAGACCGTCTCAGTGAGCTTGAGAGGATGAGGGTAAGGGTGGCTGTGCCCACTCAAGGCCCCCGGCCGAATCTCAACACAGCAGCCAACTCCTTCAACCCGCAGGGACAGACACAGATAACAGGTGAGCACCAGAATCTCATCTTTTATATTAGACTCAGACAATAGTGGAAGCAAACACCCAACAAATAGGATTTACAAATCATGCATCATCCGACAAAGGCTTTACTATAAGGTTATACCAATAGCTTATCACCTGATGCTGAACAATGAAGTCTGTATTTTCCAGAACTAGAATAATTTCAGGCTTTAGATTTTTTAGATATTATGTTTCGTCTAAAAAATCCTGTTTTAACGCCTGTTGCATTCAAAGATAAGACCATCTAATTCATTATTATAGAGCACTTAACATGGATATGTGTTTTTCTGCACTCTTTAACTGCCAAAAAAAACGTATTGCGTAGTTAAGGCATGCATGGATGAAGTGTGCCACATTTTTTCTGGACTAGGTCCTAAATGGTATCATCGAACAGGCCAGCAGCCTGAGTCACAAACTAAGCAGCATTTACAGTATGTGAGGTGAAATATCAAACCCCCAACTGGAGCCATGTGCACATCCTGATAGGACCACGAAACGCTCAGTGCTGTATATTACATTAACACTGAGATCATCTGTCCCTCTCTCTGCTCCGTCACTCTATCAATCTCCACCTTAGAAGGTAACACCATCTCTCACGGCTCGGGATGGCTGCTACCTGATCACCCACACCTCTGGAGGCTCGTAGCAGACCGTCATCTAGCTCTTAGTTACTCTATGGCTTGGCTTTGTCCTGTTTCGCTTTGCATCATTTGAGGGATGGTTAAACAGTAAGGCAGCAAGGGGAGAGAACTTGGTTGAAGATTAGTTACATATGAGAACTGCTTTTCAAGTATAAAACATTTTAGGTGAGGTTTTATCTTCATGTAAAAGTTAGCTTTGATTGGAACAGGAATTCAAGACAAACCCACACAGCCCTGTCAAGAAACACCCAAGTAGTCTTATGTACACCATCTGGGGTTAAATGGTTTGTAACTATAAATCATTAAACACTAATGATAACATAAAACAAGCTTTATTGTTTTTATACTATTGAAATGTCAGTCACCTGTTTGATTTGGTCAAGTTTGTAATCTCTACTTAAATAGGAGAAACTATACAATCAAACACTACACATAACTATTTCATCCCTTTATACTACTCTACTTTTTGATTTTCATTACTCTACCACAAGCATATTATAGCTAACTATTACAGTCATTTATCATTTAGTACTTTGATTCATTAGTGTCCATAAGGCTAACTGCATTTTCTGTTAATCCATTACTGTTTGTTCAAAAGTACTTTTAGCTAACTAGTCCTACTCTTCATCTATTTTTTAGCTAACTACTTTGACTGTTGTTCTGTTTTTATTTTTGGCTAAGAATCATCATTGGCATATTTTAGCAAACCACGTCAGCTGTTTATCCATTTGTCCTTCATTCTAACTATGTCAAGTGTTTTCCATTACTTTAAGCTAACTGTTTCAACTGTGTGTCCATTAGCACTTTTAGCTACTCTGACAGTTTGTCCAATATTACTCTTAGCTAGCTGTTTCAACTTTTCCTCCATAAAACAGGAATTGTCAACCTTGGGGTCCTGACCTGCAATGGTGCATTACAAGATCATTTCTGGGGGTCGCCAGTTAAAAGACATTCTAAAATGAAATAACTTTTAATATCTATATTTTTTGGTAATAGTGTTAGCATTACAGTGCCTCTACCTGTGGACTTTGAGTGATGTTTTAGACTGGCTGAATGTTCGCTGCATGACTCTGGCTGGCACTGCCATGTTATTCACACACTGGCTGTGCTGCGACGGCACAGTGATGGGGCCGAAAACACCTACCATATTATTGTTGGGTCATAACTCACACAGGTTTAGAACCGCTGCTTTAGAATATAGTTAGATATATTCTTTTTTAATCATTTAGTTTTAGCCACTTTGACCATATATTTGGTACTTTAAGCAAACAGTTGCATTATTTACTTTTCTACACAAACAGTTCATCCATTCTTTTAAGCTTACTTAAAGCTCCTGTGAGGAGGTTTCTGGTTATGAAACACAGTGAAAGAAATATATATGCCTTGTTATGAGATGCAAAAGGTCCATAATATCTGTGTAGTCATTTTAAATGCCTAAAAACTCAGGCTGTGTGTTTCATGTCAGAAGTGATTCACAGCGCTTAGAAGAAACAGCCTTTTGTAATTTCCACGACTATAACTCTTTAGGATTAATACATTTGAGTATAGAAATACAGCAGGATGAGATTCTCTGTTAAAACAGCACTCTCACATGAACAGAACAAGATCAGCACAGAGATAACATGTGATGCTTTGTTCACAGGGGGCGCCAAAATCAACACAAACCAAAAGTTCCTCACTGGAGTTTTAAACATTTTTGTTTGTTAAGCATTTATTTAGCTCCCTGGTTCTTCTCTTATCCGTGTAACTGACTCTTAATTGAAGCTATCTGTTTTAACCTTTATCCATTTTTAAGCTGTGTAGGTCTATCCGCTGGATTCTCAACTAGTTATTTTAATCCTTTTATCAAAACACTTCAGAATTACTCAATATGCAAGAACTCTGCATGTTCTCACTAAAACTCTGGCTGCTGCAGGCCTCCTCCTATTATAGGAAATAATGTGAGAGATTCTAAATCAGTACACAATAATTAGAAAAAATCCAAACAATATGATTTGGTTGCTAAGATTGCAGCATTGAATAACTTTCGGGCTCTCTAGTAGTGTCACAACTGACACACACACACATTAAAGTGTGTACGGCAGTTATTTTCCTGGTTGTGTGCTGTTGTGTTTACACCCTGGTTGTGTGCCAGCAAGGCTCTCTGTGCCTCAGCTGTGAGCACAATGTTTTATAAGGCAAACAGGAAGATCTTCTCTTCGAAGGTAAACATTAGATGTGTCATTACGGAGGATGTTGCATAACGCGCCCAACTGATACTTACCTCTAAACACAAACACAGAGAAACAGACACACTAATAATGTCTACAGTTGTTGTGAATATTTTTGTGAACTTACTGCCTTTTTTAGCAAAAACAAAAAAGGAAAAAAAGTGGGTCATTTGAAGCAGCTGATGGGCCTTTTGTAATTTTTCTTTATTTTCCTGTCTGTTTTTCCTCTTTCCTTGTTTTTCTGGCCTGTTTTTCTTCTTTCTCTCTTTCTTGCCTCGATTCCTTTTCTTCCCATCAGACCCTCGTCAGTCCCAGTCCTCTCCTCCCTGGTCGTATGAACAGACGTACCCGTCCTACCTGAGTCCCATGGCGTCCCCCTCAGTCCACTCCACCACCCCCCTCTCCTCCAGCCGAGGCACGGGACTGCCTGCCATCAGTGACGTGCCTCGACGATTGCCAGGTAGAGCAACTATTCAGTTAATCCAGATGAACATTTTCTTATGCAATCGATTGACGGGAAGGGAGAGATAAAGATAGACTTCCGCAAAACAAACTCAGTCTCCGAGCAACATAAAGAATGACTGCTGAACGTGTTATTATTTACCAGAATGCAGCACTAGTAGTAGTCACTCTCACATGAACGTGAGGAACGAGGCATGTTGTCCGACTGTTTCCTCGAGGAGCGGTTTGGATGGCGTGGATGACAGTGTAGGAAAAACAATTGTTTCCTTTGATCCCAGAGGACTAAGGGTAATAACAGGCCCAGGGATAATAACAGGCTCGTGACTGACAAATAAAGTGTCTTTATAGCGATAGGCCACTCTCACAAGGAATTCTGGGTAACTGCATTAGCCAGTCTGTTTGCCATAACGGCAGCATCTGTGTTCCAATTTGTCTCTGTTTCCCCCTCCCCTATATGAAAGCTCCTTTAAACTCCCAACATGCCGCCAGACAAGTTTCTCCCCCGTACACCTGTTTGACTCTCTGCCATGAGTTTTTTTTCTCTACCTGCTTTTTTCTCCCTTCTGTTTGCCTGTGCTGCACCCTTCTCTCTCTGTGTATGTGTGTGTGTGTGGGTGTCTGTGTGTGTGTGTGTGTGTGTGTGTGTGTCTGTGTGTGTGTGTGTGTGTGTGTGTGTGTGTGTGTGTGTGTGTGTGTGTGTGTGTGTGTGTGTGTGCGTGTGTGTGTGCCCCAAGCGAGGGTGAGTGATTACTCGTCGCGGGCCGTGTGACTCTGCATTAGAAAGGGTTTAAAATCCAGCCAGCTGCCTTGTCAACTTTGATTAGCTTGGTCTTTCCCTTCAGCTTTCATCTCCCGAGCGTTAGGCTTTGTTCTCAAAGTGACACACGTGCATGTGCGAGCTCGCTCACGAGCATAAACACAGGCCCAAACGTGCTCACCCCCTGTTCTTTACCCACATGCACACCTCGAGCATTTAATGCCTCCTAAGTGATGTGACTAAGGCTCTCAGATCTCTGGAGATCATGTTGACACCTCGCCAGGCTGCGCTGTAACAGTATCCAGCCGCAGAACATACCGACAAGTACAAGCAGAAGCTGATATGGATGCTGGAGTGCAAACTCGGCACCATCCCTGCGCCCCAACATTTACTCACACCTTCACACAAACTGGCTCATGTGTTGAAATGTTGTGATGAACTTTTGCAGTTGCTAAGAATTGCTGCAAAAGTTCATCAGTCAAGTCAGACACCTAATTCTGAAGTGATGCTCCAAAGTTTGTAGGACCCCTCTAAATATTTAGACAAAGTTCCACTCTGGTTTCATTTAAACTAATAAAGCTCGACCTGGCTCATCATCACAGGGCCCCTTTGAGAACTAAAATAGGTCCAAATGTTAAAAGCAGGAGTCAGGAGTTTATTGAACAGCGCTGGTCATGTCTGAGATCACACTGCTCCTCCACAGCAGAGACAATCACCTACTATTTCTATTAGAGTCAAACGGATCTTGTGGAAAGAGGAAGTTTAAAGGCCTTAATTGGCAGCATATGCTATCTGACGCTAGCGACAATCCGGCTTCGCAATTCCTCCCTGCACATAAACACTGCGTTCCCCCCCTCCTCTTCCCCGCCACCCCCTGTCCTTTCACAGCAGACATGGTGACACGGAAGACGCCTGGTGATTTATGATAAGAGCGCCATGGCTGGACTAAACCACTGAGAGGAGACAGGAGGGGGGGGGGGACCTCCTATTCTCCTTAAACTCTGCGCCCAGCGCAAAGCTCGCCGCAGCCAGTTAGTGGTTTTTGGGTATTTTTTAAGGGATGAAGCGAAGAGAGGAACGAAGGGTGAGATGGAGCAGCTCCTTCTCGGCGCTCTCTCTCACTTGCCGGGGCGCGCGCGCACACGGGACACACACGTACACACACACGCTGGAGCCGATGGGAGGCGAGGAGAGGAGCCACATCAGAGCTCAGCCCTGCCTCATTATGGATCTCATGGAAACTGTTTCTGCTCAAAGTGTTTCCACATGTGCAGCTCCTGATTCATCCCAACTGCTTTTTTATGTGCATACAGTATTAACACACATACACCCACCCACACATCGTATGCACACACATATTCATAAACAGTTATACAGATACACATGAATGTGTGCCAACACACACACACACACACACAGAAACATAAATATGCAGAGGCGTAAACATATTGCTGTGTGGGACTGCACTGATGTGTTTGTTAACTTTATCAAAACCAAAGTGAAAAACAGCTCTGAATGGAGTTGATGGATATAACAATATTTATAGAATAATGCCGCTCCATGCCTGTGCCCACAATAACCGTTAGCAAGAGTCTGTTCTTAATGAGCTAACACACATATCTGGCTCGAAACATTTGATTACATACAATTCAGTTTACTACTGTTTCATTTCTCAGGGGATGTATTTGTTTAATTCAATTACTCAGCAAGAACGAGTGCTAAAGAGTTTGAGAGTCCAAATAAAACCACATTTCCTGGAATCAGAACAAGTGTTGGGACGAAGTGCAATTTTCAGAGGACTTGAAAGAAATTCATGTTTTTATGTGTCTGTGTCCGTAGGTTCGTCTGACCTGAGTCCATTCCCGGGTCAGTTTGAGCGTCAGTTCCCAGGCCTCTCCTCTCTCACAGAGACGCGTTTCTCCAGCCCTCGCATGCACTACCCGGCCACCTTTACCTACACCCCGCCTGTCACCTCCGCCATGTCGCTCGGCAGTGCCCACTACCACACCTACCTTCCCCCACCTTACCCGGGCTCCACCCAGAGCCAGAGTGGACCCTTCCAGACCAGCAGCACGCCCTATCTCTACTACGGTGCCTCATCCGGCTCGTACCAGTTCTCAATGGTTCCCGGCGGGGACCGCTCGCCATCCCGGATGATCCCGCCTTGCACTAGCGCCTCCACGGGCACATCCCTGGTGAACCCCAACCTGCCCAGCCAGACGGAGGGAGGAGTGGACGGCGACGGGAGTCACAGTAACTCCCCGACTGTTCTCAACCCCGGAGGCCGCATGGATGAAGCCGTCTGGAGGCCATATTGAGGACGACATGTGGGCGGAGACTAGATGTCATGGTTTGAAAGCACAAGACCTTTTATCAATAAATAAAAGGGGATTTTTGAGCTCTCATCAGCTATCTCTACCTTTTGTTGGAAATTAAAGTTGAGATGATAAAAAAAGGCTGGACTCGTACAGACTTGTCTTCCTGGAATGTGTTTTGACCAAGGCACTACAAAGGGAGCGATTCTCACAGCAATAATGAGAGACACTTTTACAAGGCTCATGTGGATGAGACATTATTTCATTTTATTTTAATCCACAAGCTAAGGGATGCTTCAACAATATTTGTAAAAGACTGCCTCTTTTGTATCGTGTTTGTATTTCCATAAGGCTTTTTGCAGAGCATGTTTTTGTACTACGACAATATCAAGATGCAAGTTAGGCACTGAGTAGCAAGTGATGAGAGTAACACATATGTTACTATAAGTGGTATGGACAGTAAATTTGCTTTGAAACAATTAATTTAACTTGTATATTGTGGGTGAAACGTTTCAGTAGAACGAGGCGTTTCTCTTAGTTTTAACTTATAAAGCCATAAATTATGTATTGTATTTGAAACTTGAGTCAAAGAAGTGTAATCTGAATATTTTTGATGCATCTATAAGTTAAAATGGTTTTTGTTTTTTGATAGGTAATTTAAGAGAGTGAGAAGTTTAATTTTTTTGTTGTACCCAAAGATTGAAATGGTTTTGAATATGAAATGTAATTTCCAAAGAGTATTGCAACATGTTTCTTCTGGTGTAACTTTCAGTTAAACTGCTCCGCACGTTAAGAGCTCAACATCCTCGCTAGGCGTTGACACACATTTGGCTGGGAATTAAACCTTTGGTATTTATTGAGCAATAACTCGTATTGTGCCTCTTGGCAACATACCATGAAAGAGAGCTTCATTGGGGGAAAATAATTATCCGTCGGGGAAATTCTGCTTTTTTTCTTCAGTTTGTCTCGTCTGACATGCACACAGATACAGTTGTGTGTTTTTTTTTCAAATTAAGCTAACCTACGTTTATTCATGAACTGACACGCAGCCCAAAGATTATTAAGATGTAGCCATGCCTATTTGTGCTCTAAGCACTCTCCAAAGCAGCAGGTCAGACTTAAGGGTTCAGTTATTTTACAACTCGTGTACTCCTCAGGCCTGAAATAGTCCCTGGATGATCTTAAATCCACAGATTTTTCATATCAGTGCGTCTTTTTTAAATCCCCAGTCTCTCTCAGTGTTCTGTCTGGATTATAGGGAATAAATGCCAAGTCTATTATAACTTTCATATCATGTGCAAAAGATAGCTTTGAAAAAGTGTGTCTTTGTGTGTGACACACACGGGTACTTTTGTTTGCATTTTCTCTTTCAGTCTCAGAGATTGGAAAGGAAGCCTCACAGTAAAAGACAAAGCAGACTGTGACATTCCTTCAGACCTTTATTTATTTTCCATTTTTGGCTCTTGTTGACATGCTTTTCCAAATAGATTTGTATCATCTTCTTTTCAGTGTTACAGTCTAAAACGGCTCTGTGGCACCAGTGTGGCGGGGAGGTCTGATATTTTGATGTGAGAAGTGTTGGAGGGGAAGGAAAAAAAGTGCAAAAAGCGAGGTGATTGGATGCAGCTGCTGGCAGCAAAACTGGTAACCAAAAAGTATGGGAGACTTGTGTATGTTTGTTTCATAAAGCACTTATTTCTTGTTTTATTTCTAGCAGCACTTGCGGCTTGCTGCCAGCAGGGCTCGTGGTTTTGGTCTTCAGCGTCAATATAACGCCACTGAAGTCACACACACACACACATATACCCGCGCACACACACACATATACCCCCCCCCCACACACCCACACACACACTCACATATATAGCCGCACACACATACAGAATGGATAACACTTGGCCAAACAAGCCATTTTCATTGCAGTTGAATCTGATCTCACAAGGCAGTTGGTATTTGTTTGAAAAAAGCATTTTTGGTACAATATGATATTCAGTGCATGTAGGTAATATAATAACTCAATTTGAAAAAGCTGAGAAAAACACAGCCCTGTCCAAGGATCAGACTTCAGGCTTTCATTGAAGGTTTGCACGCAGTGCCTCTCTCTCCGTCTCTGCAGAGGATGTTCTGAGCTCACTTAGTAGAAGTGAACATGTCGCACTACATTTCCCCGACTGCTTCAGCCCACACAGAAAGTCTTCATGCTGTTACAGAGGAACAAAAGAAAGCGAATAAAACCTTTTAGATCATCATGATTTTAAAGCTTTCTTCCGATTACAGATTTATTAAATGTGTCCACAGTAACTATGCACATCTGTTGGACTTAATTTAATCTGCGTCTTTCTTTCTTTCCAAGTTTCGAACAGGAAATGGTCGTTTAAAAACTGTTTACACATCAGCGCAGCACTGACATCCCGTCCTGTCTTCCTTTGCTTTTGTTTGTGTTGTGTTTTTCTTTTTTTTTCTCAAGAAAACATGAGGTTCAACCTTTTTTCTTTGCTTTGTTTAATGTTGCTGTCATCCAAAACCTTGTATTATTATTATTTAATGATCCACATGTATCATACCCAAGAGCTGTACCTGACCCTGCTCTCATGTAAAGTTTACTTCTTATGTCTATTTTTATTCTTTATCTCATAAAAACTTGTCAGGAAATTGAATCTAATGGAGCCTCTGTTAGATTTTGCTGGTACGTTTCATAAAAAACAAGTTTTTTTTTCAAAGGGACACAGACCTGACAACAGTGAGTGAAATTGGCATTGTGATTGTACATTTGTCTATTTTAAGAATAAAATAGGAATTTTGTAACTTAATGTTCATGCTCTATCTCCTCTTTCTGAAATACTGTTTTTTTTTTACTTTAAAAAGGGAACATAGTTTGTCATGTTTGTTGTGTATTCAATTTTTTTTTGTTTCACTTTAGAAGTTTAGCTTTTGTTCCTCAATGTGCAGAACATACAATTTGAATACTATTTTAAAGCTACTATAAGGGTTTTTTAACTGGTTATGAAACAGACTGAAATGAATTCTGATGCCTCTTAATGAGTTACCACAGCAAACATGACCATCAGCAACACTATAAGCTTCTTATTTTTAAAGCGTATAACTGCTGTCAGGGGGTAGGTGTCAGATGATGAGATGAACTGCACACTGCAGAAACAGACTTTTTTTCATATTTTCACAGCAAAGATTCTCATTGATAGATACATTTTACTATGAAAAAAAGTAGAGTGAGATATTTTGCCAGACACAGATTACCTGTGTGAGATCAGAAATAAAATATTTTTGTCCTCCAGGTGGAGTCAAAATTGGCACCATCCGAAAGTTACTCACAAGAGCTTCAACAATTAAGTGTTTGACGTGGGACATTTTTTTGTTCCCTGGCGAATTTAGGCTGAGTGTAAAGGAGGGAATTTGTTGTGACATCAAAACTTCTTGGTAAACCCATCATTGCTCAATATGCAAGCAAAACAAGTAAATATGGAAAGTGTAAGCCTACAGTTAACAATGAGTGCTGGCTTTGATAAAAAAAAAATTAAAAAACTGTCTTTTTCCATGCACAGTTTCATATTTTCAATGACTGATAAGACTTTAAGTAGGTTATTTGATCTTTTCCAAGAAGATTTTAGATTTTTAAGGATTATATATCAGTCAACAGCTCATCCATCACTTTTTCCTGAATTTCCATGTAAATATAAATTCCACCACTTCCACCATTCCAACTCACTGATTCTCCACAAATATTCAGAAGTGTCATCACTTCTCTAAAGTTGTCCTAAAACAGTTAACAAGCAGGTCTCCGTGGGGTTTTTTGCGCGTAGGAAGCACATCTAAGGGTGTCATCTCTGGTCTGCCGCTCCGTCTGCAGCAACATTGTCTTTGGACGGGGACGAAGGCGGACGCTCAGCCAGAGAACTACTGCCACTGCCACTGCCATGGCTTCATTTCAAAGGTACACTGAGAAACCAGAGAGACGGAGACAGGAACAGAGACATGGAGAAGCAGGGGAGAAGCTGTTTTACATTATTCCGAGACATAATAGAGCCAATCTAAGTGAGCGCACACACATGCTGAAACACAGAGAGAGAGGAGAGGAGAGGAGAGAGGGCGAGCTTCAACATCCCATGTGTTTTCTTAAGGTTCAGATTGGGAACGTTCTCGGGATTTCCCTGAATATAGATTGCATGGAAAAAAAGCTCCTGCTGGTTTCAGGTTCACATTCGCAACATTCTCAGCCATGTCTAGCAATTATAATAATGAACTCAAACGGGACCCAGACACCCAGCAAAATTAGCATAATGTCCTGCATGCACGAGAGAGACAGGCTCATTTAAAGAGGGGATGGTATGGAGTTTTTGTCCCTGTTCAAATCTGGTGGTTGAACATGATGCCAGCAATGATGTGCCTTTGATTTTTATACCAGGTTCTAAGAAGCAGCAGCAGCCCAAGGAAGAGCACTCTTGTATGTTATGCAATCAACAGAGAGAGACTGAAAGAGCAGTTTATGAAAAGACAAAACCACTTTATTTAGAAGTCTGTGCACACACACTTTCACAAACACACAACTGACAGCATGATATGAATGTTTACTTGACCTCTGCAAACATTTCAGTGGGAATGCTCAGGCGGGAAGTGTACCTCAAGGGTCTCATACTACTCAGAGCTGTAAATCTCTGTGCATCCATTTCTGCAAACAGAGTTGAGTGTGTGTAAGTTGTCTGCCCTCAAACAGGGACCTTTGCATCTTGATTTCTCATTTAGACCCCAGATAAACTCAGAGCAGGGGGCTCTCCAGTGTGGGCCTTGCCTGTCAGATCAGCATGAAGCCCTGACCTCCTTGAACCTCTGTAATCTGATGTAATCTGAGTTTGATCAATGGCGTCCATCCGTCTTAATATCTCAGAGGGAAACCATCCTTGAGTCCAGCCCATAACCCATGTAAAACACACAGGACTGATCTTAATTTGATCTGATTGTAATTGAACAAACCCCCCTCTCGACTCCAGGAGGATTTCAAACCGAGTCAACAATAACTGTGTACTTTGGCGCACTCTAGTGGCTTTTTATTTAACCATAGGGACCAGTGTGAGGGGCCCACCCATACAGTGTTCCATGCAGGCAGGCAGGCAAGCAGGCAGTCAGTCAGACTGGATGTGGCCAAACTAGCGCTTATTATGTTAGTCTTACTCCTAGTGAAGTTCCAACACCCCACGTTTTCTCTCTCTGGACTCCAAAAGCTTTTCTCTGTAAATGATCGTCAGATTTGAAAAGTTCCTCGGCCTTACAGAGTGGGGATTGTAAACCATGATTTGTCTTTTGACCTGTAATAAAAGAAATGATCAATTGGCAGGCCAACAGCAACCCAGAACCTCACAGACATGGCTGGTTGTAAGAGAGCCTGACATCCTGCACCAGAGTCCATTCATCACTAGATTAAAGCTCGCCTGCATCTTCAGCCTGCTCTGGAAACATTTGATTCCTTGAAACCATTAAAGGGGACTCAGAGGAAAGTGCATTTATGAAATAAAAGGCCTACATTTAATGACATGTGCCAGTCCTGATTATGCAACCTGATACTTGCAACACTTTTTTTAAAGAGAAAATTACAGTGAAAATGAAAGTGTCAGGACCATGGACAGCAACCAAATACACAAACAAAAGGCCTCTTTGTCCATCCATGGTCCCCGCTTCATGTCAGTGTTTTAAATTATACACCATCTCAGCTGTCAAAAAGTGGCAAGCTGTTGCAGCACACTGAGTGTACATAACATAAGACAGGATAAACGTCCAGTCGGTGCCAAATATTCATGCAAAACAGCCTTTTTCCATAGGTTCCAGCCAGGCAATAAAATTTCAAAAATTTGGGCAGAGGCCCCATCTCTGCCTGAAACGGAGCATGAAGGAGCTCAATGTGCTCTTCCTGTCAGATGAAGGGCCGTTAAAACTTTATCAGGCAAGTGTTAATTGAGAACTAATGGACTGGTAATTCAGAGCAGTCAGAGATTTCCAGTTCACTGCTGAATGACGGACTACCATGGTGACATTTGGATCATGTTGGGGCTTTTTGGAAAATCCACTATGCCAGGCAGAAAAAAAAAAAGGTGGGGGGAGGGATGAAGGATGCCCGCCATCGTGTCTGGTTCTGCTTTAGACATTCATCCTCTTGGTCTCCAAGGATCATAACTCGTGTTAGAGGCAGGTTTTATGGTTTATGACTGGAAAATAAAATGCTGTGTGTTTCCTGCAGGCGAAGCGATGATTTACAACTCTGAATGATAAAGTGAGCGGCCGGCTGACAGTGCGGATGTGTGAGGGCTGCTGAGGATCCAGACATGTCCGACATGTGGATGTGAGTGTGGTCGTATAGCGAGTGTGGTCGCCACAGCGCGGTTATATACATTGGAACACGACATTAGAGGGGAAAAAAAGCCCTGGCTCAGGAGAAAGTATCTTTACCTGACATCATCATCTCACATAATTAGCACAGTGTCCACATCCTTCTCCAGTGGCCATGGATTATTTCATGTGGTCCACAACTGGAACTGAAACCCTAACCAGTAAAAGCTAACCAAGAGCATAAATACCCCCGGGCCCTGCTGTCTGCAGACACGGCTACTCATTTTTACAACTCCTCTCCAAGAGGCCAATCAGATATGTTTATTGTTATCTTCTGCCATAATTTGAGGCTGATTATTTAAATACTCAGAGAAATGTCTTGATCACCTGGCTCCAAGCTCAAACAGTCCACGTTTTCAGGCCACGACAGGCTTGTCCTGGCCTCCACACGGCCCTGATCTAAGACAGGGGCCGGTGTGTGCCAAGAGCTCTCTCTGGTGAGGTCGTCAGTCTTACGCCGAAACCGCAGGCGCGCGCCAGGCAGATCAATAATCCCCATCAAGCTCCACCACAAGTCACTCAAAGCATCTGAGGGCAGGCGAGCGGAGGAGGGTGGGGGGACCTGCTGAAAACTTGATACTCTGTTGGATGCTCTCTGTCTCACAGTGGAAGAGATGAGGACTTGTCTTCCACAGCTCTGTCTCGCTTTTGAACATGATCTCCTGTTATGACATGGGTTCTGTCGACGTCAGCCCTGCACTGATTGGACACTTCCTTCTTTGGCCTGAGGGACCTCAGCCTTCAACTTCAAGAGGGTTGATGTTAATGTCATATGTCAGTCATTTCCCAAAATCAGGAAATACAAAAATCAGGTATAGGGAGTTGTAGTTTAGTCTGAAGAGAGAGGTCAAACAGCTTAAATCTAATTTTTACCTGTTTTGCTACATTAAGGTCACACAGCTCAGCATCTGTGTTCCTAAAAGAAACACAGAAAAAACTACTAACAGCTGTTTGTCCCGACTAGTAAATCTCTTTTGTTAGCATCTGAATGAGAAAAATATTCTGCCCATTCTTCTGAGAGTTTAAGCTAATCCAACAATACAAGACAATGTCATCAGCATAGAAGATAATTAGGAAGCCAAGAACAACTGTGTTTGAAGATAACTTGTACTGGCATATGTTGTGAGATTCAAAAAGGAAGAATTTTGATAAAAAGAAAAAGGCATCTTTGTAAAACAAAACAATCCACTTCAACTGTGTAGTAACAGGGCTTGTCCAGACTTTCTTGACTGGGGTGGCTAAACGCGGATACTGACTCAGGGGGGCCATTAAATATGGGCACACACACACCCATGAATAAATTACATCTACTTACCCATTCTGTCTCAACTAAACATCAATTTTAAATACAACATTTCATTATCACACAGTTACATTCCTGCATATCAATTTTTGAAAAGTAACAGCAGAGTGGCAACATATACATCTTCTAAGCTTATTTTTTTAAGGACTCAAAAAGATGTTAGTCCAAAGTCACAATTTTAAAGTACATACAATATATATTAAAGACATATATGTATGACACTTAAGGTGCTTTTCAACCAGAAATACCAGGAACTTTAGGTTCCAGGAACTTCTCTTCACCAACTAAATGGTTCTTGTTGCCCAGTGTTGTCTGCGTTTCTGCTGTGGCCTGACGTCCTGTTAAGATTATGTCAATCAGGCCAGTGACATTGTAAAGAAGTAATACAAGTAATTGCACCACACTACCAGACCAGTAGAAGATAGTTGGAAAGAGACCATACGACAAATATAGGAAATAGAAGGGAACAGACAGTCCAGCATTGTCATGTAAGACAGTTAGCCTTTTAGCATGGAGGAGATTCAACTTGTACTGTTTTGATCATGCTTTATGGAATTGCAAATGGATTTGTTGAATCACTTGGGATGAGACAAGTGTTAGGGACAAAGCAGATTCCAAATGCCTGAAATACTCATTTTAAAGTGAGAAGACAGATTTGAAAAATTTAAAAATGTATGGCAGAGATCAACCAGTGATCTGGTTGAAAGAGCGGCCCTGTTAACTGGCAACTTTTTGCAAGATGGTTCCCTAAATAACATCTTTAGATTATCACAACATACATATTGGATGAGTATATGTGGACATTTAATAAATAACTAAAGTAGGATACATGCATGCTTCGTCTGTGTTTCAACAGCTGTAGTAAACTTGACAACCACTGACTTTTTCAGCTGAGGGTTTCCAGTTATAGGGTCACTCTTCAAACTGTAACACCAGGAGCTAACAGAGACACATTTGCACTACCAGGCTTAAAGAGGACGAACGTTAAAGAGTTATTAAATCAAGTGAATCATAATTGTGGGTACGTTATTGTGGACAGTAGGTGAAATAAACACTGTGGCTGCTTTACCAGTCAGAAATGTTCAGAAATGCATTCCCTGCCCCTAAAGTTCCTGAACCCTTAGAAAGATTCGGAGGGATTTTTCAAGGGATAGATCAACAACCCCCTAATTAAATGAAGACCATCCTACTATCAAAAAGCAAAAAGTTCCTCAAAAGGTCCCTCGTTCCTGGGGAAAGTTCTTGCTGTCAAAAAGCACTTTTATTTATGCCTCTCCTACACACCTGTCTTGTGAAATAGAAGTGTAAAGTATAATATATCAATTTAAAATGTCAACAAGAGAAAATGTGCTTCATATACATGCTGAGAATTGTGTTGTCAGTGTATTACAATACAGCCCAAATAGTTAATTTTAACAGAAGTCCTGCCTCTGATCAGGCAAATAGCCAACCATAGTTACAGATTTTGTGGGTGGCACCTGAAGCGGCTAATCACATTTTAGAGGGGCCATGCCACCCCTGGCCACTCCTCTTGACTTGCTACGGGTTATTTTGTTTGCTGCAGTCCTTCCTTTAACTTTTAAAGAAAATACTTACCATATGATCCCCTTGGAATGGCTTGAAAAAAAATGAAAGCATGGTTTTATATTGAATGAAAATACTTTTTAATTTAGGTATTTTGTTTACAACAAATGTCCTTTACAGTAAACTATAAAGCGTGCGTGCGTGCGTGCGTGCGTGCGTGCGTGCGTGCGTGCGTGCGTGCGTGCGTGCGTGCGTGCGTGCGTGCGTGCGTGCGTGCGTGCGTGCGTGCGTGGCAGATGGAATATGTTTTATCACAGGGATTAATGCTGTTGTAGGATTCTGGAAAAACCTCCAGTACAGTGGATATATATTAAAATTAAACTTCACCTTTTAAAGTTAAACTTAACGATATCCATTGATATCAAAACTCCCTTACTGGAGCTTTAACTTTCAAAGAACAATTTTGGATCACAACAGATGAACCACTACAGTGCATTTCAGTAAACTGGTTTATTAGCTTGTAAAAAATATTTGGCCACAGTTTATTCTAAATGAGGGAATTTGTGGAAGATATTATTAATAATATAATATTATATATTAATAAAAGCTGTGTTATATCATATTATCATGTCTGGTTGGAAATAATTTTGCATATCATATTTTGTCATGACGTCATATCATATGTCAATTATTTTCTTTTCCCTCCTCAAAGTAGTTTAACTCTATTAGATGCAGCATTAGTCAACTAAACAAGATTTCTTCCACAGAAAGTTCTTCTCTATGGTATATAGTTCTTCTTCTATGGTGAAATAACTGGTAGCTCACATGTACTGGGGTAGTTTTCCCAACACTGCTGCTGCTATTACAGGACAGGATGGTGCAGGGTTTCACCTCAGGCTGAAACATACGTGTCCGTCTCACGGGTACAATATGTAAGGCAAGCAGCAGCTAGAAGTGCACTGAGGTCTTTCTGGTAGTATTTCTTAGACTATAGGTCTGGTCTTTAATTGGATCATAGGTCTGTTCCTGGTGGGTCCTCACACGTCAAACACACCAGTTTGTTTTAATCAGCTCATGTCTCAGAGCAAGTCTCAATTTAGACAATTTATGCCCGAGCTGCAAAGGTTTACTGAACCTGGCTATAAAAGTGCGCCGTGTGCGAGTCCCTGTCAGCCTATATGGACTCCCTATGCTATGGTGGCCCAGCCAAGGCCAGCGACTGGTGGATCCACTGGGAGCGTAATAACAGATTAATGTGGCGTGCCAGGCCCCGTGACTAGACGTGTTTGACGTTAATGCTCCACTGTATATTATCCAGCCTGCAGAAATGTTGGATGTGAGCGATGGGATCCAAGGACAGGGATGTTTAGGTACTAATTACCAAACAGCAAGGCACAAGTCTCGCTCCATATTTCCTTACTCCTGTGGAAACACTCGGCAGGCTCCATTTATTTTCTTTGACTGTTGTTTCTGGCAAGGCCGCGTCTCAGTAAACACCGCTCGCCCACCATTGTAAATCCGACAGGCGCAGATCTTTCAAGTTAGACTCCTTTGAGGAAAAATGGAGACAGATCGGATGGCGGCGCTCGGGTTTTCCGTCTTAATGAGAGAGTGGAGAAGAGGGATGGCGTTTGATCCCTGGCATGGAAGCCTCTATTTAAGCCTGTCAACGGTCATCACTCTCTCTCTCTCTCTCCTTCTCTCTCCCCTTTTCTGTTATGGATGGAGAAACAGACCTGCACCACTGGATTTGATCAACTCAGTCAGCCACACTTAACCCTTTTCAGGATCCAGCTTCCACCAGCACCTTTCCTGTCATTGATATTGCCTCCTCAACATGACAACCTCGAAAGTATCGATTTTGATTGATCACCTAGCAAGGAAAGAAAAGAAAAGGCAGAAGCCGATCTGTGAAAATATTATTTTATTTGTAGAGCTTTGCAATGAGCAAGGCTCTCAGTCATCATGCTCCAATTTCATATCACATGTTTGTCCAAACCACACAAGAGCCTTATGGTTCTGCAAGGAAGTCTCGCTAAAGTTGCAGGCTGACACCACGCCAAAGACGATAAGCCCCAAGACAAATTTCCATCCTCCTCTCTTGCGCGGACAATGAAACTTTTGAACTTGAACTTTAGGCTGGGGATGTTGACGGACTCCTCAGAGCGGAGGAAATGTCTCTTTGATGAAGGGCTGGAGGGCAGGGTTTCTGACCATTGTGGACCTGGCCTGGAAGACGCTTTTCATCGCAGCACTAATGGCTCTACCTAATCAGGCCTGATTGGGGCTGCTAAATAAATACTCTCTCCATTCATAATATCATGTAACTCAAGACAAAATCAATACCTCGACTGAACACTAATAGCTAGAGGCAGAACAAATGGCTCGGCTCTGGCTGCAATACATTTTTTAGAATGAATCCATCAGTGGCATTGGCATGGACTTATGTCTCTTCAAAATAAAGGCACATAGCTGAGGCTTTTTATATTCAAAAAGCAGATCTAATATCAGATTTAGATATTGCAATTTAAAACAGATTTATGCAAGCAAACAAATCAGAGAAAAGCTTTGTTCCAAGCTATTAATGCCTTCGCCAGGTGAGTTTTGTTCTCTCAAGAAAACATTATAAAGTTATTATAAAAATCAATCATTCTTAAAAATCAATCTTTCAGAAGCAGGAGTGAATCTCAAGATATGTAGAAGCTCCAGGGAACAAAAAAACTACAGCAATACCTACAGTAATGAATGACAATCATAATGAATCTGCAGATTTTAACAGTCATATGTTCAGCAAACAATTAGCATAAATCATCAGTCATAGATGAATTGAGGTGTCTCCACTGGAGCCAAAGCTTGCTCATAAACACTGGAGGCAGACTAGACTTCTGTGGGCTCAGGAATAAATAAAGTAACCCGCCCTGACATCAGCGGCTAGTGAAGTGTTTGGTCGTGTGGACCAGAGGAAAGCATATGAAAGAGAGCTTTGTGTTATGAGGAATAAATATAGACAGTCACAATCACGTTTGAGTAAAAGTTGACTCTGTTTGAAGCCTGTGAATTAAGTTTTCCTTCAAGAAATGCCCCTAAACACGCTGAAAAGGACAGCCACATGTATTCTAAAAATAAGATGGTATTTTGTGTTGTGTTACTAGTTTATTTTGTTTGAGCTCTGGTCACTTGGCGAGTTACTTGGCCAGTCTCCTCGCCACGTCTTTGTAGGCGTTCTCGATCTCGGTGTCAGCCGCACAGGTGTTTGTGAATTCATCACGTGTGTAGGCGTTCTTCAGATACCGCCACACGCCCATCAAGTGGGAGGGGATGTCGTAGCTGCGGTACTTCTTAGCAACAACCTAGAAAAGAAGACAGATCAGCACATTTAACTTGAAGTGAGGAAAAATAACTTGATTCATCTGACATTTTATTATCAACCAAGAGAAGCCTTGTTACTGTTTTTCACTTTTTGGTAGGTGCCACTTCAATGATTTCATTGTCTGTTTTCCAATCCTTATTTCCCTCAACCCTCTGTGAAAACTGGAAAAGTGAATAGCCTCACTGTTATTTTCAATGCTGTGTATGTGTCTGAGTGGTAATAAGGAACTGTATGAAATAAATGCTGAGAGCTGCTGATTGAATTTAACTCAAACAACAAAAGTCTAACACCACTGGCAGCATTATGAGGATGCTGTTGCTACTGTTTGCCTGCAATGTAAAAAATTACATTGCTAACAAGCTGTGCCATGTTCATGACTTAAATTAAGTGTTTTAGCATGCTAACATTTGCCAAGTGGCTGAAAGAGAAGTTAACCTCAGATGTTTTTTCATAAACTTTAGATGTTGCCTTTTTGAAGAGGAATAATGAAGCCCTTAAAGCCGTCGCCATGTTGGAAAAGCTGACTCCAACTTACTTTAGGCCAATGTAGAAACAGGCAAAGAGGTGGAGTTGAGATCATAGCCTAGCAACTTGGCAAACAGCTACAACAGCCCCACCAGTCAGCCAAATCAGCCTCACCTCTATTTATGTCTAATCAGGCACAACTCTTGGCCTCATTAACATCAAAATAGATGAGCTGCAAAAAAAACATCCCCCCTTTGCAAATGTCACAAATAAAGGAATGAGGTATCGAGACCCGAAATGTAAACATGTTGAATTCTGCTGTAAAACTTGACAATTTAACATGGACACTAACAGTATGTGTTTGGGTTTTTCAGCCAACCTCAAGCGGTCATACTGACATTGCCAACCCTAGGCCATAATAATGGCTTTGCCACAGCAGTGGCAGAGTGATTTGAATGAACATAGAATAAGTGCAAGACTTGAGTTAAGTGTATTATTTAATACCAGTTCTATTTTAAGTAGACTTAAAACATTTGGAGCATTTCAACCCTTGATTAGTTTTCTGCAGGCCTTTTGCTTTAAGATAAAAAAATACTTTTCAGATCTGAGGTAAGCATCATAAACATACACTACACTAAACACACAGAGATGATTTTACATGCTTTTACCTCATCACGCCTCGACTACTGTAACAGTCCTTTTAGCTGCCTGCACAACAAATCCCTTCATCGTCTCCAAACTGTACAAGACTCAGCTACCAGGGTTTTAACCAGAAACAAAAAATGTGACCATATCTCTCCGGTTTTAGCATCTTTGCACTGGCTCCCTGTAAGTTTTAGAATTGATTTTACAATTGTACTGATTACTTTTAAAGCTCTTCATGGACCTTAACTATATAGCAGACCTACAAGTACCTTACGAGCCGACGCGTGTATTGACATCCTCGGACGGGTTTATTGTGCATTCCAAATACAAAAATGAAAACTAAAGGGGACAAGACATTTGCAGTGAGGGGTCTGACACTCTGGAATGATCTGCTAGAGGAGATCAGGTCTGCTGAGTCAGTGAGCTCTTTTAAATCTCTTCTGAGAACATACTTTTATCGTAGAGCGTTTCCTGATTTTATCTGAATTTCATTTTATTTTATTTGATTTTAACTGTTTCAAGAAATATATTTGAAAATAATTGTATTCATTTAGTGTTCATTTAGGGGAATTGTATGTATTTAATGTTTTATTTCTTTATCTTGGCTTGTGTGATTTTATGTAATGCCTGTTTTGTTTTTTTTTACTGCCCATGTGAAGCACTTTGTATCTTGGTTTTTGAAAAGTGCTCTACAAATAAAATTTTTGTTACAATTATTACGTGTTCTCATCTGGTAACATGTTATCAGTGTATAAAAAAGACACGCCATCTTTTATTATTGCTATTTATAGATAAATGGTATGTACGAGATTTGATTTAAAACAGCCTAACTCATGTGTACTTGATTTCCAAGATAAAACTCACATGGGTAAGTAAGGCTGTACCCAAGTTGCCTTAACAGACAGTAAGTTCAAAGAATACATCCTCCATCTACCTCCCTTTCTTTACCTTGACTATGTGCAGTTTAGGCAGCAGGTTGCAGTCAGCAAGAGTCAGCAGGTTTCCATCTAGGAAGAGTCGGTTTGATCCCTTCTCCTCCTCCATGCTGTCTGCATCGATCTCATCAGTCAGAGGGGAGTTCATGTAGTCATCCAGCTTGCTCAGAGCCTTGGTCAAACCTTTCTCCAGAACTGAACACACACAGACATATGGATAAATGTTACCTATCCAATGGGACATTTGACCTGTTTCTTGATAACCCCACGAGGGGGCAGCACAGCAATACATAGGAGTGAGAGAAAAGCCTCAAACACTGGACTCTGCTACTACCTAGTGGAGAAACAGAATAATGTCTTTTTCATTTTTGCTCTGTTTGTGTGTGAGGGTGTGTGCGTCTGTGTGTGTAAACGGCATAAAACGAGCAGCCCACCGGCGTTGGCCTCTGGTTTGGTGTTCTTGATGTAGGCTGAGAACTTGGCGAAGATGTCGTTTCCAGCTGTGTTCGACTCTCTATGCTTGGCGGCAAGTTTGGGATACCTGAGCAGACGAGAGAGGGGGGGACAGAGGCAGGAGACGCAGTCAGAGAAAAAAAGCATCTGGATAGCATTAACACCTGGACTGGAGCTCGGCTTAGACTGAAAACATGTTACACACTCACACTGAGTTGGCTGCTCGCCCCTTTAAGCTCCCTCAAACTAAGGTCCATTTATAATGTAAAAAACTTTGCAGGCAATAAAAGACTGATTTAGTTAATCTGACATTTTTCTCTGCAACTGCTCAAACACAGGCCACACTTTTTTGTTCATTCGAGAGTGAAATAGAGAAAATGATAAACTTGTCTAGATTTTCCTGATGTTATAAAGTGGTGTCTGTTATCACTGAATAACATAGAGTTCAGGTTTTTGATCTCAAGTATTAAAAGTGAAAAAATGTGTCATTCTCAAAAGGGTTACAACAATCGTAAACAATAAGAATCTGTAAACACCAGTCCTTAAGTACATCACAAAACCTCCCAATGTTCTTACTTTGGAGGACACAGCATATCCTCCAGAAACTCCTCGATCTTGTTGATATCGGTCTTCACATCTCCGTTGAAGGTGAGGAAAGGTGGGTGTGTTCCCGGAGCCAGATTGTGCAGATCTGCTGGTTTTCTAAAGAGGTCACAGAGAAAACAATAATTCATGAGGATGCCAGGGAGTGCATGAGCTGTTTGTCGTAAGCTTGTGTTTCTGTGTTCTAACCTTTTGAGGTCAACAGTGGTGACGTTAAAGACGACCCCTTTGAGCCAGAGGATCATGAAAAGACGCTGAGAGAAGGGACAGTTACCGATGCTTTCTCCATCGTTGCCGGCCTGCACGCAAACAAAATGTCAGAGAACAAGTTAGAGGGATGAAATGTGACAAAGAGTAAATTATAATGGCAGTAGATGGATTAACTGGGAAATATATGACATTGGTTGGACAGAACAAGAGTTTCTTTCAAGGATCCAGAAAGCTTCAGTAACCTTTATGAGTGTTTCCATTGTTTTCTGATGTGCATACAACCACATGTTTAAACGTCAAAATAGTTATATCAAACAACTGAGTACATTTTGACAGTTGCAGCTCGAAAGAGTTTCACAAATGCATAAGGCATGTGATGTCTTTAATGTTTTTTACAGGTTATTCAGATTTCTTTGCAGGTTGATCCTGCAGCACTGTGCACAACAACACTCTCACATGTTTGCTTTTTAAGAGGGAGGTCCCAGCATATAATCTGCTCTATATCCAGAATTGCAGAGGGGAATAGTCATAAAGGTGTCTGTCTGTGAAACCAGCAAAGTTCCAACTTACAATTAAGTATATTTTGAACTTATAATTATCATATTTGACTTTTATTTGACTAGTTAGGATGTTCAGAGAAGAGTTATAGCATGTATAAATGTAAAAAGTATGAAAAACACACGTCACCCTGAATCCCTTATGTGAATCAATGAAAAGGAACATGTTTAACCAAAATTACCCCAAAGGGTGGACTAGATAATGTGTGGATAAGGAATATAGCATGTAAATAAGCAGTATTGGTGGAGCTACATTGAAAGCATATCTTGAAAGGTTATAAATTACTTAACCTGAACTACAGCAAAACTCCTTAAGAGAGAAATCCAGCAAAGCCTTAAAGCTAAAATAATAATGAAAATAAATCCAAAATATCTTCATCTAAAAAAAAACTGAGACAAAATCAAGATTCAAACAATTTTAAAAAGCTTTTTTTTTTACAGATAAATTGATAATCCAGCCTTGTGTAATACACCTGAGATCTTAACCCTCGATAAACTAAAACACAAGAGAAAATGTTGTGTTGGTAAGAAATGTTATATCTTTGTTCCAAACAAGTCTTGCTTAGTATATGTATGTGCGTATGTGTCAACAAATAATGCAAAAAGGAATGGGTTTTCTGATGGTACATCAGCGTTTCTTGGAATTAGCTAAATTATGTGAGAAGAAATGTCTTTATTGGGATAAACCCCTTGAGATGTGCCATCTCATTTTAGACGGGGTCCCAAAATGTATGTTGCAGAGTTGACCCTGTTGACCCCTGTCTGTCAATAGCCCAGCTTCAGTTCTGGCTCCCCTGCCATTTTCTCAACAAAGGGGCCGAGCTGATCGGCATCCCCTGTGGGTAATACAATTACTATTGACAAGTACCACACACAATCACACTTTAAAAGTGAGCCATCCCTTTAAGCTGAAGTACCAGTTAAGAAACATGTAGATTATAATTCACAAACACAAACAAAAACACTTAAGAGTTTCAAGTCTATCCTGACAGCAAACACCTGATACACTGACTTCCTCTCTGCTGTACTCTTCTGCACATGTAGTGAGCTCATGTGTCGGCATGTATGGACTCACAGCAGTGAATCAGCTGTGACACCTGAGCCTCTGGTCCAGCTGAATTATGGATAGGGATTCCATCAGCTGGTTCACTGACCAGCAAGGCACAGAGTTAAGGGGTCAGACCTGCAGACCCACTGTCACATAGAGGCCCACTACACACAGTGAAATAAGAGCAATGACCTCAAGGTCAGCTGAGCTTTGACCGCAGAGATTTTGTTCAGTTTCTGACATGTTTGATTAAGGCATTAGAGGATTGTAGTGACTTGTAATTTTGCCATTATTGTTGCACACATTAAACCAAAAAGATGAAATTATATTATTGGATGCAGAACCAGCGATCAAGTCACACGAAAGGATACTTCACAAAAATGTGAAATATTTTGCATTCAGCACACGTTTCCCACAGTTCACTGCTCCCAGCAAAGACCAGAAAACAGAGCTGTCAGTCTAAAAAGTAGCTGAGCCAGCCATTGATGCCGGGTGCTCTCATGCAGCCTGGGTGCATGTGATGCTTCAGTCTGTGCATTGTTGTGGCTGGGCTCAGCAGCGGGGCGGTAACACAATACACACAGAGGATGATAATAATAGCCAATCAACATCTAGAACATGGAGGACAAAAGCTGTCACACACACAGCCGAGCCTGTGGGCACAAGGAGCGAGCCGCTGAGTGATGTGAGGATGAGAGGGGTCCACTGACGGCAATGTTACCTCATATGATCCAACACATACATGAATACTACACTGTAACATATAGTATTTAGCCATTAAATCTTTTAGCTCACGTGAAAGATCAGATATCCAGGCTCAAGGGGATCATTTCAGGCACTTTATGGAGTAATAACATTTCCTTTGTGCTGGCTTCTTCTTTACAGTGTAGACAATTTGAGTATAACTATGATGCAATTATTCTTTTCATCCATTTCTATGAATAATGAGGGTACAATTCTGCTGGTTAAAGATGTTCAAAGGAAAATCTCTCCAGAGATCACTACTAATACACTCATTTAAGCCTGAAGGACTCAAAAGAAAGGGACTAACATGAGATCATCCCGGCAGGGGAGGTTTTGATTATTGGTCAAGACAAAAAATGCTCCATCTATCAATGCTTTGGTGTAACCAAGCATCACAGTGTGCCCAAGGTCCATGTTTGTATGGATTTCTGTCAGACATTCATATAGTCGTTCGGACTTATCTGAGGATAACAACCTCTAGAGCTATGAGGTTTCTGCAAAGGCTGCATCATGTTGAAGTCTGCTACACATGGAGGGTTTCTCTAAATATTGAGATACTCATCCTCTGTTTAAGTATTTAAATAAGCCACAGTAGATGCAGACAGTGGGCCTATTAACTTGAATAGCTGGTGGTCACAGCATATTCATATATAACACAAACTGATAAACTAATGTTTCTAAAGGACTGAGGGTATAAAAAGATCCTCAGCCATGAAGGATAGTTCACTGTCCCTGCACATCTTAGATGGCAGCATGAGAGAAAAATGCTCTCATCTTTGAGTACTTGTGCATCAGACTCTGATTTACACATAAAGAGCAAAAAGGGAGAGTTTGGTTTAACAAGGACAACATTAACTTACCTAAAGATTATGATCTATGCTTTATATGAGTGTCACAACCTAAAGCAGCTGATAATGATGCATAAAGTATGGCTTATAAAAGGGTGATGACCTACACCGCGTGGCAGTGAACTTTCAGTTACCTAGCTGACCGGTTTCCAAGGAGATGGAATGGCTAAAAGCAGCCTCCACAGCGGCTAATTGGGTCAGTGCATCTAAACAGCACATCAGCAATGAGCTCTTCCACCTGCTTGCATCCTACCTGCCTCAGGTATAGTCATGTACCTCTAACATTTCCCACAGGGTTTTGAGTGCATTATAACAAAACAACACTACTGTATCTACTAACACTGAAACTGTGATCAGGTTTGTTATTTTCTGGGTGATATTTTTGAGCATCTATTGATGCGTGCACAGAAAGATGCAACAAGGAAACATAAAAGACTGATTCAATGGACTGTGATTAAAGAGGGTTATCCCATAAAGTACTTCTGAATACAATCTAACAGTAAAGCTGCCTTTTAATTTGTGAGTTTGGATAATGCTGCCTCCCACCATCCACAAGCAGCTTCAGTGTCACTGTCACAACAATCCCAGGTCAACATGGAGCACAGTGTGCCAGTGCTGCAGTAACTCTACCTCTGCTATTAAGTTACATCAGCTTTCCACAACACACATTGCTGCTACACTAAAAATATCTTTGATGTACTGTCTCTATCTTACATCCAAAGTTAAATTTAAAAAGAAAATACTGTCTCCATATCTCTGTATCTGTCTTACCTTGACAAAAAGTTCAATTTCAGGGTCTCTGTCTGGACCGTTAGTGGACATGGTGCCTGGCTCTGGCTGTCAACTTGATTCTTTTATTTTGAAATCTACAGTCCTTTAGGTATCCCTGGAGGTCTACATCCTCTAACAGAAGATGTAAAAAGAACTAGATATCTTCTCTCTCGGCTGACACTGATCAACTTAAGAAGCTGTGTTTAGTTTCTCGTCCCTCAATCCACCTTGTGGTCTTGAAAATGGTTTTCTTCTCCCTTATCTGGGTCCTGCAGGTGAGGCTGAGAGTCGGTCCAGGTGGCAGGCAGACAGCCCTGTGCTCTGATTTGGACACAGATGGAGAGCAGAGTGAGCTCTCACTGACACAAAGTAGAAAACAGGTGTCAGTCAGTCTATGGCAGTGGGTGGAGCCGCATCCCTCACCCTCCCCTCTCACACACATCTCTACCACCACCTCCTCTCTTAACTGCGTCGTCACTCCTGAACCTGTAACCTCATTATACTCTTGTTTTTCTCTTTTCCTCTTTGCTTCCAGGATTCAGATCAGGTTAAATATATTTATAGATACATCTCAAACTGTCAAAAAGTATATCTAATGCTCTTGAGTCATCCCAAATATCAAATAGTTTTTAAAAAAATGGGATTTCTGGGTGCTTTGGCTGCTGTATTTATGCTATATTTGACTCTGTCAGGTTATATTTGATCACCAGGGGGACACCTGAAAATGATCCCTGAATTATTCAAACTTGGCTTTATTTATAAGGCATGAGTTTGCATTCACTTTTCTATATGGCAACAAAAATAAAACCAGGTCTAACCGCAAAAACTTTGAAGTGCACACAGAAGTAATTGATTGGCATTCAGTATTTGGTTCATTTAAATATGCATAGAACTCTATCTACCAAGAATGAATCGTTTTTTGCATGAGATGCTCGAGTCATATGACAGCAGAGAAAGGGTAACATAGAGCAGCTAGAATTAATTTTCTAATCTGTTTCTATTTATAGAGCAGCCCCCTCTCCTGGCTGACACACCAACATGCAGCACCAATTACTGAGCCTGTACATAGGAAGTTCATTATCCCTGTGTTTGCGAGGAAGAATGTTGTAAAGTTTCTAAATGTATGATTTCAGGTTTTTATCTGTACAGTCTCAGAGGGCTTCACAGCACCACATACTGAAACAATGGATGATCATGAGCTGAGCTGAGAGTCTTTTCAGATTTAGAGCTAATTATACAGACTTTCAGCTACCTAATTTGGCAGCTTTTACCCAATACCGCAACATTTTCTTGAAATTCAACACTGCAATCTTTACATTTCTAGCAGCAGATCTAAGAAACCCCTGCAATTAGGAAACTGTGATACAGCTATAGCCTGCAACCAGTTGGCTGAGCTAACTAAGCATTACGACTTGAAACAGGGCAGAACCTGGTCCAGACGGAAGCCAAATGGTGGGGCTGCAGCATAAGGTACATGGACCAAATGGGAACAAGCAATGAATCAGAAGATGCAGGGCCTGACCTCTGAAAGGCTGACTCCTTCCACGCTAAGTTCCTCATCCAGTTGGTATATGATGTTCTGATTCTTTTTGATTGAACCTCTTCTGTTGGGACAAGGTTGAAACCCTATAGAGTCCTTTGTTTCAAGGAAGAGGAACACTGGAACACATCCTCAGCAGCTGTTCTAATGCACCAGGGGGGGGTTTCTACCATTGGCATCTTGACCAAGTACTGGAGGTAGTAACTGAATCCATCTGAAGGACCGTCGATCAGGTCAAACATCTCCAACCAACAAGACGCAACATCGCATTTATTAGAGCAGGAGACTGAATACCCAGACTGCCAGCCTCTCTGGAACAGCACATGACTGGCAGATGATGGTGGACCTGGGGAAACAACTCAGATTCCCCAAAGACATCATCAACAACTGGTCATGCTGGAGCTCACAGTGCCCTGGAGGGAATAAAGGAGGCCAGTGAGCAGCAAAAGGGGTAATATAAGTGCCACAGATGGGGGATAGTGCGCAAAAGACTAGCGATCAGCAAAGTTTTAGAGGCTGCAGAGGAAGCATCAGGTTGGCTGTGATTCAAGAGGGACAAGCTGTGGTCTTAGGCCACGGTGAGGGGGTCTGAAGTTGAATCCCCTTATGCGTGACCCTTGGTACTGTCACTGATGATGTGTCTAAGTGGGTCATTAGATGTATGCACCATGTGTGTAATCAGTGTGTGTGATTTCGTTGACTAAATATCAAGTTTTTTCAGAAGCCAGTTTGCTTAAATTGCTTTAGCACCTCATTTTTCATGCAGGTTAAAAAGATGTAGCGAAGGCAACATAAGGTGATTAGATAGTGATTGGTGGATTTTGTTACCTAATAGTGCCAGGGTTCTGGCTGTTAACCTTTCTCTCTGGTGTTATGCTAAGCTAACTAGCCACCAGCTAGCTGCATGAACTGTCAGTAAAACCAGCAATAACCTACATCACAAAATCGCTGTTCTTCAAAGGATTTCGAAATGATGCTTTATGATCATGTTAACATTAAGGGTTAAAACCTGGCCTTGGTGTCCTCTTGAGACAAAGAAGTTCAAATGACTGACTTATTGAGCTAATGATTCATCAGAACATCAAACAGTAACAGACAGCTCGTGGAGCCAAGATGAAGGGGGGACTCACGCTCATGATACTGTGATCCCTAAAATTTAAAAGAAACTATTAAAGTATCTTGTAAGTTTTACATTCAATATGATCCTGTGGTGTTCTATCCAACAGCCCAAGATTAAAATAAGATCATAATAATGTGATAAATGCCTAAAGATAGTAGCAGAGATAGTAAAGGCCTGTGCCCTGCTTTATCACAGGGGAGGAGCCACGTCAGCTTAGAGGCACTGAACAATGATCCCCTTCCCCTCCTTCCTACTTTTATAGCCCAGATCAGTTTATGGTTATGGTGATCGTTGAAGATTAAACTGTTGGGAAATCCAGCCACAGGCAGTATAGGATGCAGGGTGGGGTGATATGCTGGGCAGAAAATTGTTAGCACTTTGATGGTGAACTAGTGAACTATGGTCCATGTTTATCATAATTCTGATATAACAACATAAAGATAGTATATCTCAATATGTAAAACACGAGTCCCTTGGTACTTTAAACCTGCAGTGAGGAGTTTTCAAACTGGCTGAGATCAACACTGATGCCTCCATATGAGATACAAAAACAAATGAGATCACAAAGAACATGATTTATCAAATGAATGCAGTTATCTTTGAAGCTTTGATCATTGTCAACTGGTTGGTGTCAAAGTGATCTATAACACTCAGACCAGAAGGTCCTTTGTTTACATTTTCCCTGAAACAGATTCCCAGGGATACTTTTACTGTTCAAAGATCACAGGGTGTGATTCTTCTTCAGAAAACAGATATACCACTTTGTTTGACGGCATTACTAAATTTGTCAAACCAAAAGTTCCTCACGTGAGCTTAAATGTGTCAGTATTTCATATAAAATCCCAAATGCCACACATTTGTCCTTTTAATGACAAAGTTAATATGTTTGTTGGGTGTAAAGACAGCCTAAAAAGCAAAGTAGTATTGTCTATATTGCTAGCCTTTGGCACAGTTTAAGACCCATGCTATATCTTTTTTCAGCCCCAGTTCTTGTCCTAACTTCAGGAGGAATTTTGTATCATTTGAATAAATCTTCAAGGTCATTTTATTGTGCAATAACTTAAAACAACAACTTGATGGATTGCATCTTTCTGTTTTATATCTAAAAAAACAACCTTTTTCAATACACTGCAAAGAAACTTTAAGATTCAGCCCAAAACAAATCGATCATTCCCCTTTGTAAAACCTTTGCTGAGCATAGTCAGACTTTAAATCTCAGTTGCCCAATCAGCAGTGTGTCCCTGTGTGTACTGATAGCACACCTCACAGAGCAGCCCTATCTGACAAGCAGCAGAACACAGGCGGATTTGCTCAGGCATGGAGTTCACCCCTGGTTTTTATGGCCGCACAGTAAACAGGTTAATTATTACTTTGGACCACGTCCAGATTAAAGCCACTGCAACAATCACATGTACCAGTTCTGTCAATGCTTTTAACTATCTTTTTATGGTTCTCATCGTATCTTTGTTTCAGAGCCGCCTTTTGTAGTTATTAGTCATGTTTTGGGCTCAGATACACACACAGACACAGATTTGTTGTGCAAAATATTTGGATGGTGTTTATTATTTGTGCTCACCTTTTTCTTAAATATATTCCAGATATTGTCCTGATTTATAAATGAAATCAAGTGACTATCCACAAAATGTGGCATTTCTTCATTGGTTGACACCTTGCTGAGTGATATCAATGTGTGATCTGAAGTTAAGGGTTTGGTTTTCTTCAGTAGCTAACCATTACAACAAGACAAAAGAGAAGGGAAGGAAATAAGGGATTGAGACTGTAGAGCCTTATGGCAAGTGCTGAGTTAATCTGCTGTCAGTACAAAAAAAAAAAGTGCTGATGAGATGAGGCTGAAGCAAACTGATGCTTTACTCTGCAGAGTAAGATATAGTGTCTGGGCCTTTTTCAGGCCTTCATGCTTCTTACCTTGACAAACAGAGAGATCTCAGGGTGACCGGGGTCAGCCGGAGCAGCACTGCTCTCATCCAAAGTCACACTCTCCAGAGTTGACAAGCTTTCCTCCACTGTCTGAATCGGCGGGTCATCACATGGATCTCCGGCTGAGGAAGAGGATGATGAGGAAGACGAGGAGCGCCTGGATCCGTCGTGCACATCACCGTTCACCTCTACCTTCACCACTGGTTCTGGCTCCGGCTCGGACTCGGGCTCCACCTCAGCTTTCACTTCCTCGATTTCCTCTGCTACTTCCTCGGCCTTCTCCTCTTCATCCTCACTGGAGGAAGAGGACGAGCTGCTGTGTTTGTCCTCCTCCCTGATTTCCATGTAGTCCGGCGATCCGAGCTCTGGCCCCGCGGATGCGTGCACGTCCACCTCGCTGTAAAGCGGCTCTACGGCCTCACCTGTGTTTTCATATTTGTGCTCTCCGGCCGGGCTGTCAGATCGATCACTGCTGGAGTCATGCACACTTCTCTCCTCCACTGTTTCATACAAGTTTTCCATGTTGGACGGTTTAGGTGTTTTTGGACAGACCCGGGTTAGAGGTGAAGGAGCCTTGAAGTGGTCCAAGTGGAAGCTCACAGACCGCCTGCCTCTGACTGTCTGAGCGTCCGGGCAAATTCCAGCGATAACTCATAAAAGACCTTTGATCCTCCAAGTTAACAAGTGATTTATGCAAAAACTGAGACATGGACCTTCAAGGACAGTTTGACAGTGAGGGACGTCAGTTAAAGTGATATTATCCTGAGTGAAGCGGACAGAAACACACTAATGTTCTGTATTTTATTTTTAACGAAAATTTCAGTCCACTTCTTTAAAAACGCTTAAACAATTCACATATTTAATCACAATTCAAACTTAACCTTCATTTTTCCTTTAAGTTTGTTACCCCTGTTAAAAAAATACCATCCAAATAGCTACATTTTACATTTCTATCAATCCTTGATTTCCAGTGCAATATCTCAACAACCACGTGCAATATTTATTCTATAACACATTTTATTATTATATTCATCCACTAAATTTGCACTCTGGCTTAGGCTTATTCATTTATTTATATCGTAAAAGTACTTATATACCTTTCTTTGTACAGTTGGCATTTTTATTTTTATTTAGAATTTTTAAAGTTAGTTTTTAGGTTTCTATATTTATTGTCCTTACTGTCTTGTTTTGCCCTTACTGTCTTGTTGTTAAGTACCAGTGTTCCATTCACCACGTCAAATTCCTTGTGTGCAAGCTTACTTGGCAATAAAGATGTCTTGATTCTTGATTCTACTAGTTAGATTTGCTACATCCACTACTTCATGTTCCTGACACAGTTAGCAAGGTTACCTGTAAACCTAAACCTAAATCTTTACTGTAGTAATTTATGATTCAAATACCAAAGGGACATCCGATTTTAGAAAGCCTATCTTTTTTTCTACATTATTTGGTAACAAGATATTATTGTAAGTCCATCAGCAGCCACAAAGCTGCATGTGCAATTTGTGAAAATACTACTTTCAGACATACTAAGTGGAATAACCTTAGTAGTAGATAAAACTTCACCTTTTGGCAGTCTTTTGGAGGGCTGAAACTTGATAGTTTGTCCGCTAGTGTAATCTAATCATGTTGGCTGTTATGTAAGGTTTCTAAGTTAGAGCTCATGTGAGCAGTTTCTAACAAGTTATTTAACAGACAGACATTATTATTAATGTCTCTTGTCAGAGGCTTAAATACATATTTCAATTCTGTTATCTCCAGGTTACCTGTCCACTTAAATTCGTACCAGCCTGCTCTTATTTTTGCCAGGCTACAGTTAAACCTGTGCTACTACCTTATGTTTCCAGACTGCCAAGGACAGACAGAAAACTGAAGAGATTATTAAATGGTCTACAAAACTGTGCTGGAGATGCTTTTATAATATACATCTTTACGTGCGCTGGTGCCCCATGGCAGATAGCTGGTGCCCCATGGCAGATAGCTGGTGCCCCTTTTCGCCGATGCCCCTAAAACAGCTTGAATACTAATATAATTACTATATCTGCTTTTATTTTATTTTATATCCACCTTTTGGAGATACAGTATATGGGCGAAGGTTTTAAGAGGAGTGTGAACAGATCACATTTTTTTAACACTTCAGTGGGCCTTGCATTTGGTAGCACCTGATAACCTATAAACCCACATTAGGTTTAAGCCCCATCTCGAGCCCAGTGATATCCATGAAGTCCCCAAATGCAAAAATTTTATAATCCTCGTTCGTGACACTTTTTAGGGGTTTGTCAGTGTTCCTTAAATTGAAAACAAATAGAAGCACGAAAACATGTGAAGGTTGTGTCATCATCACTTATAGTCATCTCACACAAGTAAATTACACACAGAGAAAAAACACATTCTTTCACACAGATCTCTTTAGTTTCAGAAGACTCTTTAATTGCATCAACATGGCAAAGATAGTTAATTTGTTAATCATATTAAATATCCATAATTCTAATCCAGTTAATAATCCACTGAGATAAACCTGATCTAATATCCATTCTTTCAAATAATTTCCACATAATTATTTAAATATATTCTTGATATATTTCTTTAATCTTTCAAAAATTCAGGGGAAAATTATCAGACACCTCTTTCATAAAACAACAATTATCAGAAAATTAACAATTTCCATATAAATTCTTTCAATTTATGAATTTAAAATTTAGTAAAAACTATATATCACAGTGATGTCTGTCATTTTTGGGCCACAGGTATTAGTCAGTGCATCTAAAAGCAGAAGACAGAAATAGAACCAATTGCTTCTCAAATGATGCTGAAAAAATATTAGAGTTCTTAATTGAAGATTTGGATTCTACTTGACTTTCTATTACTACACTTGTTAAAAAGCTTTTTGGCAAGAGACACCTCACTTTTTTTTAATGTTTCAAATAGCTACTACAAACAACAAGTGCAAATTAAACATGACCTACAAAGCATCGAACGACTGCCCCTTCCTTCTGTTTCATTTCTATCCTATAGTGCAAATCAGGGGAACAGTTCTCGCAAGTCATGCCAAAATAGTCTTCTCAACCGAGCAACAACAAAACCCTTAAAAATCCCTAAGACGAAATACTGACCAATAGCAATTGCACTTCACACTTCAACAACAAATGGCCATGGTTATGACAGTCCATGTTTGAACAGGAGGGCAGTACACGGTCATCTATACAGAAAAATGTCCTCCAGACACAAATGCTACAAAAAAACAGACTGACACACAAACGACTGCACACATTAGAGAGATGTCTCTGTTATTTCAAAGGCAAATGGTTACTGACTATTAAAGAGCAATCATGGAATGACCTACATGTATGAGCAGTAGTCTGGCACATGGAGTGAGACTCTGGAGTAACATTTGCTTCCAAGTATAATATTCAAAATTAGTGCTGACTCCTGCTGACCTCCTGGAACTGTTTGGTTATTGAATACTTTTCTGATTCATCACAGTTTATTTCAAAGGAGCAGCTGATTCAGTGCTCAGACTACAAGTAGAACAATTAGTGTCAAAAACCTGGCAAGGCCTTTTCCTTCTGTACCTTATGACATACAAATCTCTTTGCATAGATTTGAAAATGCCCATTTACTGTCGGGTAATAAAGGTGTCAGTATGCTTCAAAAGAACTGCTTTTTAAATGGATAATGGCATCTGAGACCTCTTCTATTTATACTAAACTGATGTTGGTGGTGGGAATTGGGTAGAGCTGGGCAATATGGCACAAATATTATCATGATAGGTTTTCTAGAATTACTAATAACAATATATGTTGGTAGGGAGGACTAGGCATCAGTCCTGATCTGGGGGATACAATTGTTGTATCAATATTCTAATTATAAGTAATACAGCACTCCAATCAAATATACCTTCCATTTGGACTTTATGACTTCTTAAAGTAGCGCTAATGATCTTTATCCTGTAGTCTACCTTTAAGAAGAGTTTCTTAATTTCAAAGTCAATCAGATATCATGATGTATCAATATGTGATTGTCTTGCAATTGAATCAGTTATCTCAGAATGACTGAATCGTGATGTAACCGATATCATCGGTAATGCATCAAGTGTGGCATGGTATGATATCGAATCATATCAAACTTTGAGTCACTCTGGGATTCCCGCCCAATTTGTCACAATATTTTGATATTTCTGCCAGATGAGGAGTATAGTTGGAATGAAGGGAGCCTAAAGAAACCAAAAGTTTCACTAGTTAACGTAGCTCAGGTCTTTGTAAGTTTGTACATTAGGATTCTTTCAGTGTTCTTTTTTTCACAGTTCAGGGTTTTTGACGTGAGCTAAGACACTGCAGAGGTTACCTACTCTCTAAGACAAATAGACCAAATCCATAAAACATTCTAATACAGAATTGGGGATAAAATAAACAATCTCCAAACCTCACTTTTGTACTGGGCACAGCATGTCTGGTGAGGGGGCTGCTAGGTGATCTGTCACTTCTGATCTTATACTTAGCATAACGTTACCGTCACTGGATTCACTTACACAGTTTTTTTTTTGGTGACCCTCTTTCTGCTTGTTTTCTGTCCATTGTTAAGGAGACAAAGTGTTTGGGTCTCAGCAGCTAAAACAATGCTTTGGAGTGAGGGACACATTTGTACACCAGTGTGTACATTACATTCAAGCAAAAAAACTGCATATTGAGTAAAAATGTCCAAAATCTATCATTGTAGTCTACCCACACTGCACTGAAATCCTCTATCAAGAGTCAATCAGTCCTCTACCAACTGTTGTGTCACCTAGCCCACCCTTGGGCTTAGTCTGAAAATGTATGTAACCTTTCAAAGTGGACTATTTGACATCTTGTACACTCAGCTCAGCTACAGGTCAGATGTTTAGACGGGAGAAAAGTAAGCAAAGTCTGAGCTTCTTACTCAAGCTAATTCTGTTTCCTTAATATAACAAGTGCAACACTATGAATGCCATCAAGTAACGATTGTCTTAAAGTGTTTGCATTTATCACATTTCAACTTGTACTGTTTCTCTCCCCCTGTCAAAGCGTACTGACACCTTTATGATACCTTATCATGGTGTTGGCTGATGATGCTTCCGACCTGGATTCACAGGTTGAAATTCCACTCTTATTTTAAACTCTTAAATGACAATGAAGATGACGAGATGATAGTAGGCAGAATTGACAATCAAAGCAAAGCCACTATAAAGCCCATGTAAAGGTTTATTATCTTGATTAAGCCTGCACCAGAAGCAAACCCTTGACATTTCCCTTACAAACAAGCAAACAGGGTTTACCTCACCTCTATACATGATTAGGAGGTTAGATTAAATTCCCTTGATCTCCGTCTAATAAAAAGAGAATCACACTGGCATTAAGTCGTTATAAGGGAAGCGTTCGGGGGATGCTTCTGTGCAGAGCAGACTACCTTGGGGAGCAATATCTCCTCTTCTTTTATGTCTTCCATTCTTCCTCTTCAGCTACAGGTGCAAGTCCTCTTGCAGTAAGGGCTGAGACATCTCCCTGCGTCTGTGTTTGAGCGAGGGCAGCTGTTTGAGCGTCACTTGTCTAATGTAGACCACCAGAAAGCCCAGCACCATCACCACACCCAGGAGAGAACCAACGACGGGGGCATAGGAGTGCCCGGTGACCCTGGGAGGGGTGCTGGGCGTGGATGGAGTCGTGTCTGGGGAGAGCAGGTCTATAACGTTTAAGAGGGAGCCATTGTTTGGGAGAGGCTTGATGGACAGGATCTGGCACATGAGAGGGTAAAGGTCGACGGAGCGCATGGAGGTCTTGATGTAGTTCTGGCGAAAGGCTGGCCCACGGGCGACAAACACTGGCTGCATGCTGCGTAAAGTGTTGTCATAGCCATGGTTTCCCACTGTGGAAAAAGAAAACACACATATTTGCATGAAGAGATTAAACACTTTGATTTTAATTATTCTTTCATTATTAAAATATGACTTTCCAGTTCCCTATTCCCATGAATCTCAGGCAGCACATTTTGTGTGGAGATTTATGGAATCTGGCACTGCTGCTCTGTCAGATGATTTTACTACCATCAATGTTTGTCCAAACAGACTGGTTACTGCTAAATCAATCACAGAGATGCACAGGCAAACTGAAAATGAAAGAGCCTTGATGAGAGCTTAGACTGTATGACTACTGCTCCAAGACTCTGTGTTATTGTACTTCTGTAGAACTGACAAGGTTTGCTTTTTGTGCTGTGACAAATCAATACAGTTAATTAGTACTTCCTGTGAAAGCAGCATGAGTGAGCTTAACTTCTATCAAATCAGGTGCAGTAGATCCGACTTATCCTACTTTGAACGCACCCTGCTGAGTTTTTTTGTCTTTATTTACTGCAAGCAGCTCTAACATTTTGTTTCTTTCCTGACATGCCAGCCATGCAACACAGTTACCTGTCACATGCCTCTACTTTAGGGTTTGTGCTATTCCACAGATTATCAGAAGGGATTACATATTTATAAACAGAGAGAGAGATCTGAACTAGACATTGGATGATGAGAAGTGGGACAGAATATGTAAGAATGCTAAACCAGTGTCAAGGGATGCACTGGTCACCTCATCCAATTCAAGATTCAGCATCTCTTTAACATGACTGCTCCAGTTTGCTTAGATTAGGATTAACAGACACGTCAAATAGCTGGTAATGCAAATCTGAGGAAGTTCATTTAATCCATGTTTAATGTTCCTGTGACAAAGTCCAACAATTCTGGGCCAGAATTTCTGGTAATCTCTGTGAGGTTTCAGAGAGCCAAATTCCATTCAGACCTAGATTATTGGGTGATCTATCGGTTTTAATGTGGGGATACACACACTAGAAGTTGGGTCTAAATTAGTATTATGATGGGCAGGCAGATTCTTATAGGTGGGTGGAGGACCAAGGGGGTTCTTTCAGTGCAAGAATGGGGAGAGTATCAGCATTGGAAAAAGTATTATTTGTACAACTTGGAAGAGCAGATACCTACATCAGAAAGCTGGGGAAATACCTGAACCTCGTGGTGGGCTTCTGAATGGGTCCTACAAACTTTACATGTTGGTGTAGATGATTGTATTCTTGTGCAGCTCTTTTTTTCAATGATGGCTGGTTTACAGATTCTGCCTATGAATGTGTATGGATCTTATAGGTATACTTTTTAACACACTGCATACATTACAACCAAACAGGGGGTAGAGTTAATGTTCACATTTCTGATCTGTAATATTATAAACTTCAAGCACCAGGAAGTACAGGTTCTATCTTCAAAAACTAATAGTAATAATTAATAAGTGAGCATTGATGTGATTCATAAAGACTAGAGCTACACTGATATACATCAGTGCCTTCCTTGTAATGCAGATGCCACTGGCACAGCTATGGTTTAATCCACATCAATCTATGCCTGTTTGATGCGCTTCAGTATTGTAAAAAGTAGAAGGAAGGACAGAGAGTCAGCAGGTTTTCCTTCCAGCCACACACTCCACCCAGTCATTCTTCTGATTAACAAGACTTTTACAGCAGAAGAGAAAGTAAGCAGTACGATCAGTAGATGCAACTGCAGTGAAGAAGACTCCTCCTTTTGTGAGATTGAGACCTCTTGGCGAAAACGGTGGCATTAACAAAAAAACTTCCTGATTTGAGCAAGATTAGAAAAAAATAACTGCACTTGTATGCAGTGAAAGAGAAGCCCACACACATACTCCTGCTGTCTCTAAGGGAAAACAAATCTAGCTTTCTTTGTTAATTAAGGCTGGAAGAAAAAATCTCCTGTGAAGCTATTCATAGAGCAGAAAGAAAAGGCTGTTGCAAGAATCTGAAAAAAAAACCCTATTTCATGTGTGCAGCATCAACCTGAATATTGTCTCAACACAGCTTTGTTAAGAGGTTTGAATACGTACTCATGAAGGGGCTGCTCCTGTTCTGCACCACGGTCCAGCCTTCTTTGGCCTCGATGATGATGGGCATGATCCTGATGTTGTGCTGATAGTGGAAGTGCTGGGGAATGTTTTCCTTCTTGAACACAACCATGTTCGGGTTTGCATCCTCAAGCTTTCCATAAACTTCCTCAAGCTTTCCTTCAAGACGAATGACAAAGAATGACAACATATGTTTACTAATACAAAGTTTATATTTCAAGATAAGGGAGAAGATAAGACAGTTTACTAAAACTGTTTATAGAAAATCCTGAAATGTCAAAGCAGAAGTAAAAACTGAGTAAAAGTATTTGATACTAGGTTAAATCGCTATATATCTAAAATATACATACATAATTGGAGAACAGCAATAATCCAAATGAGTGATGATGAAATTAAACTTTACAAAACTTTTAAATTCTTTACTTGATGAGATTTCCTGTGATTATTTCAGACTTTCTCTGTACAGACCACACACATTTTTTTCTTACATTTCATCATGTAAACATTCAATTTATCATATAAACTTCAGGATGAAATGTTTTGCTTTCTTGTCAAGAGTTAGATGAGAAGACTATTATAATATTGTATTATCAGAGATGCTCTGATGTGACTGATTTTCTAATCATTTAACTGGCTAACCACATGATCTCAGAGTCTGCGGATAAACAATGCCAAATTAGTTTGCCAAGTTTGTAAAGTTTTTTTTCTGAACTGATTTAGTATTTAGTTTAATTTTACTGATACAAAATTGAATCAATCCTTCAGAGAGCAAACTGCAGTTGTTCTCCTCTTATTAAGACACTAACAGCATGAAATGTGACAGATGTTTTACAGTGATACCTTCTTTGGGCAGTATTCCCACCACTGGACTCTTATCCACCCAGGTGTACAGGTCTCTGCTCACATACTGATCCAGCTCTATGATGTTATCAGGGGAAAGCTGCGCCATCCCGTGATCACTGGTGACTATCAGATTCATTTTCTCATACAGCCCTGCCCTCGTCAGCTCGTCTATGAGGAATCCAAGCTTCTGATCGATCCCGTAGATGACAACATCCATTTGGGGACTCTGCGGTCCCAGTTTGTGCCCGCTCTCATCCGGCTCCTCCCAGTACAGAACCCCAAAATCCACAGCTTCTCCTTTGGGCGCAGAAAACCACTCAATGATGTGCTTCACTCTGGTTTCAAAGGAGACTGAAGCGTTATAATGGAGGTACTGGTTTGGGAATATGCCATGGATCTTTACATCAGACCCTGGCCACATTGCTGCCCCGCTCCGCCCTCCAGCTTTCTGGATGGTCACCCAGAGAGGCACGGCTTCCTCCCACCACTGTGATTCATAAATGCTGTCCGTCTCCATGGAGAAGGAGCGGTTTAAAGCAGGGTCGTACATCTCATTGGCCACGATGCCATGCGTCTCAGCGTACAGCCCCGTCACCAAGCTGTAATGATTAGGGAAGGTCTTGGTGATGTACGCGTTCTCCACCTGATCCACGTTCACCCCTTCCTCAATGAGTTTGTGGAAGTTAGGCGTCGGGACCCGGTCGATATAATCCCAGCGAAATCCATCAAAGGAGACGAGAAGCAGCTTGGGGCGGTCTCTCACATTATGGTTCTCATGGCCATGTTCGTTCAGGGAAACCAGAGGGAGCAGCAGGACCCAAACGCAGAGAAGAGGGCTATAGCCTACTCGCAGCAGGCGGTGCAGCATTGTGCAGAAATAAGAGCCTAAGAACACACAAAAAACCACATTAGAAGACCTCAGGGAGGCAGAGCAATTAAGGCCTGTTTGCTAGTTCAGGGAAATCAGAAAGCAATCCGTAAACTGTGCTGTTGGACAGAAGATCACCAGTATAGAACCAGAACTTGCTTATTTTCCTCATAAATCTATCTAAATAACTCCATCTACTTAATGTCAGAAAATATCTGTCATGTTATACAAAGACATCTTCATTCTTTTGTCAGCATAGTCTGATAAATCTTTTTCCCACAAGCTTGTGATCTGACAGCTCAGCTGTATCTTATCTCTGTGGCGACAGTTTTCTAGTTCTTTGTCCTACAAGCATATTTTCCAAGCATGCAGCTGAAAAAGTAATGCTAAAAATAGACACCCAACAACCACAAATTGTCATAACGCTCATTATGCCAATGATATTCATTTGGGATTGTTGAAAGTTAAATATTGATATAGAAGCCAAGTGCTTCTGAATCAAATTGCACTAATAGTCATTTTTATACTGCATGCAAGAATGACCACTGGTTTGGATTTGGGTGAGGCAAATATTTGAATAATTGATAAGCAGTGTAAAATGACTTCTAATTTTGAGCAGTAATAACTCATCTAATCCCATTTTGTGGGGAAATGCCCAAAAATATTAATAATTTTCAAATCTTTCTATTTTCAAGGTTAATCACACTGTTAATTACATGGCTTTGGGTAATGAACAATTTGTAGGTTTAAAAAAGCAAATTTAGATGTCACCCCCGGCTGTGGGAAAATGTGATGGCTTATTTTTCAGACATTTTGTAAATTAGATTATTGATCAATGTTTTAGAGCACAAAGTTTATACATAATTAAAGAAATTAGCTGCAGCTTTTTTTTTTAGTAAGAAGTAAACATAAAATATATTCTGTCTATATGTATGGATCAGGATCAAGGCATGCATTACTTCAAAGTTATATTATATAAATTGATTTTCACAAGAGAAGGGGTTATAATCCAAAGGGACATCTAAACCTTAAGAAACTCTTTGCTCAAATAATGAAGACAGTGAAACTAATAGTGGAGTGGATTTGTGGGACAGGAGAAACATGAATCTCAAGCAAAGCACAGACTTACCTCTGTTAAGAAAAATGTGTAAACAATATTGTCAGTACTGTAGGTCTAGAGAATAGGAGAGATTGTGATAGCTGTTCAATACATGGATTTTTTTCTTGGACTGACACTGTCACGTTAACTTTGTCCCACTTCTTTAAAACATACGCCTGTGTTTAGGTTTCAATAAGGCTGTTGACATGTTGTTTGGCTTTACGTTTCCTATTATTGCTGTGGTAATTCAATTAATCTGTTTTATTATAACATTTTTGCAATAACAATATCAAATCGGATATTGCTTTTTAAAAACCCTGTCTTGTCATGATGTCTTATCAGACACCCCTAATTCCAAGCAATAACAGGACATGTCCCCTGATCTTGATATTATTTGGACAAAACTGTCTCTGGTCATATAACAAGGCATTAGCACTAAAGACATTGCAGGTCAAGTGATCAATGATGTCATTGGAAATTAAGTAGACTGTAGATACGCTGTCTGGAATGCATCTATTAGAGGCACACAAGTTCAAATACTGAATGAAAGCCTGCTATAAACAGTCTGACACATTACAGATGAAACACAGAGATTAGCATGAAGCTGCAGAGCTAACAGCTGTAACACGCACTTCTGCCCTCAACAATACAACAAAGACACAAAGCTGTATGAGTGTATACACTGACATTACATTAATCAAATGCGAAAAAGAAACACAAAATCAAACAGTGTCAACAAGCTCACCTCGATATCTGATCCTGCACTGGCTCTTCTTCAAGCTGTACGCAGAGATAAACAGCCGGGACCCGTTTATGTCCGAAGGAAGTCCCGCCTTTCACCCTGCTCTGTGCGATTCACTTTATTTCTGTCGGGTTTACTGACAGATGAGAAACCAAACCAGACCATCTGAAGACAAAAGGCTGCACGCTGCTCTCTGTGAGTGCATGCTTCTCTTCGTGTAGCACTGCAAACCTTAAGAATCCACCAAGACAGATCCACTGCGATCAGTGCAAGTGCACCGGTCCTCCCATGACGTAATGCAGGGTGAGGGTGGGAGGGAGAGGTGGAAGGAGGGGGAGAGAAGGGAGTCTACTTTTATTGATAGACACCTTGGTGTCTGTCAGCTTATATGTTGAGCTTTAAAAAGAAAAAAACAATAAATTGTCTGATAATTAATTTAAATGTAAGAGGATGTTCCATTTGAGTTTTAAGACAAGAGAAACCTGCTCCAAAATACGATATATAATCAAATAATGCTCTGCACTATAAATAGTGACATCCAAAGACACCGTTGCCCTAATTCTGTCAACGACATTTTATTTTCTATTTTTTTGAAAATTCTAAAAATTGATATGCAAAAGACGTGCTGCAACAGTAATAACACACAGGGGCCAGTAGGTGTCAGTCCAGCCCTTTCCAAAATAATTCAGGGCCTTTTCTTTGTAAAACAAAGATGTCGTCTCAATAATGACGCTGCATGGTGAAAATGATGGTGAAAGAGAGAGCCATTAGCTTGCTTTTGTTCACATGTTTTTCTTTAATATTTGAAAATTCAGGAATCAAGATTATATTTCCTTGGGTGTGAGAATGTGACACCTTCCATGGGGAGTGATAGAAACTGAAAAGGCCTACCATAACTCTCTTACAGCCAGTAGGGTTATTTTATTTGCTGATCGACAATGTGGTAAAATTTGAAGATGCATATGACTTTGAATAACAATTTCATGTCACTTAACTTCAAAGAAAAACTCTCAAATGAACAAACTCATTTTAATTTACTCAGAGGTTCAAACGTGAAACACAGAGGATTAAAGCTCCTGTGAAGATTATTTAACTTCTTCTGGAACAGGCTGAAAGTAACAGGGATGTCTCTTTATGAGCTACATAAGCAAACAAGCCCATTAGCATAAAGATTGACAATATCCTAATTGTATTTTCATTTCTTTTTCCTGTGGATGGCTAGCAGACAAAAAGGAACCCCTTTTAGAGATATCACTATGTCCACAGGGTGCACCAGAATCAAAACAAACAGAAAGTTCTTCACAGGAGCTTCAGACATGAACATCTCTCTCTCTCTCTCTCTCTCTCTCTCTCTCTCTCTCTCTCTCTCTCTCTCTCTCTCTCTATATATATATATATATATATATCATGTCACAGGATATGCACCTCCTCATAAATGTAACTACCTGTAGAATCGACGCGGACCCCAAGCCCTGTGATTGGTCCGCTCGGCAGCATTGTGTTTTCCCTCATTTACAACACTTCCAGTATCCCGGACGTCGGCCACACATTGGCCGTGTATTTCATCTCCTCCTCTCTATTCTTCATGTAATCATGTCTGTATGATAAACAGCAACATGTATCAGCTATAAATTAGCATAACACGCTCTGAATCGCTGAAAATCTATATGCATTCTCTGGCTGTAAAGCAGGATTATACTCCCTTCTTTTGGTTATAGTAGTGTGTCCACAAATCCTGCATTCATTATGGTAAATTTTCAGATAGACTGGATAACATTACATTGCAGGAATCTAGTTGAATTGACCATTATCCAAGATTCATAAAAAGTTCTATCATTAATGAGGAGAGCCCTTGCACTGAGGGCCCCCAGAGTGAGTTAATGACACTTTATCTTACTGCAAGTTTTTTTTTTCTACACAAAATGTCAAGTTTATCAATTTTTCATAAATTGAATGTCATTGCTCTCACCACTGTACATTGCTTGACAAAAGTCTTGTCACATAAGGATATAGTGGAAACAGTGGTAGAAGGTTGATTTTTCTGATGAATCATCCACTGAACTGCATCCCGATCGCCGCAAATACTGCAAAAGACCCGTTGGAACCCGCATGGACCTAGGATTCACCCAGAAAACAGTCAAGTTTGGTTGGAAAAATGGAAAAAATTATGGTTCGGGGCTAAATTCAGTATGGGGTGTGTGAGAGATCTGCAGAGTGGATGGCAACATCAACAGCCTGAAATATCAAGAAATTCTTGCTGCCCATTACATTTCAAACCACAAGAGAGGGCAAATTCTGCAGCAGGATGGTGCTCCTTCTCATACTTCAGCCTCCACATTGAAGTTCCTGAAAGCGAAGAAGGTCAAGGTGCTGACATGAACCCCAGACATAAACATTATTGAGGGGTAAGATGAAGGAGGAGGTTTGGAAGATGAAACCTAAGAATATTGATGAACTCTGGGATTCCTGTAAGACTGCTTTCAATGCCATTACAGAGGACTTTGTTGATAAGTTATTTGAGTCAATGCCAAGACATATGGATGCAGTCCTCCAAGCTCATGGGAGTCATACAAGGTATTAATTATTTTTTCCAAGGCACCATGACTAGGGATACACCGATCCGATCTTGGTATCGGATATCGGCTAGATCGGACTCAAAAAGCTAGATTGGATATCGGTGAGTCCCAAAGCTGCCGATATATAGTGCCGATTCCATACGGCAGATCCATTAATCTCAGTTCTATGCTTTTCTGTGTTTACCATAGCAATGTGCGTCTCCTACGTCATCAGTGCCGGCCGGTCTGTGCATTTTTGCCTGGTGGAGCATGTTGGAAGATAACTACAGAGACTCCGCAGTTTAGGTGCATGTCATACTTCTTTTGCTAACAACTCCGCCAGAAACTTGCAACATGTGCAATGCTAATGTTTCGACGGATGGAAGTCGCGCTGAAAAATATAATGGGAGCCCAAAGGAAGAAGTTTATGTCAGAAATGGACAGGTTATTGGATCGAATTGTTCCGACAAAGTCAGAAAAGCCTGAAGTTGCCAAAACATGATTCCTCACATTAAGGAATGGAGATTGTCAAAATCAATACCGGGATCGGATTAGTTAGTATTAGTATCGCAGATACCAAAGCCCAGGTATTGATATCAGTATCGGGACCCTTAAAAATGGGATCAGTGCATCCCTAACCATGACTTTATGTTCTGATGTTATGGTAGAATGTTTGTGTATTCAAAGTAAAGACAAAATTTAATTTCTACATTATTTTAGTATGCGACAAGACTTTTTGTCCAAATAAAATCTGACCTTTCTGTCCTAATTAAATGAAAAAACTCAATGAATGATATCAAAACTTTATTTCGGTAAAATAAAAATAATTTTGTTTGCTTTGCCTTTCATATGAGCCATTTCTGATTCCAATTGATCAATTACAAGTAAAGTTGTTATTTGTTGTTCCTACAACTTGGATAAGTGACAAGACTTTTGTCAGGGACTGTATTATACCAAAACACACAAGTACTCTAAAAAGTTAAACGTATTTTAAACATTACTGGATTCATTGGTTTTTTTATATACACATTGATATTGCATGTGTGAATATTTAATTAGTGAGCAATTTATTTATGTGGCAATAATGTCCAGCTGGTCATTCGGTCGGTCGAGCCACTGCAACCTTAAACATCAACATGCTTGCAATAAAACTTAGTTCAGATATCATTGGTCTTCAGTAATAAACCTTGTACTCCTTTATGTGATACTGTTACTTTTCAATTACTACACCAGCAGGGTGACATTAAAGGTTTTAAGTCAAATATAAAAAAAAATAGAAAGAAAGAAAGAAAGAAAGAAAGAAAGAAAGAAAGAAAGAAAGAAGAAAGAAAGAAAGCAAGAAAGAAAGAAAGAAAGAAAGAAAGAAAGAAAGAAAGAAAGAAGGGTTACAAAACTGTACTTAGATTATCACTCACAAATACTCTTCTTCACCACAACAATCAAAGGGCTCAAGTTTAGGCTCAATTCTCACATAAGTACATACACTGAGCTAACTGACCAATGTAAACATGCAAACATGCTTAGCTAAGATGATGAACATAATCATTATAGCAACTTGTTAAACATTTGCATGTAAGCATTACAGTTGTATGTTTAATGTTAGCATTTAACTCCAACTATCACTGTACTCAAAGTACAGCCTCACTGGAAGCATAACTCTGTACTGATTTGAACCTAATACCAGAATATTTTATTTCTAAATTCAACATTGAGTCATTTTACTACGTTATTTTCTCATAATGAAGTAAATTTTATGTATTTCGAGAATTTAAAAAACAAATAAGTAATGGTGAATCTATTCCCAAGTAATGTCAAGATGAAATGAGCGTTTGAACTCTCCTTTTTCCCTTTCCTGTCTTTTTTTATGCCTGTATGTGCTGTACATGTTCCTCATTGTTTTTCCCTCCATTCAGCTGACTGTGTAAATCCATGTGGGCACAGTGGAGCAGCCGTCAAGCTAACCTGCTCCTGTGTGTTCTGGTTGACTTGTTGAACAGTTGTGTATTCACATCCATGTAGTGATGGAGGCTTTTGTTTGTTTGGGCAGGAAAGCTCTGTCTATTGTCTGATTTGTCGCTCTCCGTCTCTCTCTGTGCATTTGTGTCTATTGTGATGTTTCACAAGAATGTCCAGGCTGCTTTTGTTGATTTCTTTGTAGAATGTTTTTGGCTTTGTGTTTTTAAAATGGTGTGACGTTTGTTGTGACGTGTGCACTGAAACACTGGAGAATAAGTCTATATTTTAGTAAAGACCCACTGGATCCTTACTGTTAGATTGGATGGTAAAATGTCTGTACCACTGGATGCTCTGATTATCACAAATTCTGTTGAGAGCCTGCACAAAGTTCCTCCATTTTTAAACAGCTACATGTGTGTTTAGAGCTTTGAAATAAAAATAAGAATATTGTGGAATAATTGTGTCTAATATCATAAGAAATATACACAAACCCTGATTATTTTCACTTTAAAATGACCTTCACCAATAACAAAAATGTCCATCTAACTATTAATGTATTGGTGATTTGAAGGACAATGGATAGGTAATGGATAGGAAAATAAATAATAGCTTTCTTTCTTTCTGACATAATGTTTTTGAGTAATTGACAACATTTACTTTAAAATCATTCCCGTGTGATTACCATTTTGGTTTTTGAAATCCTTTTACGAAGTCAACCAATTTATTTATTCAAAAAGAAGTGAGTAATCAGTAAAGATAACCAATAAAGCTAATTACTCTAAGTTGCTGCATTACATTAAGACTCTATTGATAGTTTGGAGTTTTGTCATAAGATAAGAGATTCCTTTACTTGAGATAAAAACAGTCATAGAATGAGTGGTAACATATTTCAGCATAGTGCTTTCAAAAACTGTTTTTAAAATGCCATGACCATCATAAGGGCTGTTATGTAGGGGATAATGTATGGTTAGCAGTGGTTATGGGGAATAGAATCCCGACAGGGTGAGACAAGTCTCCACCACTCTGAAGGAATTATATTTGCCATAACTACCTGCTAACCATACATTATCTTGCTTATTACCTGGCTATTAACTTAAAATATAAACACGTTGGCAAAAAAAACCTTGATTAAATATTGTTTAATATTTAAAATAATTGATGTATATAGTTTAAATATATTATTCTCTGTGATTCCATGGCAGTTAGCGTTCCATCATATGGATTATTATCTGCGTATTACGGCTGATTTATCATTATCTGTCCTCATTCGGTTCTTCTTTTTCTCCAAGCTCTGCGATTGACACACCTTTCAAATTAAGGAGGCAAATTTCGCAACTTTTAACAATGCTGAGATCATCATCACCCACTCACGATTTAAGTTCTTTGTGGCGACTTAATGATGCTCTCACCTGCTCCGCTCGTTTCTAAGATTGTATGTAAATGTCAAGCGGCAACCTCTGGTCTCAAACTATAAAGCCCATGCGTAAGTGTTATAAACTGCAATCATTGAGCATCCGCTTGAGGCTGGCTGCAGAAACCACATAGACACCAATTCAAAAAGACGATCTTTGCAGCATTAATAAACATGTTTACAGCCTGGTTCAAAAAACGGCTTGGCTCTATGTAGTCAATTTCTCTATCGGCACACACTGTACAGGGGGTGAATTTTTTTCTAATGTGACGGTTCAGAAGATATTAAGATACAAGTTTTTTCCCAAACAAGGACATGACTGACTTGACTCCCAGATGGGAACACATAGCTGTTGGCTACGAGGCTCAAACTCTGCCTCTTTACGTCACACTATGCCTGGTTGAGGTTCTGCATTCCAATAGGGTTGCCGCCGCCGACTGGCTTCAAAACAGCGCTCAGCAACAGATGGGTGACGGATAATACGTCCATTATTTATACAGTCTATGGTAAATATCCATGTTGTTTAGCCTGCTGCATTAGCATGCTAACCAAAACTAACATTTTAGCCACATAGTTTGATGTGAATTAAAAATGAACGATATTACCTTACCTTATGGTCTATGATGTCAACAAGCAGAACTCTTGGAGATTGAGTTGACATGATGTGTAATCAGTTTGCCTTCGGTGCTGCTCCATGTTAGTGAAAGTTAACAATCACTGGGTAACAAGCAAGGGATAATGTATTGTTCGCAAATAATTTTATTTCCCATAACTACCTGCTAACCATACATTGTCCGCTTATTACTCGGCTAATAACTTATAATAAAAACAGGATTATAATTTAAAGTGATTTATGTAAACAGTTTGTTTTTTTATAGTACCAGTGACTCCACAGCATTTAGCGTTCCATGGCGATGTATTCTTGTCCCTGTTGGGGTCGATTACATGAACTGTCCTCATTCAGCTCTCCTTCTCTGAGCTCTGTGGTTGACAAACCTTTAGCAACATTGTTTACAAATATGATGCTACTGGAATCTAATTGTGTTACCTCACCTTATGGTCTATGACAGCGATTCTCAACCTTTTTCAGTCGCGACCCCAAATTTAACATGCACTGGTGTCCGCGACCCCCCCCCCGGCCCCCCACCATATTTTCTCTCCATGCAATGCTCTTGTCATCGCAACTAGAACAGCTCCCTGACTGAAATTCTGTAATAGAATATTAGATATATTTTTCGAAAATTATTTGGCGACCCCCAGAAATCATCTCGCGACCCCCATTGGGGTCGGGACCCCAGGGTGAGAATGGCTGGTCTATGATGTCAACAAGCAGAGGCAAGATGTGCCAGAACTCTTTTCTACAGATTGATTTAACATGATGTGTCATCCGTTTGCCTCTGGCGTTCTCATATTAGCGAACGTTAATAACCATTGACCAATCAGAATCAAGCATCTAACCCAACCGGTAGATCAGTAACAATTTGACTCCTTACTCTCTTCAGTCATTGTGAAGCTCTTACATATTGTCTGTTTAAAGCTTATCCAGCTCATATGACATCTTTGTTGGTCTTGTTCTATACATGTGCAAGTGATGCTCTTTAACAAAACATATTCTGCTGTCTGTATCACTCATTGGGAATCTTAACTGTGGATACTGTAAGGAAAGGTTGTTTCTGCAGTGTATTGTTAATTATTTTTTTATTTCTTTAATTTACGTTTTTAATTGAGACAGTTGTCAGTCAACATTTCATGTGATGTACAATAGTCACCCATTAAACAAATTAATTTGTTGAAGTTTGTTCATTCTTCTAAAATGTTGTAATCTTGTTCTCACACTTTTTTTCAATAAAATAAAAAGTGTTTTATATTGAGATAACTCTGTTGGAAAAAAATATCTTTGAATAATATTCTAATTTATTGTAGTCTAATTCAATTGTCCTACTACAATGGTAGATGCAATATAAGTGCCGTTTATTCAAATGAGATTTTCTCGAACAGGAGCTGAAATTGGAGGAAATAAATGCAGAACATTTTCATGTGAAACTCAATTCACATGATTATGTACATAAACCATTAAGATTTGGGCATAAATGGGCCAAGACAGAGACATATCCTCTTGAGAAAAAGAAGAGAAACAAACTCTATATGTCTGGTGTCTTTTAAACCAGAAGGTTGGGCACTGTGTGCATGACACTGATCAATTATCGCTGATCAGAAATGGTCTTTGCCAGCAATGAGAGCCACATAACCCAGCTCAGTGTCACCAGGCCTACAGCTCGGAGCTAGGCTTCCATTTAGACCCAGCCTTTGATTTAGATTTTATGTTCAAGCATTCATATATCTGATACACAAGATAAGAATCTGCTCCAATTCTCGCCTGTCACAGTGGATTGAGCATTGTCCATGATGCCTCAAATCCATGTTAAATGCAATATATTTTATTTCTGTTAATCACTCAGCAGATGTGATCTGGTGATGTAGTGTCTGATTTGGTATCAAGAGAGAAATATTTGGTCGGAGTCCTGGTACATGAATTTCAAAGACACAAGCTGTTCCTCTTTTGAAAGGATCAGGTGTAAATGCTTACAATCTATTAGGATGCTCAATAAATATTTCCACAGCTCAAGAGTTAAAAATGTTTGTGCAATTGAGACCTAACTGTAACAAAAGCATATTCCTGCTGAATGATTGTTCTTTTTTTGGTATTCTTCAGCAATAAGGTACAAATCCTTCTGACTTATAGTTTAAATATTTCAGATGAAAGATTAACATACATGATGAAGCGTTGTATGTGTAAGTTCCCTTGGGCGTGATTTATCTTTTCTACCTACCTATACACCTGTTTGACACTCTTATTATTCACTTCCTTGTGTAAAATGCCCTTGGAATTGAAAGAAAACGATCTCCCTCCGGGTTTATTCGTCTGCGATAGTGATTTTATAGTCCTTATTCGTGTTTTCTTTTATAGTGCTCCCATAGAGATGGCAGCCTCCGCAGTGATTGGCTACTTGTGCAAAAATATGGTGTATGATTACTACTGTTCTGTACAGCAGGAGAAACCCTACAAGACCACAATACCCTGTCCCAGCTTTTCTGGAGCTGGTGTGTGGGTGACATTGTGCTATTGTGCCTGCGTTTTCTCGTCCTTTGTGTTTTATTTACAGCGCTCACTGTACCTCTCATCCTACATTACCCAGATCCACCGATGAGTCGGCTCCGCTTTCATGGTCTGTCTCCACTTTCCCTCTCAGCCCTTGCAGTCTGGTGGGATCTGCGCACAAAGAGAGCGGAGCCAATCAGAAACTTCCACTGATAAACCCCAGCCAATGTCCGAGAGCCTCTCATTTACATAGAGATGCTGCTAGCCAATCAGGAGTCGCTCAGGAGAGTATTTGACCCCTCTACCCAATGGCTGTGGGAGTATAGAGTTTTGGGGAGTGCATATAATCAACATATTATTCGAAGGTGCTTAGATATTGATCCTGTATTTCGAGGTAGTTCAAATTCGCCTCTCTTGGACCTTCGTGTTTGACCTTAAAATTCCCGTGCTTGGTGGAGAATAATTCTCGCTTAAGAATGCCGAAGAGAAGGTGAGTGTCGTTTGTGCCATCAGGATCACTCCACTGTAGTTTTTCTGTTCTTGCATTTGAGGAAAATAGCGTGTGCGCGATTTCTGTGGCGACGTCGAGGCAGGTGAGCTGGTGCCAAACTTTGAGGAAGCGTCTCTCGCCCGCAACATTCCAGGCTTATTTTACGCGTCTTTGTGTGCGTGTGGACATTTAATCAACAATATTTTTCTAGTAACCCTTAAATTTCCATGTGTTCATATCAATGGCCGTTCCTGTGGTCGTTTTATCTGCCACTTCCCTGTCCACTGTGCGCACTGGTGAATGTCAGACGGAGCCGCCGGATGGAGAGATGCGTAAATCCCGTTGGAGACGTGCGTGATGAAAATTCTTCTAGGCGCGTTTCACGCATGTATCAGACTAATCGATTCCGAATAATCTGTGATTAACAGCGGAAAAAACACCTCACTGTCTCTTTTTATTCTCCGATGGGGATGAGTGGTGACGATTGAACCAACCCTTTTCCAACAGAAGAGAGGGGATAGAGAAAGAGGGGATCATAGACAACTGCTGTGGGCAAAAAGAGAACGTGGCCACCTAAACAGCGCTGCATGGCGAGCTCACGTGCATTGTACCAGCGCATACATGGAAATAGGCTTCTGTACCATCCGAAAAACTGCCATTGTCCTGCGCAGATTCGCCTTTGAGGACAGAGAATAGGAGGCCTCGAGGGGCGGAGGTCGCCCACATGCAAATGATGCGATAACCAACCTGCGGGCTAAACCAACAATGTTTTTTTTAACGGTGGGGGCGGACTCTCTTGCGCGCTGTCCTTACCTGCAGCTTTAGCTAGCGAGCCAATGATGGTACTGCCTAAATGTAGGCTGAAAGCCTTCATTGTGTGTTATTGTCTATTGAAGCCATGTTTATATTTTCCTTTGAGGGGCTTTATTATGACACTTCAACAAGATGGTAATTAATTAGACAGACGTCATATCAGATACCCTAATAGAAAAACAATTCACCGTGATGCATAATTATCACTGAGCGATTTTGGACTTATCCGATTAATATTTTATGATGAGAAATATTACAGTCATTATTATTTCGTTTTTTAAATGGCATATAAATAGGCTAATCTATCTTTCAAAAATATAAGATTTTTATTCAGATTATGAGTTATAAGAGTGTCACAGAAATACTGTACACCACTTCATCAAAAGCCCCAAACAGATGACTAAAATATTCTGACAGGCTACTGAATGTGAACAAGAAAATTAGTAGGAATGCTACCAGGAGTATAAGAGAAAACTTATTTTACACTATACTGTGCTGTACATTTATTGTCAAATTTATACAAGAGGCTTTTACAAATTGTTATTTTTAGTTAGGACTTAATCATTTTTCAAATACATTAAAGATTTAAGCTCCTGTAGTGAACTTAGAGGTCCCCAGCGATTTTGGTGTGCCCCTGTTGCCAAAACCTGGCTTTCTGATTTTATGTTGTGTTTTTGAGTAGGGCTTTATTACATTTATAGCCTATAATACGTAACGTTGTAAACAACACAAAGGATAATTGTGAATTAGCAATTTGTAGATTTTTAAATACCTTACAAGATTAAAGCTCCCATGAGGAATCCAGTTTCCAGCCATTTTTGCGCCCCCAAGTGGACACAACTCCCTCACAGCAGCCGTAAGAAAACCAGATAGACCATTTTGCGTGCATTATACACAACACAATCAGTCAATTATAGAACAGTTCCCAACATGTTTTATTTTGATATTCCATCAGTTGAATATGTATGGGTGATATTAATTCTCCCAACAAATTTCAGCTTTTATGTTAAGAAAGAATACATTCATATTCTGAGAAAAGGGTGAGGTCAAAAGAAATAGGACCACAATTAAAAATTTTTAACCTTTAGACGTCTTGAAAAGCTATACTGATCTGATGATTTGAATATTTCCCTGCATTCATGTGGTGTTGAACAAATTGGAAAATTAGTTTCTGATTTTGAAAATTCACGCGAAGTCGGAACAACAACTAGAAATTCAGGAATGAATTGGGTGCCCCATTTACAGACTCAACGTCATATTCGTCATCACCACGGTGGACAAACAATGTCTTGTTAATGGTCAGAAACTTTATTGTTGAATCATGTATTGCACACAAACTTAACTCTCTTCATAGTGACATTTCAGTGACTTTCCACACATCTTTTCATCGTATGTGTTGTTTGTTGTTGTAATACAACATTCTGACTTTTCGAGTTAAACAGGGATGATATAATTCACAGCATCTGAGTTTCCATATACTGTGTATTCACTGTATTTCAATTTACAGTAATAAATTAATATCTGGCAATTTAAGGTAATCTTTAGGATGTAATATGAAACTTTTGTTGATGATATTTAGTAAAGAAAGAAAGAAAAATAGAATAATGAAAGTCCAACCAGGCTAGATGTTTTACAGTATGTCTGCTCTGACTTGCCCTGTAAACGGTCTCCTTGTTATGTTTTCTGCAGTCTCCAGAGGGTCCTGAGGGCAAGGAAGCCTCCAAAGTCACAAAACAATTGGTAAATGTTTGATGTGTTTGGTGTGCAATGTATGAGTGTGTTGTTGTGCTGTGTTTTTTGTGAGTGTGTGAAAGTGAGAGAATTTACACAACAGGTTACTGATTAGGTAACTTGTAGCAGTCACACAGTAGATTGCTCAGATCAGGCCACAAAGGTACAACTGATATCTGTCTCTTTCTCTCTCTCTTTCTGTCACTGTCTCTCTCTATTTCTCTCTCATTGATCATCCCTTGCTCCGCTAGGCCACCAGAAGGTCTGAGAGATGTCAGTGGTAAGTGTCGTTCTCCCGTCCCTGTCTTCACCTCTGGTTCTGTCTTCTCCCTGACCTCCCCCTCATCCCACCTCACTGCTGTAGGATAGTACGGCTCTGGTTCAAATCTGTACCCAGTTTATGGATTTCATCACAGCTATTTACAAAGTCCATAAAGACGCAATGGGATTGTGTCTGGCTTCATATGCATGTCTTTTCTATGTTGTCTTCATCTTTTGCACTGTTATGTAACATCTCGTGTGTTTGTTTAGGGCTGCATGATCTAAGGGAGGCATATCATTTTTAACAGTAAGACCCTTTTGCAAGTGAAGTGCACAGGGCTGTTCGTACGAACGATCTCATTTCAATCCAAAGTGCTGTATTATTCCCCCATGATATTTATCATTATATTATCTAGCGAGCATAATGTGCGAGTGATCATGCAGCTCTGCCAACCACATGTTTTTATCTGTGTTCTTTTTGCATGTTGAACCCATCTGTGTCAAGTCGTTTGCATGTGTTTGTCCATTTGCATGTTTCCCTAATATGGCATTTAACACACTATTTGTTAAACAGTCTTTTTTTTTTTTAAAGCTATATTTTTCAGCATTTTTACCTTTATTGGATAGGACAGCTGAGGAGAGACATTAAATGTGGGGAGTAGAGAGTGGGGGAAGACATGCACCAAATGGTTGAGGCCGGGAGTCATGCACTGCCTCCGAATATGGCGCACGCACTTAAACCCATAGACCAACGGCGCCCCATTTTGATTTAGCTGAAAAAATAGATACCACTTTTGTGTCTGTATGCTTGCAGTAAGTTAGCTGAGTTTAGTATAAAATCCAGAAAAAGCAGATAACAGCTTAATCCTGCTCTGACAAACACATGCAAGCACAATTTACAACCTTTATCTTAATTGTTTATTTAGGAAGAGTAAAGATGACAAATGCTTAGGTGATCGACGGAGACTCTAGTCATCATTTTCCCTTCCAGCTCCTCATGCTAAGCTAAACTAAAGTTTAAACTGAGCTAGAATTAACTGAGCTAAGCTAAGACTAGCTAAGTTTAGCTATGACAAGATAAGATAAGACAAACTTAACAAAGCTAGCTGTCTCTTGATGGCTTGCCACCTGTAGGATTATCGAACGGAAATAAGGGTAGTGAGAAGAAGAGAGAGAAATAAGCTTAGTTCCAAAAATCTCACTCTACACCTTAAAGCTTTTGATCGTGCATGTTCACTGGAAAGCACTGTGTAAACAAGCTAGCAGTACAGTTGTCTTTGAACACAACTAACTTATTTAGAAGATTAGACCATTTAAGCATTAAATCAACACTCCGTTTTTTAATCATACGCTACTATTTGGACAGTTTGCCAAATTCTAACAGGATGTTTGTATTCCCATTGGAGTTTGAATTTTAAGCCCTCTCTACCCCAAATGCAAAAACACTGTGTATCTTTCATTTATTGTCTCATGCGTATGTGTCAGTTATTTCCAAAGAAAAACTGAGATATCTTAGAAACAATAATGATTTAACTTTGTCACTGTAGCATTCCATGGTAGCATGGTTTCCACACTCTGCTGTATGGAAAAGCTCTGCAGTGAACTTGCACGCACTGACTATCCAGACTTTTAAGTCCCATCTGATATAGTAATTGTACAGTGGTCTGAGGTCGGTTCACTTTGAGAGTAGGCAGATATTTAAAACTACTTAGCACAGGGATATGACAGATCCTATTGCTTAGAGAATACAGTATGAGCACATGATTATTATTAATACTTGGGAATGGGAGCACTAGCTACCGATATTACTTGACACTGCCTATTTCATGTGGCTAAAGCAATAGTTTTCAAACATTACAGAAATGTCTCTTTGAGTGCAGAGAGGAGGAAATCTGAATATAGACTTACAGTGCTCCAGAGTTGACTCTATAACAGTGCTGTTTATTGGTCCTGACTGACTTCTTCTTCATTTACAGAGGCCTGCTCCACCCAAGGCTGAGGCTAAGCCTAAGAAGGCCATCGTCAAGGTAAAGCAAACATACACACATGCGCACACAGCACACAACTAACACCTACTGTAATTTATTTAAACCCATATAACTGTTCAACCCTGAGGCTCTTGGTTACCCCTCACCTCCAGTTCATGTATCTGACCAAGGTCACTGCATGTAGAAAACACAGAAACACACTCACAGCTCCTCACATACAAATAGTCTTCCACTCAATCAATGTCATTAAACAAATAACCAGATTTGCATTAGTATCTTTTTTTTCTTTTTTTTTAAAGCGGGAACCAAAAAATTGCATTAGAGAACAGAGAGAAAATAAGCATGCTTGAGATGTTGCGATCAATTTAGCAATGACCTCAAATAAACATTAATTATTAAGTTCTGTAAGTTTTATTAAGATAGATTCTGGCCCCTATAAAGGCACCCTAAGAAGTTTTCATATTGTGTTGATTCCTATTTCCCTTGAGCATCATCGCCCTCTGTGATAGATATGTGGCTCGTGCAAAGAGTGCATTTGTTGTGGAACAAATTAATGGATTACAGATCCTCTGTTTAGTTCTACTTTTCTTGTTCGAGATAACATTTTGCAGGATGCAGAGTGATACTGTATTGATTTATAGCATAATAAAATTAATAACTGCAATATATTACCAAAGACAAACCTTTGTAAACTTTGATTTATTAGTGTCAGTTAAAATATAAAAGGTAACCAGATGTAAAGGTTTAACTTTGCCCATCACAGTCCCGGTGTCCCAACCATGTTGTGTGCACTGGTGTCCCAACAAATGTCTGAATAATCTAAATTTGCACATGATTTAGGTCTTTAGTCCCCAAAGGTAGGGAAGTATTTAAATTCTGGCTTAGACATTTAACCCTGCTCAACGCTATTTTGCTCTTAACCCAGCAAAGCCCTGGTTAGAGTTTATCAGTTGGTATGTCTTTTTGCTAACCCAGCTCCAGTATCAGCTATGAGTACAAAACATTATGTGAAAAGAAAGTTGTCTGAAAAAAAAAGTAATCTCCCCAATGTGCTAACTTTCCTTCAATGCCGAACTTTCCCAGCAAAGTTCTAGACATAGACTCTTTTCGGCGAGGGCCAAATATCATCCCAGCTTTCTGACCTGAACACAAAGACACTAAAATTTAAGATAGAGATATAACCGTTCTTGTGGCTGATAATTTCATTGACTATGAAGGTCAAGACGAGGTATCAGTATGAGTGTCAATATTCTCTTTCTTTTCCACTCTTCAATCAACCAGTCAATCAATCAATTAAACATTTAATACAGCAAAAATGTAGAAAAATCAAGTTGTTCTAGCCTGTTTCTGAGTTGAATCTGATTGTTAATTCCCAGCCCTGCATTTGTTCTATTATAATTATTGAGAATTTTGGGATCGTACTTTAAATGTTTTCCATTTTCGCACTTTCTTCCATCATGAACTGTTTACAAAGATACTTTTTCTTACGTTGTTGGTGCAGAAGGTGGCAGATGATAAGGGAGCAAAGGTAAAGAAAGGCGGCACCAAGGCCAAGAAGGACGACGGCCCAGCCAGAATGGAGAGTCCCAAGACGAATGAGGTACAAGGAGGGAAAACTGAAATACTTCATGAAGAGGAAAATTAACCTTAAGTCAGAAACACACAAGAAATAACAATCTTTTTTATCCCTTGTTTTTGAATTTGTGTGTCACCACAAACACACTTACACTGCACCAAACACTTCACACTGCCTTCAAATTATATCTCCTCCACACACACCACACATATACACATACACACAGATCTATGTGTCTCGTCCGTCTGTCAGTGTGTCCTCCATCAGAAGCACGGCTCCCTCCTTGATGTCAGTGAGAGGGCAGAGTGAGACAGTCAGAGTTAAGGGTACGCTGGAGTGTATCCGAAAGGATCTTTGCAGTGTGTTTGTTTGATACTAACTCAGCATTACTTACAAAGAACATGTTAATCCAGCAAACATTTACCCAGTGTGCTTTGCAGTGCTGTTGCGTGTGAAACAGAGAGAATGAGAGTCTGTAACGAGGCAGAGGGTGAAGAAGAGAAGTGAGGACGTCTTTAGTTTTTGTTGCTGTGTGCTGTGAAGTGGGCCAAGGACAACTTTTTACACAGGGAGGTCTTGCTGCTCACACTGCTGGGATGTGAAATGTGATTGGCTGCTGTGTTTTCAGACAGCTGCTCCACCAGTGGTCAGGCAGGAAACAGACAGATGTTCACTCTAGTGAAATCACACCACCCAGATTTCATTTCCTTGTACAACTCATGCTGGTTCATGTGTATACCAGAGGAGTTATAGGTTTCAAAAGCAGCAGATTTCAGCTTCTTTTCTATAAAAAAACAAATACATTTTGAAACACTCTTGCCTTGTTGCATATCACCGCGCATATAGCTTTCAGTTTGTTTGCTTTGATTGAAAGATATAGATTATTGCAGTCCCAGTATAATACAGGTTTCAAAATGTCAAGAGTCTGAAAAACTCAACAACAGCGCGTCTTTAGAAACAAGATTTCAGTTACCCCTACAACCCCTCAGATCTGTCTGCCAAAAGTTAGCATTCTATCACAACTAGTTTTCAACTTTGACAGATGAAATGTCAGCACATAACTCTTTACCATGACAAGCCTTAAGGGTACATGAGTCTATGACCTGGATTTAAAAAGGGTTTTGCTTTTTCTCTGCAATGTTCAATGTTGTTCTCAAATTTAGGAAAATAAATACACCAAAGTAATGTTTAACTAGTACCTAAAATAAGGTTCAACAGTGCTTATTCACCACTGAAAGTTAGATGAGAAGATGAACGTAACTGTGTAGACAGAAGGCTTTACGTAACTGCACTGAGATTCATTTTGCTGGTAAAATAAAACCCTCGACTCTGCATTGTGTGTAGAATGATGAGCGGGAGGCTTGTTCGTCTGTTTATGCTGCCATTTAAAACCTGAACAGAATATGTACTGGTCAGTCATACAGTTGGCATGTTACAACAGCTCAAGCAGCACACTACAAAAGGATAGCAAGGGATAGTAGCATGAAAGCTTGCTAGCTGTACTCATCTCAGGCACGTCTCTCATAAACTGACAAAGCATAGAGTTTATTTATAGCTACTGAGAGTGGGCGACTTGAGCAATGAATAATACTTAATTCATGATTCTCACAATATAGCGTGTGGAATAACAAACATTATAACTCATCTTCCATTACCAAAACTTGTGGAAATTACTTTAATATGTTTGGCTGAGGTTTCAAGGGTGCTAAACTAATATTAAGAAGGCTGCAGATAAAATGCTAAACACCTTTTTTTTGGTAATTGAATACAGTCAATAAAGCCCGCATTTGGCAGACACATAACATCCTGAACAAAAATCCCATTTAAAGACAGCACTTCATCTAAAGCGACCGCACTATTTCTACACAGTTGACCCACATTTTTTGAAAAATGCTGCAACCAAACCACGTCAGGTCAACTGAGGACGCACTTACGCCCCTTTGAAATTTTGCAGGTTTTGTTAGTTTGCATTGACAATGCTGCAACAATAGTTCTGCATGATCAATATATTGTTCAGCAAGGAGTTGAATAAATCAAGAAGAGGGACACACCACCAAATGTATGTCAATTTAAGACAAGTCTAACTTTACCATGTTTCAGAAACCAGACTTGTAAAACTACAGCCAAGAGGAAGTTAGCTTAGCACAAAGTGGAATGGCATTAAATGAACATGCATGAGAGTTAGCAATCTTATTTTCTCTCTTCTGGCTGCAGTTATATGTCTTATTCCAAAAGGGAGGTGTATCAAGTTATGTTGTTACTGATAAGTAACCCTCTTTAAATTAAAAATATATATAGGCTCACCTTTCATCTTTCAGCTGCTTCAGGAGGATCTGGTTGCACCAGGAAAGCATTTCATCCATGGTCTCAGTAGACCAAAACAAAACACGTGTTGTGGGTTGTTTTTTGTGGCTTTAAAATTCTAGTCTGTTTTCAAATCTACTAGTGGAAACATCAGTGGGTAACACCTTTATGTATTACCCCCTCTCCTCCAGGTAACTGAGGCAGCTGAGGAGGCGACTGAGGAGAAGGCGTAAAGACAGGAGCGTGTCCACCGACTCGCCCCCCTCTGACTCCATGGCAGCAAAGCATCTTTTTTTACTGACGATTTTTGTACCATGCTGAATTTTTTTTAGACTTGTGATAGTAGAGATGGACAACCAGCAGCCCCTTCCACCATATGTACACTCTCCTTTCAGAAAACTCTACCTACACTATGTTTTGCTCCATTCTCCTCCTTCCCCCATTGGACACAGTTATAAAACTTTTAGACACTCAAAGATGGAATTATTGTTTTTATCAGGTGGCTGCAGATGTTCTTCATTTTGCCTGTGGGGGGTCGTAAACACGACTGTTATGACCTTTTAGCCAGCTTGCCTGAATTTGTTGTCACTACAAATAATAACATTAACTATTGGCATGCTGGCTAGCTCCCCCTGATATTTAATGTGAAGATCTTTGGATGTGTAACAGAAAGTTTGAGATTGAACTTTGAACCGAGATTCATAATCTGAGAACATCTGCAGCTTTTAAAAAGATATCATAGTTTATAGATTTACCCCTTCTGTGTTTCACATAGCTCATTTTGTATGTGTGTGCTAGAATGAATGTGTTTGTGGGTCTCTGTGTTTGACTTTGTTCCCTCATGTTCCTTTTATTTTTTCCACCCCACCTGACCACCTTGTCCTGCAGCAGAGTGACATAGCAATAATGAGTGGTGCTTCTGTTCTAGACGGCTCTATTAGCTTTGGACCCTCTGGGCTTCTCTGAGTTTCATCCTGTTGGGAGAATATTTTGAAATAAAAGAAAAAGTTGATGTCATGTGAGAGTCTGATTCTTCTGTTGCATAAACCTACTAAATGAGTTATGTGTAATTTCCATTGCATGCATATTCTCTCTTATTGAACAGCTATGCCACTTAAAGTTTTAGCTGCTAGTTTAGCTTAGTTTTGTACTGGTGCTTGTAGTTTGTGTTTGGGGGCACCTTTTCATGTTTAGAGTCACTTTTTAAACCAACACAAAGCCAGCACTGTTGGTATCTTTGTATGTGAATGTGTGTGTGAGTGTGAGGTCGTCAGGGGCACGTGGCTGTGTTAAATACAACTGCTGTGTCAGGAAGTGAAAGGTCAGCATTTGTCCGAGTGGTGGGACAGATGAAACCGTACGATCTCTTCATGAGGGGCAAACCATAGCTCACACGTGGACCCATGATGTGAAGCAGTTAACCATTTTATGACGGGCACAGGTGTGGAGTGATGGTGTGTGAATGACTTGTAGGAATGTGACTGGAGAGGCCAATTAAAATGTATTAATAGAAGCCTAGGTTAACAATACAATGTGTATTTTGATTGAGTGCAAAAGCACTAGAAGAAGTTGTAGTAGTAGTAGTAGTAGAAGAACAACAACAGATAGTAGATGATGATGATGATGATAAGTAAGAAGAAGAAGCTGGCCTTCTTTGTTAAACTTAAATTTTTTTCAGTTCTAACATGACACACCCAAAAGGCTGGAAATACACACACATTCATGCAACATGGAGTGGATTAGCAGAATGTTCTTATCTTCTAACCCATACACCAAATTGCTTAGTCCATATTAAAGCTGCACAGGTACATTATTGATTATTATTGATTGACTAGATGTGAGTGACTCTAAGAAGGTTTCTGTAGCTGAGAACACAATCACAGTAAAACCTGATGAAAATCCTCAACAGTCTTGAATAAGATACAAAACATGAAATGAAATCGCTCACTCTGGTCCTCAACAACATAATGAAACATTCTGCAAAAACTTCAAGAAGCAATTGCTTCAGGGTTTTGAGGTTTCTTGATTATGAAACTGATCACTAAAAACCCAAGTAATAAAACCATTGCATCTATTAAACAAATACATATGTGGGATTAACTGACAGATGGTCATTTAGGATTAATTAAGCTTTTAATGACCTTCATGGGGGAAATTCAGGTGTTGCAGCGGCACATGGGCAAAAGAACTACAAATAAAGGAGAAGCAGAAAATTATAAGTACATAATAAGTATGCTGTAAGTAACTATAAAAATAGCAAGACTAAGAACAGTAACGTTACGGGCACATTTTACGTCAGATTACAAGACAAGCAGCACACATACAGTACTCTAAACTAAAAGTGCAGTATGTCTCGAGCAAAGTTACAGATAGATAGATAAAGAAGAGTTTTACATAAGTATTGAAAATGTTCTGCTCATCCCAGGCCTGTGCACTTTTTGTCTGGATACCATGTTGAATTTCTATTTATCTGATATGGAAATTAAACGTGCAACTAACATAACTCATAACCTTTGACTCCTCTGTGCCCCTGTGTACAAATAAGTGCTGCAGAGTGAGGATGCCTCCTTGTGGCCACGCGTGCCAGCACAAAAACAACTCCACTTAACGGGTCATGGAGGACAAGAACATGAAAGTGACTGACAAGGCCTAAAAATGTGAATCTGGTCTTAACTACGGCCACATTGGGTTTCAAAATCATAAAAGTAGCCTACATTTAACAATGTGCATCTAGTGATATATAGATCTACCTTGTAATGGTTGGCACATGGTGGCATAAACTACCTGTTGCTGGTTTGAAATTTGAAGTAAATAAAAAACAGTGGTACTCAAGCTTCCTTGAATACCAGGATTTGCTTGCAGTTCTAAAGCAGCACGTGTCCATCTAAAATCCAAGGGGGTAAGAGACTACTTCATCATGACATGATATTAGAAAATACTTCACAGCTAATCTAACTCTGCTGGTGGAAAGTCAGTGTACACATGTGGACACAGAAAATACATACAGCTTCCTCCGGGAGCAAAGATAATGCTCAACTCACAACAAATACTTTTACTGGTTAAAGAAATATAACATATATGATTGAGTTGCTTGGTGTTCACATTCTCATTATGTTTCCTGTCTTTTTGGAACTGTGTCTGTAGTAACTGAGTGCAAAAGCAAACCTGCCCCCTTAACATGAACATTTCCAGATTAATCACAATAGGTCTAGGAATATTGGTTGGATTTATTACAAATTAAGGCAATTATTTTGCAGCCTGGTAGCTCCCACATACAAGGATAGGTAAACAATGTGTGAATCTAATATTATTTTAAAAAATAGAGTTACAGAAAAAAAGTAGTTTTAAAATATCTCTAAAAGAGAGAGAAATGGAATCATAAACAGCAGAGGCAGATTTAGTCAGTCATCTGCTCAAGTTTCTATCTCATCATCCTCCAAGCAAAAAACTTGTCTGTTCCCCAATGTATCTGCCAGGGATTTGAGTCAAACATGTGCTTTATAAATAGAAACTGCTTCATGTACCAGAGCCTCTGATTCTTTTCTGACAAACTTTATTGGATCCAAAAAGTATTTGTTAGAAAACATACACTATATAAAATGATGAAATGCTTGGTGTAACTCTAGGTTGCTCACACCATGTTTAGCACCTGCACACTATGCAGGAATCATTCTGAGATGGACAGACAAATAGGGCCAAACATATTTAAAAAATATATATTTTCAGTAATTTTTGAAAATAGCTTTAGGTGCGTTAATATTGCCAATTGAACTTAAAGTTGTGGATTTTCTGCTTGGTTTGTACAAACATAGAATTAAGTAGAAGTAGCAGTGTGTTTGTTTTGTAATCAATAAAGTAGACTATATGTGCATTTTGCAAAGCTCAAAGATGGATCATGGTTACATACACATCTGATGGTAAATATTCTTTATGTTTTTTTTTTTATTGGTGTCTCACTCTACCAGGAATAAGCAGTCCAGAAGGTCAGCAATAGACTGGGAGTTTAATATAGTTGGCACAGGCAAAATACATGTGTCAGCTAGAGATATGAAATATATCTTGTAGCCTACACAAATAAGAGATTGGTAATATGTATTTAATAAAGAATGCCACATTAAAGCTAAACCTTTTGTCCTCTAATTTCTAGTGATGCATCTAATGAAGTGTGCAGTCATGTATTTCTTTGATTACAGTCCTAGATGTGCTATCTTTCATCAATGTCTGATTGCCATTAAATTCCTGTGACTCCCGAGCTTTCATTCATTAAGCTGCATTCCCCTTCTTCTTCTTCAACCCTTCCCCCATTTTACTGCCTGGCAGTATTTGGAAGAGAAATGGACGACTTCCCCACCAAACGGCTCCCAGAGAGAGTGGGTGTGTTAGCCAGACATCTTGTTACTCAATAACGACAACGTGATAACAAACGAGGCCAACGAAACACACATTATGAACACAGAGGGCTGTTAATAAATGAAACGGAGCAGAAACAGTCACTACGGCTGAAAATCCCCTCAAATACGGGAACCATATTCTACATCCGCAACTACGAATACAGAACAATACAGCAGAGAGTACACTGAATACACCCACAGCTGTTTTCTTAATGAGAAAATATAAGCTTTCAATGAGTGAGTAAATGTAAATGTAAGTAATCTGCGAAGTAAAAGCCATTCTGCTGCAATATATCCTCTCCTATCGCAAGCTGCCATTTCTACCTCCCCTCGACTGTGGCGTGCGTAGTATGTATTCTTCCGCAGAGGGCTTGCGTTTTTTTCTTTTGAGGGGGAGGGGGGTTGAAACAAACAAACTCATGCAAACGCTTATCCACCGCTAAAATTCATCCTTCGATTTAATAAAAGCAAGGATGTGTCCCCGGTTGTTTATTTCCCAGAGGAAGGTGGCGTTTTACAGGGTAAACAGCACAGCGTGCACTAACTCCCGCTCCGCGGAGGGATACTGTACGCAGCCGGGTCTTCGTGTGAGCAGAGCTGAATGGAGGCAGCCTCTTCCTGGTGGATAAACAGTGACAGCTACAGGGCAGCCACCTAGACCCAGCACACAGGCTCTGCGCTGCCCTGGCAAACAACACCAAAATGGCTTCAGACAGTACACACATCGCGCAGTTGACTTCTGGTGAGTAAAGGAGATCGGAAAATATGTCATGGTTGTTGTAATATCCCCCCAATTTCCTCGGTGCCCTCTTCTAACGCAGCTCCCGTCCTCTTCTCTCCCTCCAACCATACCAGAACTGTACTTCCTAATAGCCCGATTTTTAGAAGCTGGACCGTGTCAAAAAGCAGCCGAGGTTGGTTTTTCTGCATTTTAGGATAATTTATAACATGTCCGAAATTGTCATGAGGTGTAATTTTGTATTTTTATCCTATTTTCAGACCCTGATAAGGGAGGTGGAGGAGAAGGAGGTAAGCAGTCAGCAAGACGAGAAAGATGCTTCTCTCTGCACTGTACTTTGTGATGTTGCTTTTACTCTGATTTATCATTTACTGAAGTAAAACATCACCTGATACACTTATATACTGGATAATCACAGTCTTCACTATTTTTTCATCTCAGCTGCTACCCATAAGGCTGGACTGGACAGGGCAGGAACACCCCGGGACGTACGAAAATTTGGTAAGGGAGCCCTATAACTGAGGAAAAAGTTTTTAGAGAGCAAAATAAAAATTGAATTTCCCGCAATTTTTAAATCAGGTGGCTGAGAAAAAACTGAAAAGGACTTTGCAGGGTGAGCTGACTGCTAGTTAGGGCCGACATGGGGCACCGAGGGGTCGGGTCCCAGCGTCCTGTGCACATTGGTGTGCGAGTTCGGTGCCATGCATGTCCAAAAGGTTGTAATAGTTGTTGGAAAATTGTGTGTGAAATGTTGATACGTCATGAGTGTTGTGGTGTAGGAGCGCCAGGATCCGGAGGAGGGACTCCCTGCGCCACAAGCCAGAGAGAGATGGAGGCGCTCTTGTCCTGCTAGAAGCATAATTTGTGTGCATGGGTTGAAAACACACAGGGGGCAAGAGTTAGAAAACAGGACATTTTGAGGAGAATATAAAGAGTATATTCAGTTAAGCTGGAGTTACAGCTCCCGGGTGACTTCAGGCTGCTGCACGCGTGTTGTTGGAGACATTTTGGAGAGCAGTTTTTTGAAGGATTGTGGTGCAAGCTCGGGTGGAAAAGGAGAGAGGAGTTTTTGTGAAGATGCGAGGTAATGTTAGACTGATATCTTATAATCGCTTTTATTAATTGACGCTAATTGTCATGTAAACAAACGGGGCTCGCTTGAAAGCGCAGTTTACGCATGGGGGCGTGGAGAGAATTAATCATCGCGCATATATTTATTTATCTGACATTTTTTCAGCTTCAAAACGCTTTTGTGCTTTGTTGCTATTTTATATTTAATTTACATAATTATAATGATAATAACCTTTGGCCTATATTTTTCTCAAATACTTTTTTTTTTTTTTACTTCTTCGTCTCTCACACACCATGAGTAATAAATAGATATCCACTATGCGTGAAGGGTACATTTACAGGGATGAACATTTTTACGCTTTAGGAATAATTGTCAGCGTCTCTCAGCCTGTCCGTTTGTGTTTTTCTCGTCTCTCTTCCTGCTTGGCTCTCCCCTTCCTCCTCCTCCTCTTCCTCCTCCTCCTCCCATACTCTGCCGATCAGCCTGCCTCCTGTCTATTGTGCATAATTTCCTACGATTAAAAAAAAATACTGCAGAGTTGTTGTTTTTTATAATTAGACAAAATGGAGACAGGATGTTTGGAGGCAGAGGATGACATGTTTTTAAGCAGTGTAGTGTAGGATGATGTCTGGCACAGGAACAAGAGGGGGGTTGGGTGACAATAAGAAATCAACGTGGACTTTATTATATTGTAATAATTAACGATATTAATTATGGCTAATTAAGGCGGATTAATTAGATATCTAATTATTGTTATTTTGTATGGGGTATGGACAGGAACACAGCTTACAAAAAAGAACTGAACATTTAAATGTAAATAGCTGCTTGTTTCTATTCTGACCATATTCACACCAGCTTATTGTTTTAATATTACCATTAAATATTAAGTGGTTTCCACTTATGTCTGTGTATTTAAAAGAAAGGCGTATAGCATGTTGATAAGTGATATTGATTTTTGCACGGTGTGTTGAAATGGAAGGTGATGTTTGCAGAGAGATTGCAGGTGTGTGTGTGTTTAGGTGCCATGTGCTTTCTAATACTGCTGCTGTTACATGGGGAGTGATATCCATTACCCTTCTGAAGCAAGTAAAATGGAGCAAATTGTTGTTACACATCACTCTGTTTATGTGTGTGCGTGTAAGTCTGGGCTTTGTGTGCTCCTGAGAGGAGCCTGTGCACTGATATGTGCTTAGAAACACTGATCACGTCTCTGAACCTGCAAGGATGTTGAAAGCAATTAAGGGGTCATTAATTGTGTGTGTGTGTGTGTGTGTGTGTGTGTGTGTGTGTGTGTGTGTGTGTGTGTGTGTGTGTGAGACAGAGAAGTCTTGCCGTCAGTGTTCAGATATAGCCATTGAATTAATGTGTGTGGGAGTGGATTAATTGTGTAGTCTCAGGCTTTTTGACCCCTCTCAGATATTTAAATCAGAATCATCTGATTATCTCATGTCATGTTTTTAAATGAAGATACCAGAATTATTCAATCCTGGCATAAACATAGAGCAGATTTTTCATCCTGTGAGTATCACTGCTGTCGATCAGGTGTGTGTTACTATGGAGTGAAAGGCCTCATGTGTCCGTGAAGTCAGACACACACTGTGTTTACAACAGCCTGGCTTATATACGGTCTTCTTCCTTGCTTGCGTAGGGTGCCACACCCCCTTCTCTGCTGCTTTACTACGCAGCATGTGAGCTGGATCCATAATCACGTCAAAGACAGAGACAAACATTTTACAAAACCAAAGGATTTTTTTTGCATAAACTATGTTATGCATTTTATGTAATAACTGATAATACATAATTAATAATCCATGATTTTGTCAGAGTGCTTGCGTTGTGTTTGAGATAATTAATTTAGCTTTGTCCAAGCGCAAATAACATGAAATAAAAAAGAGGGGTTTCTCTTTCATTTTTCCCCCCAGTGACCTTACTCAGTTTATTATTATTTCCTGAAACCTTTTGAAATCATTTGATTCAGCTTTTCAAAATGCACCTTAATGTTAGAAATTCACAACAAACCAACATCATTTCAGAAAGTGACCTTGTCATCTGCTTTTTCCTCATTCTGCAGGAGATGTTTTTGTTTGTGTTTGTTCATACTGAAGTGGTTCAAACTAAATGGACTGGAGACAAATAATACACATTTTTGTCTGCTTGCTGAATTTGCCTGTGAATGCTGATTTTTTTCTGTAAAAAAAATGTTTAGCCAAAGAAAATATTGTTAGTTGTATTTTTATGTTGTAATGTGGTAAAGCATTGTTTTTAGGGGAAAGGTTTCATATTCTGAGGGCACTGCTACCATGTCCTGAATTATCAGTGAGTCTTTGAAATACGTACAGTAAAAGCTGAGTAAAATAAATATGTGTATGTGTGTGTTTGTGTGTCTGTGTGTTATAGGTGAAGCTATATCGACATATCAGTGCAGACCACCTGCTGCAGGTCTGCTCCAGAGTGTGTCCACTGTTGGAGGGGGAGGTCCCCGCCAGCGTGCCTGGACTCACAAGCCTGCTGGGCGCCGGCAGGCAGAATCTCCTGCGCACCGCCAAGAGTGAGACGATACATTACATTTACACATGAGCTACTTTAATGTGAACGTGTGCATGCAAGTCTGAGGCAATTTCTTCATTTCATCTCTGCATGGGTTGGTTAAAAACCTTAATCTTCACCTCGTTCTCTCTTGCTTGTATGCAAATGTAAGTGTGTGCATTAAGAACAGCTCACACAGATGAGCAGGGAGACAAACTGTATGATGTGTGTGTTTGTGTGTGTGTGTGTTTAAGCCTTGGGTCTCTGTTCACTTTTTCCAGGTTGCAAGCATGTTGTGTGGAAGGGTTCGGCGCTGGCTGCGCTGCACTGCGGGCGTCCACCAGAGCCGCCAATTATCTACGGGAGCCCACCGAATATTGGTAAAAAAAACAAAATACACTGAATTTGTGAAAAAAAAAACAAAACACTCCACTATTTTTAGTCTTTGTTTGTGTCTTTGTTATTCAGAGTGTGAGTCAGATATTTTACTGTATTCTTGCTTGTCAAGGTCTTCACTCTTAGCAGCATTTGCTATGACTGTATTATTAACTTCCTTCAGAATCAGTGTTTTTTGCACAGGGCATTAACACTGTTACCATCTAAAAAGTATTTTTATGGAACAAGTAAGATGTCATTCATTGCTGCTGTTTTATTCCACCCACAATAACGTCCTCCTCAATGTTTGTGATGTCTCTTTCCACCTAGTGGAGACAAACTTCGGCCGCCGGCTGAATGGCTCCTACCGTCTGCGACAACTGGTGCCCACGGCTGTGTACCTCCACATGAAGATGCACAAGCGGATCCTGGGACACCTGTCATCTGTGTACTGTGTCACCTTTGACAGGACAGGGCGACGCATCTTCACGGTAAGGCTGCTGTGTGTGCTGCATACATGCTTGTTGTCTTCCTCTGGGGTATGTGTCTCTGCTTGTGATTCTTTAATGAGATGTTTGAGGTGATTTTAGAGGCTTTGTTGTGCTGTTGTAGTTTCCTTGTTTATATGAAGGGTCACCCACTGTATTCTGTGTTAGATTGTTGGAAGCTTTTGTTTTGCTTACCAAGATAACCAAGCCTCTGTTAACCCTGATGCTGCTGTTCTGGTTGGGTATAATTACTGTTTACCTTACTGTTCGATGCTTTTACTGAGTGACTCACAGTTTGAGCTGAATCCATCCTGCAGGGGAGCAGAATGACACATCTTTAGCACAGCTATTCTACTTTTAAAGAAGTATTCACATGGTCTCTTTTAGAGCTGTGCACATCCTCAAATGCTGTCAGTGGAATTTAACTTGAAAGGCCTTTATGAAATCTCCAAAATGAGTTCCTTTCTTCCCTCACCAAACTCTCATCAGCTACATGAGTCTCATGGTTCACCTTAAAGATGACTATTAACCAGGTTCTCCCATAAGCCCCTGCTGTCATCAGTACAGGAAAATATTTTCAGCTGATTATTGTAACAGTGTTTCAACCATAGACTGTATAAATAATGGACTTGTATCCGTGATGTCACCCATCTGTTGCTGAGCGCTGTTTTGAAGCCAATCGATGGCGGCAGCCATATTGGAAATGTGGTACTCAACCAAGCAGAGTGTGAAGTAAAGAGGCGGAGTTTGAGCCTCCTAGCCAACAGCTATGTGTTCCCGTCTGGGAGTCAAGTCAGTCATGTCCTTATTTGGGCAAAAACTCGTAATCTTAATATCTTCTGAACCTTCACTTTAGAAAAAAATTCACCCCCCGTACAGTGTGTGCCGATAGAGAAATTAGCTACGTAGAGCCAAGCCATTTTTTGAACCAGGCTGTAAACATGTTTATTAATGCGGCAAATATCATCTTTTCCCATTCATGTCTATGTGGTTTCTGGTGTTTCTGCAGCCAGCCTCAAGCGGATTCTCGATGAATTGCAGTTTATAATACTTCCGTATGGGCTTCATAGTTTGAGACCAAAGGTTGCTGCTAGGTTTCAAGACACGCCAGTGTCTAATAAAGCTATTACATGATAGAAGATGAAGGATTTTAGTCATCAGTCCTTTGGATCGTAAGTTAATGGACATATAGATATGTACCTCACTGTCGCATGCCAAATACAACAAAGTTAAGCACGTCAGCAATGCTCTAGCAGCATGAAAAATGTGTGTGAAAAAATCAATCATTAATTCATCAGTCTTAATTTGTGTAGTGCCAAATCACAACACACGTTATCTCAAGACTCTTTTACAAATGTAGCAGGTCAAATCATTAACAAAGATCCAACATCAAGACAGGATAAGATCAGGTCCCATCTTACAGACAGGACTCAGTCTGATCTCATCTTAATCCAACATGAGCGGAGCACTTTGCAGCATTTAGCAAGTTACAGCAGCAAGGACAAACTTTCTTTTAGCAGGCAGAAACCTCCAGCAGGACCAGACTCATGTTAGATAGACATCTGCTGAGACCGAGTTGGGACCGGGAAAAAATACATTCTAAGCTGCTGAAATTCAAAAAGTAAAAATATAGCTTTAAAATGAAACAGAATAAAAATGTAATAAAGTAGTAATAGATAAGTATTGACAATGATAAATGTAGTCATAGTGATATGGTCCCATAAAGTGCAATGATATTGATAGTTGTTGCACATGCCACAATATTGAACTTAAGCTCAAAGATCAACGAGTTCAGAAAACTCCACAGTGATGGTGAGAAGCTGCATTCAGCCTGCTGGCCTTTGTGAGTGTGCTTCTCAGCAGCCTGAAGGAAAGGTGGAGCACAGGTGGTGCACTGGTTGTGTGGGATCTTCTCTGATGCTGGAGGCTCATTCCTGGAGACAGCTGGAGTAGATGTCTCCTATGTTGGAGAGCCAGCGATCCACTGGGCTGTCGTCACTCACCACTCACTGCAGGTAGTGCGGTGATAAACGTTGATCAAAAGTCTGTTATGGATTTCATGGCACATCAGGGTTCAGAGATTAAAGAGGTGCTGCTGGGCTATTTTGACCGGGAATGAGGTATTCAGGCTCCAGGTCAGGTCCTCAGATGCATGAACTCTTAGGCCACATTTGTGCGACTGAAAATGTCATATGTCAGTGCAGCCTGCCCCTGAAAGTTTCCAAAGTCCCCCACAGAGTGAAGTTCTCCCTTTCAGCGGGTGAGGGAAATGACATCAGAAGTACGCTGCTGCAGTCATTGTGCAATGTTTACAAGATATCCGACATAGAGAGCCCGACATTATGATGACAGATTTGGACTTCATGTCAATGCAGGATGACACATTCACGGTCTAAATGAAGGAGTGGAAAAGAACATGCTGGTGAGAAGAAATATAAGAAGCAGTTTCACTTTGTGCACCAATCAGGTGTGTGGTATAAACATCAGCACCGTTTGCTCATGGTGAACTTTGTGTAGGTTACCTGCTGCATTCACACATCAGAGTTTTTTGCATGTTTGAACACAGATAGAACAAGGGAACAAGCAGTGGTGGACAAAGTACACAGCTTCATTACTTAAGTCAAAGTATAGATACTCCAGGTCAAATATTACTCCAATACATGTGAAAGTTGCTCTGTCAAATTATTACTGGAGTTAAAGTACTGGAGTACATGCTTTTAAAAATACTTAAGTATTCAAAGTACTTCTTAAAAAAGCTCAAAACGTTGTATTTTCACAATCCATAAGTGCAGTCAAGAGTACATAGGAATACATTTGCTTACATTATGATTATTTAGAAACCATGACTTGAAATCTCTAAAAAGTATACCATGGAATTAAAACAGAAACTAAGTTACTGCAAGCACAGACAACTTAGTTTGAAATGTTCATCTGGAATGAAACAAATGTGACGTAGCTCAACACGCTTTCTCAGGTTGGAGAGTGAATGTTTGTATGTTTGGGCAGAGTGGGAAACAGGGAGAACATTTAGAACGATATGTATCATTCTTCATTTCAAAAACCTCTAACACGGGCTGAAAGTATGGACATGGGTACTCAGGTGGAGAATTATAGCCATCATTACCACCTCTAAATGAACTGCCTGATCTGAGTGAAATTTGCTCTATGTTTGCTCCACGTTCAACAATGGAGATGCACGATGTACAGGTACGGCTAAACCACTGAGACAAACAGAACTACACAAACACATTTTACTGTCTTTGGGGTCAGATTTCAGAAAAGAGAAAGACATTCATGAGCTGACTTCAAAGCAAAAGTAGAGAGTAACTAGAGCACTGATAGAAATGTAGTGGAGTCAAAAGTACAATAATTATCCTTGAATGTAGTGGAGTAAAAGTGATAAGTTCCCCCCAAAAATAATACTCAAGTAAAGTACAGATACTCAAAAAAAGTACTTAAGTACAGTACTCAAGTAAATTTACTTTGTTACTGTCCACCACTGAATACAGATAGAACAAGGGAACAAGCTAATGTGAAGTTATGGCAGCTCTGCTTGTAAGATCCAAACCCCTGCAGAAAAGCAGCAGAGAAACCCAGATCTATCAACCCGAGACTGTATTTTTTCAGTGTTTTTACTGGTTTGGTCCTATTAAAAGAGAGGGAGACTTTGCAGCTTGGCTTGGACATCCTGTGTTAGAAAAGGGTGCCAAAGAAAAAACTGTTCCTTGATGTGAAACTACTTTATTTGGTGTTTAAAGGGTGATGTAGATTTGTAGAGAAGCAGACCTCTGGATCATTTGGCTCGGGTTAAACCATGTAAGCAGTAAAAGGTCGTTTTGAGTCTCTTCTTTCATCATTACTCTGTGTATACAATAAGGCATCAACTCACAAAGAGAAGTGATCATGCTTTTAAGAAGCAGCCCCAGAAACTTCAACAAAAGGACGTTGACCTTTGCCCTCTGGATGCCCCCTTGCATAAACGTGCTGTGCTATTTTCTGTTCCCGCACGCTCGTGTCAGAGACACAGCACGAAGTGAAGTGGTAAATATTGACGCAACAATAAGATAATGTTGATTCAATGTCGTCGTCCTTCTGTTTGGATCCTCCAGTCAAACACTGCCTGCTGCTATACACCATTTTCAGCTTTCACTTCTTAAATCTCTAAAAATGGCTGTCTGCTGAGAGAGGGGGAGGGAGGGAGGGAGGGAGGGAGGGGAGTTAGATTGACTCTCTCTCTCTCTCTCTCTTTCCCTGTTATCTCTCTTTCCACCGTTCTTACACACTTGCTCTTTCTCTCTCTTTTTATTCCCCCCTCCTCTTTCCCCTCATCCCGTGCTGCCCCTCCTTTGTTCCTCTCCTCTCGTCTCTCCCCTTCTTCTTGCGATTTCACATCATAACTGGAGAAAATGTTTCCTCTGAGGCACTGGCTAAGTGCCAAAATTAAAATTCGTTCTTGGTCTCTCTCTCTCTCTCTCTCTCTCTCTCCCTCCTTCTCTCTTTTTTTCTCTCCCTGTTCATGTTTTTTTTTTCTCTCTCTCTCTTGCTGTCTCCTTTCATCACAAGATCATTTTTATTTATATATATATGTGTATTTTTGGAACCCTTCCGTCTTTCTTACTCAGACTTTGCTGCAGTGTGGGGCAGATTGATTGTAAATTGATACTTTTATTTAGCCTTTACATTCACTGTGATCATTTGTGATCAATGAACAGAGTGCTTGTAATTGTGTTCAACCAATAACTGGCATACAGCCATATTGATTTGTATGATAAAGCTTTAGAAACTCATTATCACGGCCACTGGAAGAGGCAACTCGGACGAGCTTTGTATGTGTTATTTGTCCCGGGTATGCAAACATAACCTCACATGTACAGCACTGAGAAAAGTTTGCGTAAAGTCTCTCCACACCTCTGTAATATGTCTCTCTTTCTGGGTCTCTCTTTTTTCCATTTTGTCCTTGAGCGCTCTCTAAATCACAGAGGGGACGTTGGCTGTTTTGATCAGACGGCACGGAACTGTTGCTCCAGTCTGAGTCTGTTCTGCCCGTGATGGAGTGGCTGATTATGATTTATTCAAAGGAGGGGGGTGATGTTCTGTTTTCATCTCACATTTCCTCCAAAATCTCTGCTGATACTGATAGCATGGCCTGTTTTATAAAACAATGTGCTCTGACAAAAGGACGGACGTTATTATGAATATCTTGAAACAGATCCGTCTTTTTGATTTGAAACTTGATCATTATGTTCCAAAATCACTCACTCAGTTTCTAAAATGACATTAGCACGTCCTCTAAAACCCTCCCTGTGTACGTGTCTTTGTGTATTTCTGCCGCTTGATTATTTCCAGCTTGCTAAAACACAAACTAATTTCCCTTTTAAAATAATTTCACACTGCGTTTTCCATCCTCACACTGGTTCCCTGATGGTTTCAAAATTATTTTGACATAATCAGTAATCAAGGCACAGAAGGGTCTGGCACCACGTTAGATCACAAACTCTTCCACCCCTTCCACACTGGATCACAGCCAAAAATATGAACCCAGTCCCCAAAGGCTGCTTTTCTTCAGTAAGGTCTTAAAAGTGCGTTTTAATTCTGACTCAAAACAGCAGAGGAAGCCACCGCTGGGCCTCAAAGCTCAGGATAGTCCTGACCTCATGGACTATTTATGGTTCTGACTATAATCCTCTGTGTTCCTTACTTTGATTGCATCACTTTGTTCTTTTTATTGATAAATACACTGCGAAGGCCCGATTCCAACCACCACCCTGACAAAGCACAAGAGGGTTCAGGACTGTCCCACTGTCAGATCAATACTCTGATCTGGACTGGCAATGCCGGATTGTGCCTTTTCTGCAGCACTTTTTCAGGGCGCTTTCCCAGAGTTCATAGTAATTTGGTGGCCATACTGCTATCTATCAAGTGTTAAAACTAGGGGTGCATGATATTGGTTTTTTTGCACATCTAATTGCAGAGATCATCAATTCTCTTCTGTATTGGAATTAGCGTACAGTATTATGGTGATACATTTGTTATGTAATGTTCATTTCTTGTGCAAAATGAGAAAAATACATAATACTCCAAACTGCATATTTATTTATTTATTTATGACAATTGCTTTCAAACAAAATTCATACAAAAAGAAACATCCTACTTAAAACTTGGATGATGCTCTCCCTGAGACAATCATAACAAAACCCACAACCAGGGCAAATTTGGCCAATTTCCCATTTGACATAGTAAGTAAACCTAACCTCTGTTCACAGGGAACATGTGAAAAGTGCAACTGTACAGCAATTAAAACCAAATTAAATAAAATGGTTTACTCTTTGACAGTAAATGTGTCTAAATTAGTCAGCTATTTTCTTATCTTCATGGTATGTCTGTGTAACGTGATAGTGGCTCCCAGTCCTTTTTTTTTACAGCCATTTGGAGCCCTGTGGTTTCACACTTTCACACACTGTATGCCGGGGTCAGTCAGGTCTTCGAGGGTTTAGAGTTCAGGGTGAAGAATGGGATTGAGCCTGAGAGGGCTCCTCTGGCTTAAATAACCCGATACAGGTCCATGTGAAATCCTTGCGAAGCCGCAGTGCTTGGTAGAGTTTCTCCACAGTTTGAGATAAATCCATCGTCTGTTGTACTTCAGCTGCAGCCAGCAGTCCTCACAGAGCAGGCCAGTCTGCCTCACAGTGAGGTGAATGACCTCTGTTTTGACCTCACAGGGCAATGAGTCAATGTGTTTGTTTTGCTTGCCTTTAAATGACACACTGACTTTCAGTATGCTGCTTACCTGCACCTGATCATTCTGAATCAATACATTGAAAGCTTTTCCTCTGATGAAGGTTGAGTGCCTTGAACTGCGTGACACTCTATCTCACCTCACCTTCTACTTGTGCTCTACCTTTTCCAACCTGCTGATTGTGGTGCTTCCCTTCTCTCCCAGGGCTCAGACGACTGCCTCGTAAAGATCTGGGGTACGGATGACGGGCGTCTTCTTGCGACCCTGCGTGGCCATGCTGCTGAGATATCAGACATGGCTGTCAGCTACGAGAACACCATGATCGCTGCCGGCTCCTGTGACAAAACTATCAGAGTGTGGTGCTTACAGACTTGTGCTCCGTTGGCCGTTCTGGAGGGACACGCTGCCTCGATCACATCGCTGCAGGTACAATGTTCTGCCTGCATGTTTCTATTTGTGTGGGTGGTTAATTCAGAACAAGGATTGTAAGCTAAAAACACTGATGTTAATTCTTGCAACATGACTGTATGTATGTAGAGTGTGTTTCTGCATCAGTAACAGCACAATGTAGCTACTGGACAGTTTAATCAAGTCCTGTTAGGCCTGAGCTGCAGTCTAGCTGATGTTTCTGGTCTGCACATTACATTTTTTATTCATCTGGTGCTTCTAAATATGCTGGATTCTGTTTAACTGTATTCCTAGTTAATTTCAAAAGCCACCCAAACAAAATTCAGACAATATGAAACTACTACATTAAGCAGATGGGGCGAAGAAGATGAAAAATAGATTACATAACAGGCTGATTAGACTATGTTGTGAAGTTCTTGTTTCAGTTTCACAAGCAGAATCCGATCATGCCTGCTGTTTAAGGATAAGACAGGCTTGATCCTGTGTCTTTGTCATGAAATCTAATGGAAATACAAAAACCACCCTCATTACCCCGTCTGTGGCATTCAGCCTCCAGCTGTTTGTTCCCTCTGAAGACATGAAACTTGAGAGGCATTTCCTGAAACAGCTGGGCATTGTAGTTTCCAGACAATGTTAGTCATCTAAAAATAAATAGTGCGCATTTATTAAAGACTTCATATTGTCACAAATTGATCCACTTCTAAGGGTATTTATGGCAGGAGGTAGGAGTGAAGCAGGATTTGAACAGAGGAAAATAAATGTCCATGTTCACAGTAATGAAGAAACATGCAATGCAGACTGTCAGAGAGGCTCATTTCTGGGATTGAACAGTTTTAGATTTCAGTGGAGGCGGATGAGTAAGATATTTCAGGCTTGGCTCAACAGTTCAAACATTTTAATAAGTCTTTGTTGGTTTCGTTTTTTCCATATGTTACAAACAAGAAAAGTAATTGTCCATTCTTACCAGCTCTTGTGTCAGCAGCATGTTTCGACTGTCTTAAACTTGGCTATAACCTCTAATTGGTTGTGTTCACAGTTTTCTCCCCTCTGCTGCGGCTCAAAGCGCTACCTGTCCTCCACCGGAGCTGACGGCACCATCTGCTTCTGGCAGTGGGACGCACGCACGCTCAAGTTTGGGTGAGAAACACAAACACTTTACACAACATAGAACACACGGTCTCACCTGTACAAGTGCTGCTCACACCTTGTGCTTTGACATATTGTTAAGATATCTTTTTTTAGTCATGGCTGTGATATTTTTGTGTAATAGCATACATCAGAATTAATGATAGCTTTATTTTCTTTTATGATTATACTTAACTTGTGCACCATGCACCATGTGTCTCTTTTTTGTAGCTATCGTTCATTTCAGTCTCTAGATTTTGGATTTGGGAGCATTTTCTGGTGCTTTCTAGATGTTTATTTCCCAGTTTTATATGTGCTGAATAAACTCCAAACACAGTGTTTTCAATGTGTAAAGGAAGCCAACTGCAATCTGTTCAACCGTTTCTATCAGAAACTGTGACCTATTAGTTCAGATTTTTTTTCCCCCTTCTGTGTGTGTTCAGTCAGAGGCCCAGTAAGTTCACAGAACGCTCCAGACCTGGTGTCCAGATGATCTGTTCCTCCTTCAGTGCAGGTGAGCTCAGCTAGCTTTCTATTTCCAGATTTACACATGATGTTCGAGATCACTGAAACACAAACCTCAACCCAGCTGGGAAAAAAGTTCACAATTACCCTAAATTAACTCGAGAGCAAGCACAGCAGACAGAAACACTCAAGTGGATCTGCTGCTGTTCAGTAAATGAGGGAGAAGTGTGCTTCACAGTCGTTGAGTGAATGTCTAATTCAGGCTGTAGTTGACCTTGAACATTTGACAACTCAAAAGTTGCCCAAAAGTTGCTCTCACTAATACAATTACACTGTTTTCACCACAGTTTGATTTTCACAGGTATATGGACTCAATTTACACTAATGCTGTGTAAAGAAGTGGAATATGTGACATCTGTATATCTGATGCTGTCTGTTTATTGTGTATGTGGCCAGGTGGGATGTTCCTTGCTACAGGAAGCACAGATCACATCATCAGAGTGTACTACTTTGGGTCAGGACAACCAGAGAAGATCTCTGAACTTGAGTCCCACACAGTGAGTCAACACTTAACCTGTATACACAGAACTGTACTGTCAGTTATTGTAACTCTAAGTATGTTTGGAAAAAAATAGCTTTCCTTTTTTTTCATTCATTCATATTCAGTTTATTTGCTAACTTAAGTGTTTGGCAACACAACATATATGATACACATGTTCTCAAATACTCACTATACTCTGTCCATGAACAAACAGGAGCAGGAAGAAGAAAAACTGAATTTAATCACAACAGTATTTACTACAGAACCAGATGGCTAACCTTTTGGTGATAACCTTTTCGTTTCAAACAGTAATACTACATACTGAAACAATCAAATACAGATTTATACAGTAGGTTAGGTTCATAGTTTCACATTTCTTAACCTTAAAACATTCTTTAAACTATAGAATATTTGAGTAGCATTTTATAGCATCATCCAGAGAATTCTACAGTTTAACTCCACAAACTATAACACATATTTGCTTTAATGTGGTACGTGCAGATGGAGTTTTGAATTTAAATTTTCATCTATGATCCTTCTCATGAGATCTACACATAACACAACTTCTGTAGATTTTCAGGTAATAATCTGTTTTTGGCATAAACCTAATACCTGCTGCCCTCTGGCCGGCGCTACAGGTCAAACAGCCATCACAACACTAAACACCCACAAACAGCTGACATAAACAATCCCCTCGTGCAATATTAATTCTGCGCAATAATATTCATGTCAAGTGCAATACCAGGAACTGTGAAAACTTGTCATATAATGTGCAATATGCTAAACCCAAATACCTCTTCTCCCCACCTGAGTGTATATGTTTGACATTTGTTTTATATTATAACTATATTCATATTGTCTTTTATAAATATTTTCTACCCGTTTTTATCGTATTTGTATTTATCATATGCACCTTCAGGAGCAGCGCTTCTAATTTCATTGTACACCTGACAATGACAAATAAAGGCTATTCTATTCTATTCTATAAACATAACTAATAACGTTTTCAAGTTAACTAGATCTTTACATTTCAACACATTAGATTAGATTAGATTAGATTAGATTAGATTCAATTAGATATACTTTATTGATTCCCCATTTCGGGAAATTATTTTTGTTCCAGCAGCTTCCAACACGGGACAGGGGGAGTACAACAATGTACTTACATAGTCAAATAAAATAGAATAGAAATGATAAAAAAGGTTAAATTAAATAATATAAAATATAGTAATGGGATGTTTACAATAACTATAGTTAATTGTAATAATAATAATAATAATAATGATAATAAAAGGCTTGGTAATAGTTATAGTAATATGCATGTTGCTCCATGCTTGAGAGCAATAAGTGAAATATGGAAGAAGAAATGAACAAGTGCAGAACAATAAGAGAAACAGAATCCGAACTGTCCTTGGCCTTCCCTAAAACACTTACACGCTTTTCTCTTTATAATCTATCTGCTGTTTTCAAGTCAGCTTTTCAGTTTACAAAGACTTACTTCCCCTTTTTACAAGTACTTGTACCCTTTCTCTTCTCTAATCATACTTAAGCTAAATGTTGTACCCACAGGAGTCAGCCATAGGTCTCTTAAAATTAAAGATTGACACCAAAGCTTTAAACTTTATCTCATGGACAGGAGTAGAAGGAAGTAGATTTGATGTGGTGTCGAGTAAACTTCTTCTACTAGAGAATGGGGGGAGATAAATTTGAGAGCTCTGTAAAAGCTAGCATGTGGAGCTTGGGTTAGACTCTTCAATGGTATTAAAGGACGATTGAATTGTCATACACGGTGAAATATGCCAAACAAAGAGCATTAGTCGGGGAATGTGTGTTATTATTGCCTCGTTTTCACTTTTCTCCTGTACTTCTCTCACCCAGGACAAAGTTGACAGCATCCAATTTTCACATTGCAGCGACAGGTAAGTTTGTGTGTGTGTGTGTATGTGTTTGTGTGAGTTACAAAGTAGGTGTAGTTAATGTTTGTGTGTTAGCAGTGCTGTTTGTTTTTATGGTACCTCTGGGTGTGACTTGATGGCGTCAGCAGAAACACTATCTTTACTTTCCATCAGATACATGCTCTCAAACACACCCTCTCACTCACACATAGACACACACACATCATACTCTGTATGGATGTTAAATTGTGTGTGTCTTTGCGGAGTTTGCAGAAAAACAGGCTCAGATGTAATTCCCCTGAGTTGCTGTAATCTCAGCAGTGAGGGAGGTAGAGTGTCTGTGCAGAGAGGAGTGGAGGGAAAGATGAAAAACAAAAAGAGGAGGGGCTGTGGTGACATATAATTAGTGTATCCTGATGTGTGAAGAGTAAAGTGTTTGATGGATTGCAGAAGAATGAAATAAAACCAAGTGTTTTATTTACAGTTTAGCTGCTGCATGAATCTGTGTACACAAACGTGTATGTGTGTGTGTGTGTGTTTCTTGCAGGTTTGTAAGCGGCAGCAGGGACGGTACAGCACGAATCTGGCAGCTGCAGCCTCAGGGCTGGAGGAGCATTCTGCTGGACATGCAGACCAAATTACCCGGGTATGTGTGCGTGTGTGTGTGTGTGTGTGTGCGTGTGCGTGCATGCGTGCGTGCGTGTTTGTTTGTGTGTGTCTGTTTGTGTGCGTGTGCATTGCTGTCAGAAATCTGGCTCCTCCACAAGCACTGCTGTACTCAGAGCTCACTCAGAGTCGTGGGCTATATAATGTTTGTCTAAATTTACAAAAATCAATCATATTGTCGACAAAAGTTTCAGACCTAGTGCTTGAACACCCTCCATTGAACACAACTGAACTGAAACGTTATTTCAGGAATAGTTCAAAGAGATTCATTGGCCTCTACAGTTGCAGCATGGTGCTTTAAAGCGTTTTTTTACTCAAAGCGAAGTGATACTGCTGCAAAATCTACAGAAAACTATCTATTAAGTCAAAGGGAAAACAACATTGTGACACCTGTGGCATAAAGTGTGACACAGTGATTGATTACCTGACTGCTCCCAGACAGAATACAGATTTACTGCAGGCAGCACGGCAGTGAATGAACGGAGATGACAGTGACATCCTATCAAAGTCTTTTTTGCCTGAATGGACACAACAAGCATTAAAAACACAGATTCAGACACAGATGATAATGTTGTTAACATACGTAACAGAAGCTGCAGTGTAGATGTTACTGCAATGAAAACAGCAGCACACTGGGATAAAGATCAATCTATTTAAATCTTCACATTATGACTGCACTGAAAGGAGGGATTAGGATCGACAGTATGGAGGTGATATAAAGTTCATTCTCTACTCATTCTCGGTAGTTTAAAAAAAGGACATTTTCTCTCTGCTCTGTTTTTGTGTGTTTCGATGTCTGGCTTGGTGACGTTTCTTTGCATTCGATATCTCTCCTTTAGAAAGTACAACCCTCCACCGCTGGAAGACAAAGTGACCAAGCTGAAGGTTACCATGGTAGCGTGGGATCGCCATGATGGCACGGTGATAACAGCGGCTAACAATCTGACGCTGAAGGTTTGGAACTCCACGACAGGAAACCTTGTCCACGTCCTCATGGTAAGAAAAACACAATCACACACAAACGCAGAAACAATTTGTTCAACGTAGAGGCTGGCTTTTGTTTAAGTTCAGACTTAGTCTGAGATTTTTTTAATTGTTTAGCTGATGACTTTCAGTTTATCTAATCAGAATTTACCCCTAATCTTAGGTAACATTTTGCTTCTGAGGGGATTTGTTTGGGAGTTGGGTAACACTCAGCTCTGGCCTCAAGGACCCCAGTTATCACGACATTTTAGCGCTCTGGTATTCATGAAATGATAGTATTTTGAAAAATGGAGACCACAGACAAACATGTAGATGTATGGGCGCCCTATTGGTTGGCACATCTATATACACGATCACCAGAAAAACACAATAGCATCAGAACTACTACTTCTTAAGTGTTTGTGGTTTGGAGTAAACATGCAGACGTCTTCTTTTACATGCTGATGTTTTTTGCACCTTTGTGGTCTGTGTATAACCCCCCCTCAAGCAATTCTTAGCGCCTACTCTTCACAGTCATCTTAAAAAACAGCACATTATAGTTTCCGTCTTCATTTAAGGTTTTTAAAACATACAACCAGGTCCAAATTAGTTGTTGATGTTTCTGCCAAATAGCTTGCCAGTTTTCTTTTTAACTGGCTATAAACTGCATAAATGCAAAATCATTAATAGCCAGTGATGAGATTAAAGTAAGAGCAGTTTCAAAAGTAGTCTTCTTTATTATAACTTCAGATGCTTCTTTCTCCATTTGATATAATGTCATACTCAGTGCCTCTGTGTTTTGGAACCAAAACTTGAGCTTTTCAGGCCACTAGATTTATCTTTGCAGCAGTACTTTATGGTCTTATCTAATTATATTGAATAAATCAGCAAATAAGTTATTTTTTATAGACTACGCCGTAGCTAATCATTCTGAATATTTCACATTTTTGATCAAGTGAACTTACTGTTACATGGCTCTGCAGATCTAAGCAGGGTGTCTCAGAAACTCCTCCTGCTGATGCGTTTAAGGACGTTTGATATTTTCTGAAAAAACATAGCTGGAAAAAACTCAGGAGAGAAAAAGAGGCATGCGTAAAAGATGAATGTTCCTTACATTTAAAAACTACTAATTTGACCACTACTACACTTTAAGTGCCTTGACTCACAGTTACAGTGATAATATGGTGCCTGAAGGGAGAATGTCTCTTTTGTTTATGTGCTAAAACACTGAAAACCACAGAGTAACACCATTAAGAAACCAAACACTGATGTTTTTTTTATTTCTTTGTGTCTTAATCTGAAAATTGTCTTTGATGACAGGGTCATGAAGATGAGGTGTTTGTTCTGGAGCCGCACCCCTTTGATCCGAGGATCCTCTTCTCAGCGGGGCATGATGGGAATTGCATTGTGTGGGACCTGGCCAGAGGAGTCAAGATCCGCTCCTATTTCAACATGGTGAGACACGCTCTGACACTCCTCTCTTTGGCTGGAATCAGACTGAATCTGAAAGTGGTCAGCTCTTCATATGTTTTCCCCTCATGTGACACAGATGTTTTTGTTTTTTTCTTGAGCCAATTCAGGAAATATAAACCTCAGAATTACATTTTTCTTCCTCCTCCTTATGCCCCAACTTTTTCTCCCACACACGTTTCCCTTTCACTTGTCTGTCTCACATTCCTCTCCTCCCTCCTGTTCGGTTCCCCCCTCCCTCTTTCCTTTCACTTTCTCTCCCTCTGCTTCCTTTGCTCTGTCAGCTCCACGTAGGCATTTATGCACTCTGTGTGGCCTCATGCGTGAGTCAAGGGAAGAGTTAAACAACGACACCACACTGACAGAGCACGCCACAGTCTGGATCCATCTAATGTTGTACTTCCTGCTTGTGTTGCCATGGTAACTAAGGGCAGTATTAATCACTGTGAGTCACGCAGCGAGCTGGTCAGTCAGACAGATCTCAGTGTTGATCAGAGTGGGTCAGTGGAAGGTGTTGTTTGGGAACAGAAAGTGTGTGATTGTGAAGTTGGTCTGAATATCAGTTTGTAGCTGAAAGTAAGTGAAGCCCTTTTTGCTCGTAACGGGCAGACAAAAGGACAAAAGTGACTACAGGAGATCAGCAGTGTGCTAAATTTTAGTGTTAATGTTAGAACTAGTAGGGTGGATTTGTAAAAGTCAGAGTCAGTAATGGAATCACACAGCTGGATCTGTCTAAAGGTTGATTATGTTGGTAAAGCATTTTGAGCTGAGGAGTAAAACACACGTCCTTCTGACCACTCTGTCTATTAAACCTACTGAGTCCATTCACTTTGTATAAAGATGGATATAAAGAGTCTGCACCTTCTCCCGTTGTACAAAAGGGAATCCAAAATACTCTGTGACGGACGCCGACATGTTGCACTGGTGACGTTTCTGGAGCCAGAGTCTGCTCTCTAGGGTTTGGCTGGTGGAGCATTTAATGACGCCCGGGCGCCTTGTATTCAAAACACAGAAGCAGAAAGTCCCTGCTATGTAAAGTTCAGTGACTCGTGTTTGTAATGTTTTCCTCTCACCGTTCCTCCTCTTCTCTGCTAATCTGATTCACAAAGCACTGCTGGAGCCACGTTTGTGAGCAGAGCTGTCAGTTCTGGTGTTAAACTTGTTTCTGCAGCATTGAATAACTCATCAAAACTAAACTTCTCTGAAAAATGAACACCGGGACATTAATTAACATGATAACAACTAACTTCAATGACACAACACATGTTTGAGAAAACATTGACTTGTATTTTGATTTCAAAGTTTGACTTATGTCCTATCTCTAAGCACTGAGGAGGCAGGCTTTATGACTTTTACTTTGGCCAGTCAGTGATGAGTAGAGATGTTCTGAAGCAACTAATTTCTTGTTTTTTTTTAACAGAAATTGAAATCTTGACTGTCTGACTAGTCTAAAGCTAAGAAAAAGCAGAAATGAAGTATAGTTTATTGAACACGGCTGTACACGGGATCACAGCATGGGGCAAACACTGTCAGATTGGTTCGCAGAGTGTGAATAGAGCTAGTAGAGCTAGCACCACCAGCCTTCAGTCCTCCTTACAGTGTAAAATCCACATGCCTGTGCTGGTTACCCATTGTACCAGTCGAGTGGTTATATGCTACTTTCACTAGACAGAGCCTACATACAATATAACGGCAGCGCATTACGAGACATCGTCTGTCATTGTTGTTTGCTTACATTTGGGTAGTAGAGCATTAAATCAGACATTAATAAGGTTGCAAAGGGTTGGAAAATTTCCGGTAAATTTCCAGAAAGTTTCTGGTAAATTTCCATGGGAAGTTAAGCTGGGGAATTTTGGAAACATTCTAAATTGGAATTTATAGGAATTAACTGGGAATTGAAGGTAATTTAATGGAAAGGTAACAATTTGAAGCATAAATATTTGTTTTGTTATAAGCAGACATCCATCCAAAATAATACAATTAAAACAGATTTATTTGTAAGTAGAACTTTATCAAATGTTAAATATTTTATTGAACAATCAATTCTTTCATTGAAGAACAAAAACATGAATGTTGACTTAAATATTACTCACCCCCCCCCGACCCAACCCATTCAAAAATTAACAAAAATGCAATCCCAACAAAGTCCCATTCAACATGCAAATAAAAAAGCATCTTCCCTCAAGCTTCCCAAGCCTAGCCTCTGCAGGATTCTAAAAATCATGTGTGCATGTGATGGAGGAATGCACAGTACATGTAGGGGGCGTGGTCTCAATAGCCCTGCAGTAAGCAATGTGCTTTGTGCACGTGATTGAGGAACAGCATAGATATTCAACTGTGCTTGCATGAAATCTGTTTGTTTTAGTCAGGATTATGCCTTAATATATTTTCACCAACTTTATTTAAGTTCCCTATTAAGAGCCAACCTTTGCAACCCTAGACATTAATCACAGCAACAGCAACCCCAGTGGTGGGTGCGGAGACACATTTGATCGGACCTACAATACTTCAAATATTAATAATTTAACTGACCAGAAGGTGAAAACATTTAATCATTTAGTCAACTTGACAGGGACATGAAGTTGGGCGCTCTAAAAGTTTTGGCATCACTTTTGGGGGGGCTGTCCTGTTGTCCATCTCTTTAGACAACATTAGCTGAGTAAGACTGAAGCTGCAAAACAACAGAGGGGATCATTTATAAAGAATGGACAGCGGCCGCTGATATCACGATACATCGTCCACAACTTGACAACATTATCTGCCCCATCTCATGGTTCTATCCCCAGAAGATACTGTGTTAATAATAAAACAGTAAAAACACACCCATGAAGTATTGCAGCGCTGTTTAGCTCTTGCTATGTGTCTGATTCTGAAGGAGAGCTGTCAGCACTTTCACTTACTGCTGCTGGAGCCTGGCTCACACGCTGACTGAGTTCATTTCAACCCCCAGTTTGACGATGATCTGGGAGGAGAGGGCACGGCTCTTCTTAAGTCTGCTGGGATGCCCAGACTGGACAGATGTAAAACCAGTCTTACCATCTGTAAGGCAGCTTCCTCCCTTTACTGAATTACAAAGTGCAGGTCTCCCTAACATTGTGTCACTCTCACCCTTGTCCTCTGTAATGGCTCCAAAAACATCAAAAGGAATATTAAAAAAGTTTGCCCTTATGTGCCAAGGTTCAGGCCTCCCTTAACATGATCGTAATTCTAATATCAAAATAAAACACACCTTAGTTTTTTAGGTCACAGAGGAAGAATCATTTCTATGATCACTGGAAAGTCTGGGAGTCACATCCTTTATAAACTCTGAGCTTCAGTTACCAGCAGCTCTCTGAAGATGCTCATTATTTTCTCAAACTGTGTGGGGCTTTTAGCGCTGGTGTCTGTGTATAGTACTCATAGTCATGTGCATCATTTTCAAAGAGAGTGGCCAACTGCGCTGAATGTACCTGCACTACCTCAGTTAAATGACTGCAAACAGCACCAGAGCACCAAAACGCTATTTATCTAGCGGTTCAGATTGGGGGACATTTCATCTTCTTGTGAAATACTGAGACACTTTTTCTCTCCGTTGTGCAGGTTTACTTTTAAGAAGGAGTAGGACTCTTTTTTATTCTATTCGTCGTTAGAAGTCGGCTCATGTGGATTTGAATTTCTGCTGCTGTTACTTTAGAATAAACTGTGCATCATGTAACTAAGTCAGCTATTTGTAATTCTGCAGGGTTTTGCAGCTTACATGCACTGTTCAATCTGAGCCTAAAGCTCTGTTTCATCAGTTCTGCTGCTGAAACATCTCTTCTTTCACTTAACTGTATGCATTTGTTCAGGGGCATGAGGGGAGCTTCCATTCACCGTCGAAAAAGAGCGATAGTGCAGCAGAAATAAACCTCTGTCTCTGACTTTGCACGTTTTACAATTTTTAAAGATGGTTTCATTAGGGTTTTGAATACACAGGAAATATTTTTTTGTACATAAAATAATGATGATATTAATAAAAACAACAACAATAATGACAATAATAATAATAATAACAATAATAATGACAATAATAATAACAAATGTGCAGTGGGTAGCGCTGTTGCCTCACAGCTAGAAGGTTCCTTGTTCGAATCCCTGGCCGGGCAGGTGCCTTTCTGTGTGGAGTTTACGTTCTCCCCGTGCATGCGTGGGTTCTCTCCTGGTACTCTGGCTTCCTCCCACAGTCCAAAAACATGCTCACCAGGTTGATTGATCACTCTAAATTGCCCGTAGGTGTGAGTGTGTGCGTGAATGGTAGTGTGTCTCTCTGTGTTAGCCCTGTGATAGTCTTGCGACCTGTCCAGGGGGTACCCTGCCTTCTGCCTGAAGCCAGCTGGGATAGGCTCCAGCACCCCCGTGACCCCTAATGGGATAAGCAGTCATGACAGTGGATGGATGGATAATAATGATACTCTCTATTTATATAGCACTTTTCAAAACAGGGTTACAAAATGCTTTCTACAAACAAGAAAGACACTAAAAGAGGCTAAAAAGAAATGTGAAGAAGACAAAAATAAAGGAAATAAAACAATGTTGGAGGAATAAAAACAACAAACGGTAAAAGATTAAAACATTCAAAAATCAAAGATCAGAAACATAAAATATAAAAAATATAATAATATAATATCCAAATATAAAATTCTGCCAGTGATATTTCCTAAAAAAGAATAAAAACCTTAACGTTTTTGTCCTTTTTCCTTTAATCCTGTGCCCCCTCACTAGATAAGAATCAGGTTTCCCATCTGTAAAGATGAAATGACTGAACTAAAATGAAAGTTTGATAAAGGAGCTTGTATCGCACTCTTTTCTCACACAACATCTGGATCCCTGCTTTATCTGCTAACACCACTATCCATCTGCAGCTGGCTGAAAACACACACACACACACCTCACCTGCATATTTTCCCTGGAGGAGAGGATGAATCAAAGTGCGTTGCTTTGACTTTATCCGGCTAACACTCTATGTGCTGTGAGAGTTAACTGCTTATGCAAAAGCTGTATTGTGTTTTACTAAATTAGAATCAAAGAGGCAAAACTCCTTTTTTTTTATCTTGTGATTTGATGGAGTTATTTTTAGAGTGAAGGAATACCCACAGAAGAAACTGAAGGCAGCAGCGTGCCGACGCTCTGAACAGTGAGGCTTTTGTCTCTTCAGTTTCCTGCTAATGATGTTTCAGTTTCTGCAGGTGGTGCTTTGTGTTGTTTCTCTTTCTGCCGCTCAAACTATGGATTTGTTTAACTGCTGTGGCTGGAAATGAGAAATGTTGCCTACAGTGGATTTCCCTAAAATGATACACAACACAACACACAATCATGTTTTTGCTGGCTGAATCAGACATGATTGCTGGCTGAATCAGACATGTGTTAATTTGATGTATTATCTAAACTTAATCTTGTCCTTCAATGCCTCTTACTGCCTTTCATGTGTTTGATGGATTACTTGTAGCCTCCTCTGTTAGTTTAAAAATATGATTTACAGCGTGCACTTCTTTCTCTCTTCTTCTTTCTCTGTGGGTAGATTGAGGGCCAGGGGCACGGTGCATTGTTTGACTGCAAATGTAGTCCAGATGGGCAGCACTTTGCAGCCACAGACTCTCATGGACACCTGCTCATCTTTGGTTTTGGCTCCAGCAGCAAGTACGACAAGGTAAGACAACATGCTCGTTTGAAATATTAATACACCAACCTTTGCAAGATGTTCAATTCCAGCAACTTCTGTCGCAGGTTAAATTGAAACTGTCATGTTTTGGCAGCCCGATGAAAAAAGTCACATTTGCCAGGATCAAGTGCACTTTGTGTCTAATTTAATGTCAGAAGCCAAAAATGAGGATATTTTTGACAGAATCCTAAACTTTGAGGAGAAGCAAGAGAGTGTTTTTTTTTCTTTCTTATTCTTAAAACAGAATCAAAAACCAAGTTGTCTATTTGGCATGCTGCTTTAAAGATTAAAGGCCCTGTGAGGAGTTTGAACTGGTTATAGAACAGGCTTAAACTAATAGTGATGCCTCTTAATGATCTACTAAAGCAAACAAGCAATGCATGAAGGAGACTTATTATTTCTATATAGTTATTTATAAGTCCCAAACTCCTGCTGATTAACTTCACACTGTCAGAAAGCACGACCCTCATTAAAAAGATGTTCATTTACTTTAAGATATTTTGTGTGTATCTTGTTCTTCAGATAGCGGACCAGATGTTCTTCCATACTGACTACCGGCCACTGATTCGAGACGCCAACAACTACGTGCTGGACGAGCAGACTCAGCAGGCGCCTCACCTCATGCCCCCTCCCTTCCTGGTGGATGTGGATGGGAACCCCCACCCGCCTCGATACCAGCGCTTGGTACCTGGCAGGGAGGGCTGCAGGGATGAGCAGCTGATCCCGCAGATGGGGGTCACCTCCTCAGGTACAGAAGCTCAGATCAGACCCTTTGGCAGTGTGTCTTCTCTTTGTGATATGAGGCTCTGAACTCAGATGCAGCTCTACTTTGCTTTTATGTGCCTGTCTGTGCACTTAAGATCAGATCTTTACCTGAGGGAGATGCTGTTGTTTTCTGTCTAATTACAGCTTGTCTGTCAGCTGATCAAAGACACTTCAGTCAAGCTAATCACACTGCTCTCCTTGCCTCACAAGAATATAATCTAAATGTGCTTAATGAGAGGCGTTTAGCTAAAACTACATCAGGAAAGGCAATTTAAAGCAGAATTAATACGGTGCGTTACGATCTTGGCAGGGATATAAACAGAAACAATCGTTAGTTACTGAAAAGGTGGTGATAAAAGAAGGGATTTCAGTGTGCCTCTGAATGCTCTTTTAAGGTGTTGTTAATAGAAAAGAGTAAACCTAACCTTGCCCTGCATCTCATTTTCAACAGAGTGCATGATTTTGAGAAAATATCTTGGTTTATTTTCTTTTAGCCTGAACTGTTTTTACCTCTGTTTAACTTTCAGTTTTTAAGTCACCCTCTCTTTATCTTTTTTGATCTATTTCTATTCTGTGCCAGGCCTGAACCAAGTGGTGAGTGAGCAGGCGGTGGACGGTTCAAGTCCTCTGGATACGATGATTCAGAGGCTGCAGCAGGAACAGGACCAAAGACTGGGGACGAATGAGAGCCCTGCTTCTGCGACTGCAAACACTCGATCCAGCAGAGGTAAGACAGGGTCATGACGGGGAGAACATACTGCTGAGTTATGTGGATCAAACACTGGGCCAGTAAAGGGTCTTTATTTACTTGTTGAACGTTTTGAACTTCTTTTTATTTAATTTGATCAGATTTGACTGTACAGTACAGCCAAATGCCCAGTAGCATAGCATGGTCACGTGTCTTTAAAGGGCAGTCTGTGAGTTTTGGCATCTGCACAGTGACCTTGTAAAGTTCCCATGTGCAGGAAGGGACAGTGTCCTTTGTCCAGTAATACAGAGAAAATGCATAAATAAACATTATCTTTATGAAAATGATAAAAATAGCTGCTGGTCAAAAAAAGAAAAGAAGAGGGAAAGGGAAACCTACCAAAGTAAGAACATTGACCTATACTATATGATCTTATTTGTCCTAATGATGTCAAACTTACTGAACATTCAGGTGCATCTATGTAGCAAAGCTACCTTTCTTCTGAAGTATGTGAAGTCAAGCTGAAAATAACTTGCTGATGCTGATTTAATCCAGATAGAACAATGTATTTATTTAATTAGGTATGTGAACAGTGCACCATGTATACATTATACTATATACGTTATACTAGCATTTACACTTTATTATTCAGAGTTACAATAATTACTTTCAAACATTAGGTTTGGAATAAGTGTTTTGTATAGTGGAATCATTTTTCATGGACTTTATCCGGTACTTGAAATATGTCACATGCAACTTTCAATTTTTCAACATGAGCATTTGGAGCAGCCCAGAGGAGAGAAAGAATAAAGCAGAGGTGCCGGTTTGGCCTAGTGGTTAAGTGTGCAGAGGCTTCACACCAAGTGGGGTTGGATTCCAATATGCGGGCTCTTACCTCATGTCATTCCCCACTCTCCTGTCCTATTTTCCTACTCAGTCCTCTGTCCAGTCTCTTATTAAAGACAGAAACAAAACAAAAGAAGATAAAAAAAACTCCTGTCTCTAAGAGCTGGTTAACACAGTGAACTGATCTTTACATAACAACTCAGCATCACCTCTGAAAGTTTAGTCTTTTGGTTATTTTGTCCCTTCAGTGATGAAAACATGCAGCAGACCTATTCTATCCAGGTGTGCTTAAATGTTACCACATAAAAGTGTTGGCTCATAGCTGCTATGTTAAACAGATATAAACTGCAGAGTGTTTATTGTTTGCTTTGTAAATTCAAAGTTAAGCCTTTATCCAACATTATGCTTGTTCAAGTCACTGCAGTTTCTTCTGTTTTTTCAGCAATTCTTACTCTGTCACTTTAAGAGCTGAAACAGTCTTTTGATGGATTCATCAATGAACACAAAATCAATCATTAATTACTGTGTTCATTCATCAATTTTTTGTCTTTTTTCATGCAAAATAACCTGAATTGGGAGGCTTCATAATGTGAAATTAAACTCAGTTTTCAGTTGTCAGGAGCTCACCTTGGGCTCGTGGTTACAAAATAATATTTTACTACTATTCTTAAATTTTTCAGATGATACCATTGATCTGCTAAACAAGAGAACAATCCACAGATTAAGCAATCATGAGTAATTCCAGTGTCAATAGGAAGCAGCTTTTTTTCCATTTGTGAGAGAGCTGTAAACTGTCGAAGCCAATACACTGAGGCAATTCAGAGTGCTATACAGAGTAGTAAAACACAATGAAAAACACACGTTCTAATTGAAAAAGCATGACTGAAAGGTTACTATTCATTAACATGATTTATTGAAAATGATTAGAATAGTGTGCAGTTCAGAGAAATCACAAAACTTTAAGTTTATAGAAAAGTTTGCAGCCGTGAGATGAAAGAGTAGGCAGTGGAATAGTAAGAAACATCTTTGGCTTAGACATAAAGGTGGTCAGAGCCGGGGCTAGTCTGACATCATCTGGGAGATTATTTCAACTCTGTGCTGCAAGACAAAACTCTGCCTGTTTGAACTGTCACGAACCACATCAGGGTTCGCATTAAGTGTGAGCCATGACCCCCGTTTTCACGCAGACCAGAGTTTGCTTGTTTGGTCCGCACCAAAGTTCAATCAAGCTTTTACATTACTCCAAATGTAGCGCACTATCCACCACATCTCTGGTGTGAACTGACCTTATATACAAAAAGAGATTTTGAATTTGATTTTCTGAGTAAAAGGTAGCCAGTGAAGGATTTTAAAAGATGAGTAACATGGTCACATTTTCAAATTATTACCCGGACTCTTGCTGCAGCATTTTGAATACAGTGAGGTTGCTGTACATCTTGTTTTGACAGCCCTGTGGAGCACCATTGCGGTAATCTGATCTGCCGGACATAAAGGCATGTATAAATAAGCCTTTAACGGTCCTGCTTCAACATTCACCGTGTCATATACCTCTAGAGTGAATGATCTACTGGAAGCACGATAGTTTGCTGTCTTAATCCATTATTAAACATGCCAACCAGTGGAACATTTTCTCACAGTACTGCTTTAAAAATAAAAAGCTGCTGTCAAATCTAAAGTACCATTTTCTCTCCCCCTCTTTCTTTCCTTCAGGATCAGTGGGATCTCCCACAGAGGTTCACTCTCCGCCCAACGTTGGTCTGCGGCGCAGCGGGCAGATCGAAGGTGTCCGGCAGATGCACAGCAACGCGCCTCGCAGCCAGATGGCCACAGAGGGAGACCTGGTAGCCTGGAGCCGCAGGGTGCTAGTTCCTGAGCTGGAGCACGCCTCTGTCAGGTAACAAAACACACACGCACACATACACACACACACACACACACACACACACACACACACACACACACACACACACACACACACACACACGTAGTGCTGATTTAATAGAGAGGAGCCGGATTTAAGATGTGATAGTATTCATGAATGTCATGACTCTGTGTGCTTCTTGTGTAGGAGACAGGTAAACTGGCGTGAGGCGAAAGGGGAGGAGGAGATCAATATTTATCAGTCCGAGAGGAGGAGACGAACAATCCACTCTCTCCCCAAGGAGAGCAGAGTGAGTGAATTAAAAGATGCTCATACCTGATCGTTTGAACACTGTGATAATTCTATCACCAAACATTCTTATTCATGACTCACCGTTTAAAGAGAAAACTCTCCTTGAGTCATTATTCCACTAAGAGTTCTGACGACTCTTGTTCCTGTCCTTCACTCTTTACTGCTGCAGGTTCATCCCTCTTCAGAGTCTGCCGTTGACGAGGGGAGGAAGAGCCAGGGTAACCACGGCTACCAAACTCGTGCTGCCATGGAGGAGACGAGCCGGCAAAGCGCTGAGGGTGCTGACGATGACGAAAGCGCCTCGGAGGTAAAAAGCGAAGTGTGACTGCTTCGGTTTAAACATAGTTGAAGTTCACTGTTGTTGGCTTTATGGAGGAGCTACAGTCCTCGGTAAGCCTAGCTCTTCTTGATGGTTTGTCCGGAAAAGTAGATCAGTGTTATCTTTTGCATAAGAGTTTGTAAAAAGTAGTAGTCTCAAACGTTCTTTTCTTTTTGCTATGAATCACATTTCTGATGTCTGCCCTTTGTAGTGATCCTGTGTGTCTGTTTTTCTTTGCATCCATTTGATCGCTAACATTAAATCATGTGTGTTTCAGGCAGAAGTTGAAGTTCGGCAGATCAACGGACACTCCTCAGAAGAGGAGAAGGAGGAGGAGGAGAAGGAGCCCTGGCCAGATGACCATAGTAGCTCAAGGTCAGATACATACAGCATATAACACATACGTATCTGATTACATATCTTACAGACACACATAGTTTTGTATTTGTGTATTTGAACCTCTATGATGTTCACAGTGACTACTCCAGCGACTATTCAGACTGGACGGCAGATGCGGGGATCAACCTCGAGCCTCCGAAGAAGAGCGTGAAAGTGAAAAAGAAAAGCAGCAGCTCTGAGGAGGATGTAGAGAAGAAGAGGGAGGGGAAGAAAGAGAGAAAGAAGGACAAACCAGACAAAGATGGTGCTTTACCAAAGAAAACAAAGCCAAAAGAGAAGAGGAAGGTTAGTCAACAGTAATGACCTCAAAAAGTACTGATGAATATTTTACAGAATGTGTTAAGTGAGGGATCATAGAGTGAGTTACTTTGTAGCGATCAGCATATTAGACATGCACTTACCAGCTCTGCTGCTGTTGCCTAGCTTACAGGTCAAGATCCAATATTAATATATCCTCCATGTTGCTTAGCCGCCTGAGTAGAAAGTTAATGGAGGCTAATATTTTTGCTACAGTGTCAACAGGCATTAGTGAAATATATCGGACTTCTCTCTACGGATTGATTTGATACAATTTGATACAAGGTGTAGTTGTCCCTGGCGTTGTTTTACTCTTCAGAACTAATTACTGTTGTTCTGGGGTTTGGACCAATCAAAATCAAGTATTTAACACAGCCAGGTGTTAAGTAATAAAGCTGGGTAATGAATCAACATGATTACATTTCTTATATCATAGAACTGATCACATGTATCAGGACTTAGGATGTTTTCTGCAGACAGTTAGGTGAAGTTATAAGTTAATGTTAAGTTCATATTTTGATATTTAAGGGCCCTCTATGCTTGCTCACTGTGTGTTTAGGATGATTGCTGAAAAGGATTTAAAAAGATGAACAAAAATTGAATTGTATTTTTTAAGATTAAGAAACTTCCAACACCTTCCAAAGAAACGTTTTGAATTGCAAGACCAAAGTTTCCAAAAAGTTTTACTGAAAATTTCGGAAAAAAAATCTTGAACAGACTTGTCTCAAATTTCCAAAGTAAAGTTTTCTTTCCAATATTTCCTGCACCTTTCATGTAAAAGAGTCCTTTTGTAGAAGGGTTAACATGTATTGACCCTCTAAACTTTATCACTTAAAAGTTTCTCTATGCTAAACCCTTTTTTATTATCAATGAGGGGATAGTTACTGAAAGTTTGTTTGGTTGTCTTTTCAGAGGACAGAGTTTGAGGAGCAGGGGCTGACTCTGGAGGAGTGGCTTCCCTCAGCATGGATCACAGACACGGTCCCCCGGAGGTGTCCTTACATACCCCAGATGGGAGACGAGGTACACTCAGCCTGTTTCTGTTAGTCTGTCTGCAACACATGTGCAACACATGCCTGCTCGCACCAAAACACTGGCTCAAGTTTTACATAGCAACAAGACTCCAAGTCTGCACTAAATTTAGCGTCCCCATGAGGCTGTGACGACCATTACAGATAAGACAAGGATGTGCACACTGACTGACTGAGACATCACAAGCAGCTTACACTGTAGTTTAAATAGGTTGACTCAAGCTTTGTACTCTTGAGCAGAGTAACGTAACAGAGAATTATATGTAATATAACAGGTGTTCACATACAACTCCTTGGTTTTGTGATATATTGAAATGGATGTTTGTATTTGCAGGTTTACTACTTCAGACAGGGCCATGAAGCTTATGTGGAGATGGCCAGACAAAAAAGATTTACAGCATCAATCCTAAGAAGCAGCCCTGGCACAAGATGGAGCTACGGGTAAGAAGAAGTGTGATGAAGATGGATTAAAAACCATTTAAAGAAAGACAGTTCACATAAAACACAACGCATCTAGATACACACAGTGTTCACATGAAGGACCTATACGTGTACAGTCAAATTAATGATATACTAAGAATATGAAAGGTGAAATCTTTACTTCTCTCAGAGATATGTTTAGAACGCCAGGTGACAGATACAGTTTGAAGATCTAACATCCTGTCTGACATTATTGCAGTGCAATATTTTCAGTATCATTTCATTTTTCAGGAAGTCTGCTGAGTAACCTGTAAAAAGGCCGGAGTAGTAGTCATAAAAAACGCCTCACAATCGTCATAGAGTACAGAGCATTTCTAAGAACCACTACATCTTAAGCCTGCAAATCTTTTACCTTATTTACCACAGACGAAGACACTGACACTTGTCTGGTTTCACTTTCATGTGGACTTCAATCTCTGTTAGGTCTTTAAACTGCATCCCTTCTGAGAGGAAAGTGTCTGCAGAGAACAAAGTTGAACTCCTTAACACTGTTGAGCACACTATCAGCTCGAATGTGCTGCCTGTAAGCATGTGGCATGCAGGATACACCTCTCTGCATCTCTTTTCAACAAGAAAGGCTTTTAGCTGTAACGCTCGTGCACTCTCAGCCTGAAAAAAAAAATCACTCAGAGAAGAAAATATATCTGTTAGAAGGTTGCATTGCACAGGTTTCAACCTTGAGTGAAGTTAAACAGGTTTTTTTGCAATAAAATAAAATTATTTGTATGATGTTTCTTTTACGTGTTTCCAGGAGCAGGAGTTGATGAAGATAGTTGGCATCAAGTATGAGGTGGGCTTGCCCACGCTGTGCTGTCTGAAGCTTTCCTTCCTGGACCCTGACAGCGGGAAGCTGACCGGAGGATCCTTCTCTATGAAGTAAGCTGAACCTGACCCTGTCTCCACATTAGCTGAGGAAGCCCCGGTGATTGAATGTGAACTTTTAAAAATAAGGTCTGAGTCTTACACCCTGTACAGAGTGGTGCACAAGTGTAATTAGTGGTTGCCTGCATTTCTGAAGATCCACAACCTTATCCCGCGTGTGGATTGGAACATTTATCCAGGACCTTTTATGCATAAAAGGATATGCTGGTGACAAGTTGCTATCTTGTTTGTGCTACTGAACAACACCATCCTATTTCAAAATGAATGGTGCACTATCTTCCTCTTATACACCTACAACAGTAATTCACTAAGTTTCTCCAGTTTGCTTGTCATACACGAACTTCCTGTGTGTGCTTAACACAATCCTACACCACAGTTTGGTATCACTGTATTTACTCATACATATTCAAGTATGTTGAGTTGCTGATTGGACAGGTGACTGGGAGGCGGCAGCTTTCTGTTTGACAGTATTATTTCACTTCTGTTGTTATGTGTTTGTTCTGTTGATGTCAGAAGACCGAGGCATGCAATCCTCTAATCTACCTCACTACTGGGAGCTTTACTGATTCTTTATAGGGCGTTGAAGGGGCCAAAACTTATAACTATAGGCCAAACACACCAAGATCTCTTTGATAAGATACTTTAATTCTGAATGTCCTGTGTCCATACAAACACTGTAGACAAAGGTAAATTAAAATGAACAGCCTGCCTGTCTTTGATTCAACTCTCACAGGACTTGAGTTAACATGAAATTTAAACTTAAATTGAAATAATGAAGTTATACTGCTCTGTACATATACACTGTCTCTTTTGATATAGATATGCGTTTATTGTTGCTGCTGCTGTGAGATTGTTGCAGCAGATTAAAATACAATTCATACATTACAGCACTTTGTATCACTTCATATATATATATATCTGTGCCCTGCATGCTTATGGGTAAAATGAAAGTTGATAAAAGTATTAAGGATGACCCTGTGCTGTATTAATATATATGCTTTATGACACCATATCACAGCAAATGTCAGGGTCCACCTGGCTTTTAACACACCTCTAATAATTTAAGAGACTGTTATATATCCGCTTTGCACCTTTGCGCACAGACTAAGCGCCATTTAACTGGCATTTGTGGGGGTTAAACATGCTATTGCACTGCGCCCTTAAGACCATGCACTGTAGATTGTTTAAATATGACCTTTAATGTTGGTATTTGCTTCTACTTAATGCAGTTTTAATTCAACCTTTCAGCCTTTCACCCTTATTTTCACCTCTCAAGGTTATGCAGATTTTCTGTGCTTACTGCATATGAAACTGTTCTCACCAATAATCTCTGTGCCTTACTCTTCTGCAAAGTTTAAAATAGCAGTTCTTCTCCTGAATTAATCCCAGCCTTGGCACAGGACAAGATTGGAGTCCACAAACTTTTAATCCAGTGGCGTTAACTGACATAAAGTAACAAACGTCTACAGGAGTGATCAACTGTGTGGACCTATTTAATATTGTTTTTCTATGTTCTCTCACTGTCGTGTTTTACCCCTTGGCTTATCGTGGTGACTTTCATTTTGTTGTAGATACCACGACATGCCTGATGTCATCGACTTCCTGATACTGAGGCAGCAGTTTGACAATGCCAGAAAGAGGAACTGGAGTATAGGTCAGCCAAATGTATCTTTATCTGTAAAGTCTGGTTGAGCAAAACATGTGTAGAGCTTGAAACAAAAAAACAAATATCTGTCATAAATATTGTCCAGCACAGTATATTAGGTCAGCTGTTCCTTGCTTGTAAAGATGTAAGATAACTCTGTGTGTGTGTGTGTGTGTGTGTGTGTGTGTGTGTGTGTGTGTGTGTGTGTGTGTGTGTGTGTGTGTGTGTGTGTGTGTGTGTGTGTGTGTGTGTGTGTCTACGTGTGTGTGTGTGTGTGTGTGTGTGTCTACATGTGTACAGGTGACAGGTTTCGGTCAGTGATTGATGATGCCTGGTGGTTTGGGACCATCGAGAGCCAGGAGCCCTTCCAGTCTCAGTACTCTGACAGCCTGTTCCAGTGCTACAATGTCTGGTAGGATTACAACCTGGATGAACTTTATTAAGACCTACAAAGTTTAAAATGACAGAGACATTGAGGCTCTACAAAAAGTCATATCCACAACATGGAACTGTTGTATTTTAATTTGTGATGATGTTGTATCAAACCGAAAAATTTCACATTTCTAAATTCAATCATCAAATGTTTTAATGTAGAGACTGCTTTAACCTACAAGACAAAACTGTGGATGAAAAAGGAGATGAAAAAAATGAAAGAGAAGACAGTCAAATACACCTCACTGATGATGATGATGATGACTGAAGTTAAGAAGTTGGAAGTAGAAGTAATAATAATAATAATAATAATAATAATAATAATAATGATACTGATAAAACATTAATAACAATAATAATAATAATCATAATAATAATAATAATAATAATAAAAAAAATTAATACTACTACTAATAATAATAATCATAATTTTGAATAAATAGCAATAATAACAAGAATAAAAATAATGATAATGATAATAATAATGATAATAATAATAATAATAATAAAATTAAAAAAAATTAATTTAAAAAAATTAAATAATAATAATAACACTAATGAGTAAACAATAATAATAATATTTTATATGTATAGCTCCTTTAAAGACAAATGTTTAAAAAGTGCTTTGACAAACAAACCATGGCAGGATTCTGATGACTAAATAAATCTTTAACAGACAGAGAGGAGTGTAGAAAACAAATTACAACACCAAAGGTCAAAATAATACACGCAAATTAAACAGAAAATAATAATAATAATTATTATTATTATTAAATAAAGAAATAAAAAAATCATGTCATTAAAGGACAATGAACAGGTTTCAAGAAGAAAACGACATCACATCAGAGAAAATAGAAAAAGATACATTAATAACATTAAAATAATAAATGAACAAATAAAATAAAACAATAAATAATCAAATAAATAAATTCAAATTAATCAGTTAAAATAGAAAATAGAAATAAGTAAATAAAAATAAACAGCAGTTAGATGGGTTAAGTCACATATAAGCAAGTCTGTAAAAGTGAGTTAAGAAGAGATTTAAAAGATGTCACTGACTCTACAAGTGACATCAGACAAGTGTTATATATTTTATTTTTCTGATGAGAGATTTCATTGTGGTGATGACAGAATTACAGACCTTGAGAACCAAATGTAGCCATATTAACAGCACTCCAGGACAATAATAATAAGACATTTGGTAACATTTTAAATGCCACATAAAAAAACCCCATAAAAATAAACAATTAGCAGAACATGAGCATTACTTTCGGGCAAAATTATAAATACAGCATGCTCAACAATCACTCATATGTACAGAGAGTATAACAAAGAAATAAAGAAGGAATGTCTCTGGTTGATATTTGTGACATTCTTGCAGCTCTAGCTTGCTGCACTGAAGGAGAAATGTTGACTCAAGAAATCCATTATTTTATTATAACAATAACTAAGAGATTGAATTTCACTTCAGTTGACCGCTGAAAAAAAAGCCTAAAAACCTAGTTCCAGTGTCTTTTTGTCTGCTGTGCAGTCAGTCTCTTTGCATCTGAGTAAATGAGAAGTATGAAAAGTTTCATTAGGACCATTTACATGTAACAAGAATTTGGCTTTTTGGATCAATTCCAGTCAAACTGCTTGTTGTGATTGTGCCGCTGACGCCTACTCTCAGCAACAGTCATTAACACCTCCTGGCTCCACTCATTCAGGACACTTGATGAAACAGTCCTGGGTGACAGTTTGAGTTTGATGCCAGCTTACACTGGCCTTTGTTTTGCATTGCTCGGCTTTCATTGTCGGCGGTGTTTCAATTACAAACATTAATAAGCACATTGTCTGAGTTAGTTTTCTTATCAGCCCTGAGTGCTTGTGGTCACACTTTATTTGAAATCCTTTCTAGAGACTGTCATCCACTTTATTCAGAGATGCATCAACTACAAGAAGTACAGAAGAAATGACAAACACAAAAAGCACAATGTGATGATGATGATGATGATGATGATGATTCTTGTCATCCTATTTCTTGTCCAGCTGGGATAATGGCGACACAGAGAAGATGAGTCCATGGGATATGGAGCCTATTCCTGATGATGGTAGGGCTTTGGAATACACCCACACTCCAACACACACATTTGCATTTCTCTCTCTATGTATTAAAAGTTTCCACCTTCATCTTCTGTCTCTTCCTTTCTTACTGCCCAGCCACCTTCCCTGATGAGTTGGGCACAAGCGTCCCGCTGGTTGAAGTGGAACAGAAGGATCTGCTCTACGTCCCACTGGACGGCGAATGGGGCTGCCGCACACGCGCAGAGGAGTGCGAACGCATCATCAAAGCCATCGACCAGCTCTGCACACTCGGTATGACGTCATCCAGCCCCTGTGTGAAAATAACACTCCTGTTATGTCATGTAAGCAGTGAGGGGAAGTTGAGCCAGGCATTTCTCGTAAAGCAGCAGCATGACTCTGCCCAATGTGAGTCACTGCTCTGAGCTCAGCAGCTGGAAGGACTACGCTGCTAACACACTGAACACAGATTGAGATGCTTGCTTGAATTCATGTTAAGTGATGTAATGTCATATTATGCCTAGACTTTGTTTTACTGCAATCCTCACTGTGAAAATCTTTGCTGAGGGCTCCCTCTAGTGTCAGTTTGTGGATCAAACACACTAAAGCACCAAAAGAGGACACACTTAATCCCTCCAGATCCTTTTTTCTCCTACGCTTCATGCTGCAGCAGGATTTATTTGAAGTCTTTCACAGAAAAGAGTTATATTAAAAACCTTCTAGTAATTTCAATTGATCATGTAGCCTCTGACTTGTTGTGCTTTCTCTCTATCTTTAAATCCTTAAGACAAATGGAAGTCTGTTGAATCTCTATGTAATCTTCTCTTTTAATGCCTTTCTCTCATCCATCCATCAAACTTGTCCTCTATCAGATGTTGCAGCACCGTTTGCCTTCCCCGTGGACCTGCAGGCTTACCCCACATACTGCACAGTTGTGGCCTACGTCACTGACCTCAGTACCATACGCGAAAGGCTGGTGAACCGCTTCTACAGGTACCTCACGTCAGGCTGTGTTTGAGTGAAAGAGACGGCAGAAGAGTCTCAGTGAGTTTAAGAGAGATGACACTCACTCAGCATGTTTGTATTCCGCTTTCAGACGGCTGTCGTCTCTGATGTGGGAGATACGTTATATCGAACACAACGCCCAAACGTTCAACGAGCCCGGATCGTTCATCGTCACCACCGCCAAGTTTGTCTCTGACCTCATGCTGCAATTCATTAAGTGAGTATGCTGCACTGTCTAATTAATTCAAAAGCCTGAATGTTGGAGAGTCAACCACTTACCGTCATCCACTTTAAGGTTTTCTCTTAAAGCAATCCATTCAAAAATTCAGCAGTTGTCAAAAACTTCAAGTCAAAGATGATTTGTTTTTTGATCCTACTTGAAATGTAACATAACATCTGCTCTGCCAAATATCATCTAAGAGGAGTTCTTCTTTTGTCCTCTTTAGGGACCAAAGTTTGACAGACATCATGCCGCTCCACAAAACCATGAAGAAAGCCGTCTTCTCTGACTCGGAAGATGAGGTGTGTTTGTTAATGTTGCTTTGTACTTCATGTAATAAAATTAATACAGGATTTCTCACATGAGCCAGATTACGCTCGTGTTAAGTGAACAAAAAGGATCCCCTCTATGACTTAATGCAATAAATTTCTGCTGAATTCGAAAATGTGTGAGATTGAATACTGTCAATAGATAGTAATAACACACACTCATTGTTTTTGAAATGCATGGATGATACCCAGTCTACACTATAGTCTGACTAACTCTTACTTGACAACTCACACCTGAAAGACTTGTGATAGCTGAAATAATGAAATGTTCTATCACACTGCAGCCTGTAGTAGCATAAACGTTTATTAAATGGCTCTTTCTTATCTATTTAGGATGATGAAGAGGAGGATGAAGATACTAACACTCCTGGAACATCCAAACGAAATCACAAGGTAACATGACTAACATCTAACATGTTTATTTGATCTGTGAGACACATTCAATCAAACTGAGCCTTTGTTATCTGATTCTACACATAACTGTAAATCATGGATTTTAAATCATGGTTAATGGAAGCAGAAGAAGAATCAGCAGCAACTATATCAGATGTGTTTATGTGAAGAAGACAAGGCATTACTTATAAAGGTTAACAGTAGTTTATCTTCTATAAGCTAGACTCGTAACAGCTTTGAGTAACAGGGAATTAAATGGCTGTGAAAATGTTTGCTAGGTCTTTCTTATTTATTGTCATCTTAACTTTGCCTGTTATTATTGTGACAGCGTTCCAAAGGCAATAAAATACCATCTGCTGTTATCTTGGATTCCTCTTATAGTTGAGAGTTAATTGGCTTTGAGTCGAGAAAGGGTGAACCAGATTGGATGGTGTGTACTGTATATTGGATGTGCCCAAATATCATACCATATGTTTTTGCTGTTTGAGGATACACACACAGATACTTCACTCGGTGGTGTTAACTGACTTTGTACCCTCATATCAACTTCAGATGACTTTGATACAAACTAGCATGCAGCCAAACATTTTTCTCAAAGCAACAAACAGACAGGTCATGAAAACAGAAATTAACAGCTGTAAATTCAATTATAAAAGACTAAAACAATACAGATGTTATTGTTACTATACTATGAAACTACTCCAGATTATAATCTATCTTCAGGGGTGCCAAACTCATTTCAGTTCAGGGGCCACATACAGCCCAGTTTGATCTCAAGAAGGCCAGACCAGTAACATAATAGCATAATAATCTATAGAGAAGGACAATTCAAAGTTTTCCCATTTTTTTAGTGCACACGTTGTATTTTTTGCGATGATGAGTCTCAGTGGGGCCAAATATGGTATTCTTTAAGCACTGAAACCGGCTGCAATCACACCAAACACACAGGTTTCTCATTCACCTGACACAGAGTGTGATGTTTACTGCAAAAGAACAGATCGATTATAATAACGATAAGGTAAAATTGACTACTATGGACCCCTCAGCTCCAGCATGAACAGTGTGCTTGCTGAACAGTGTTGTATGCAGGTGTGTAGTGCTAGTGCTAGTAGTGACGAAGCACACCTATGACGTACGCACATGCGTAGTAAACATGCGCACGATATATGGCTCCTTTTTTCCGAAAAAGGTGGAACCATCGCCCCTGCTGTTACGAGATTACATATACTAAAAATTTAGTGTTGATTGGATCTTAAAGTCCTCTAAAAAGTCAATGAATTTCTACCGGGTTATGCAAACTGCAAATATTCTGTATACGACCCCCAGAGGACAGATCTGAAATAGTAGTTACTTTTATTGAAAGATTGCAGTTAATATCTTCTCTGTCATTTTTTCACTTTGGGAAGATGTCGGTGGTCCAGATTGTAACCTCTGGCGGGCCGGTTTTGGCACGCGGGCCGTAGGTTTGACACCCCTGATCAAGTTTAAAAAGATACATTTTAAAATAGTCAAATCATTTGCAAGCAAGAATACACTTTGTGATACGCAGTATGTTTCCAACAGTTATGAAGGATTTTAAAGGAGTAAAAGGATTCAGAAAAGGCTGGTCATTGCTGTGTCAGCAGTAAAGAGGCCATTGTTCTTGACGTCACGGTGAAGAGGGACTTGAGCCTGAAAGCAAAGCTTTCCATTACCAGTAGATCTAACCCTGTAACCCTCACCAAGGTCATGGCCATGGGCAGCGACCACAAGAATGAGATCACAGATACAAGAAGCCGAAATGAGTTTCCTCTGGCGATGGCAGGGCTCAACCTTAGAGGCGGGGTCACATACATTTTCACATACAGTAAGAAGACAAGAGACAGTTAGGGGGGTTTGGGCATCTGATCAGGAGGCCTCCCTTTAGCAGTTTTCCAGGTGGTCCAACTTTGAGGAGACCCCAGGTTGCTTGAGGGATTATATATTCATAATTCACCCGTGACCCGACCCTGGATAAGTGGAGGAAAATGGATGTCACAGAGAATATATAGCACAGAGTTAAAATGTTGCAGGCCCTCCCAATTTAAAATTTACTTCCACATGTTTATATTTTATTTTGTTGGATGTTGCAGAATTTGTTTTTCTATGCATGAGCTGTCAGGTTTGTCATTTGCTGACATTTAACCTTACAGGCCTTACATCAATGACCACACTGAAAATGAGCATTCAGCCTTTTTATCCTCCTTAAAGACGTCTGAAAAAGTGACCATGTAGACTTTGAACTGTGTTGTAACTTGTATTCATTCAATGAAGTCCAGTCCACTTAATTTACTCGGTCTTGTTTGTCATATTCTTTTTTCGCTTAGGGTGGTAGACCAATGCAGCGCAAACTGCGGACCCGACCTCCTTCGTACGACCCTCATGCGTGGAGGGGACGCTGTAAGGAGCTGCTGGATCTCATCTTTCAGTGTGAAGACTCGGAGCCCTTCAGAGAACCAGTGGACCTACAGGAATACCCGGTACCTACGCAGAAGCTCTTTGTTTTCCTTATCCAGTATAGAGTGCACGTTTGAACTCTAACTGAACTCATCTGGAAGTTGTTTGAGCTCAGTGAATTTCAATTAGACTCAGATTTATTTGCATTTTCAGTCACAATTTTTGGACTTTGAATCTTGCTCTATGGTCTGTGGCACAAGTGGCCACAATCAATTCCACGAGGAGTAGAAGCAAGAGAGACTAGTCTCTCCATTCAGCGTGTGGAATGATGACCAAATCCAATTGAGAAGTTGTCAAGGAGAAACAATTTCAACTGAAGCAGTTTTAGTACACTACAGTCCTCCTAAGTGGAACACGCTGGAATTCCTTTTCTACCTCAAGTGAAACCCAAAATCTGTAACGTCTTTACCCTCTCTACCTCTCCTCAACTCCTCTCCTGTACTCCTCACTGTGATCTTGTCTTATGAAGCCTGTAACTGAAGTATCTTCCCTCTTCTCTTTCCAGGACTACCTGCAAATAGTCGAGTCTCCGATGGACTTTGGCACAGTGCTCAACAGGCTAACAGAAGGAAAGTACCAGTCTCCCATTGCACTCTGCAAAGACGTCCGCCTCATTTTCAGCAACTCCAAAGCTTACACGCCCAGCAAGAAGTCTCGGGTAAGCACAAACACGGTCTGTAATATGATCGTCAAAAGCAGCCATTGGTATTATTTTCTGCTCCATGTATTTTAAACAATACAGTGACAGTCAAGCTCAGACACAGCGGAATGAGGAAAGAAACAGCAGTGTCACCTGGTAGTTACGTTTTTATTTAGTCCTGACGTGGTAACTGTTGCGCTGAAGCTAAGCTCCACTGCACAGTGATGAAAGCACAGAAATGTCCCAAAAGGCGTTTTTCGACCACAGGAAATTTACCCCGGAACTAGGGACTTAACCCCTGAAGTATGTGCGTTTCAACTGGAGGAACCAGGGTCTAAATTTGGTTCATGGGGAGATAATCTCCCCCCTGAAAAGCCCCTGCTTGGGGGGTAGTACTTTTCAAAGGTCCTGAGACTTTCGGTTGAACATAACAGTGTTTGTGGAGTTTACACAGTTGTTGAAACACAGAGGGAGTTCCTGGGAATGCATACTAGTTTAGTTTTTTAGTAAGATTTCAAAATATTATTTAATATATTTTTTTCTCCATACGTCACTGGCCTGATTTGCACAATCTACCCTGGGACCTAATCCCGCGGTCGAAACACAGACAATGATGTGGGCACAGGAACCTTTTAGTTCCGGGGAAAGTAGTTCTGGGGGCTAAAAGATCACGGAACTTTTGGTCGAAATGTACCTAAAGATAGAAAAATAATAAGACAGTAAGACAATACAGACACCACTGAACACCTCCTGGTGCTCAAAAGTGGAGAGAGGAAGAGATTATATTTATTTAAACACAATTTTACACTTCACACCTGTAAGTCCTACAAACAGTGATTCAAGTACATTAGTGAAATGACCCTCTTCTGTGTGCTAAGGACTTCTTTTGCTTTGGGGTGTGATCAAAAGGGGTTTCAAGTATTGTGTTTAACCAGTCTACAAAATTAGCCGACCTTAAGCTTGATATACCTCAAAGTTTGATATACATTAAAAAAACTCCTCTAAGTGTGGCAGCTGATTCAGTGTTATGTTAATTGTGTCTGCAGATCTACAGTATGAGCCTGAGGCTCTCTGCACTCTTCGAGGAGCACATCAGCTCCATCCTCTCTGACTACAAAGCCATCCACGGCCTGACTGATAAACTGACCAGAAAAGGCACTGACAGACAGACGCGACATACTACAGACAGACAGACACGGCATGCCATGAAGAGGAGGAGGAGGAGAAGTGACTCTCCAGCCAGCAGCACTGCGTCCAGGTAAGAACAGGACATTGAAGTTTAAGTTTGGGGTCTTCTCTGTGCATTAGGTGTGATCTGTGGTCTTCTCTTCTCTCATCATGCCTCAGCCCGGAAAGGAAGAGGCGTGTGTCATCAAGAGTGACTGGGAAACAGGAGCCGACACCGCCTCCTGCTCGACCCTCATCTCTGAGACAGAGTGCTCCCCCAAAACAGCCCCCCCAGCTGGTCAACGGAAGGGCAGACACACCTGCTGCAGCTCGGACACGAAGCTCAGCTCGCTTTTCTTCACACGCCCCACCCTCCTCATCCAACTCTCATAACACGAGCAACACACAGAGCACAGCAGGTGAGATCACGCATCAGAAACAGCCTTTCGGAATGTCCTCTATTAGGCCACTTTTAGTTTATATGTTTTTGAGGCTGTGCTTTTTTATTTTACCAAATAAAGAAGTTGAATCAGTATTTCTTATTTTGTCTTTTTCAACAAAAATGTTTTACAATTTTACTTTACCCGAGCTGCATCTGACTTCGTACTTGCTGTAAAGTTTTGAGATTGGTATAGGTTCTCTGATATCTATTTCTCATTGAAATCTTGACCATGAGGCATACATTTTTTTTATCAAGAATTGACCACATGTAACCTTTATTTTAATGTCCATGTCTCTTCTTCCTTTGTTTATATTGACAGAGTCTTCTCGCTCACTGAGGGCTCATAACTCTGTGTCAGCGTCAACACCACTAGCTCCTGAAAAGGTGACATCCACTCAAGCTGCAGAAAGTAGTAGTGGAGGTAGCACCCGGAGAAAACTCAGGACTCCTGTACGACTCACTCCAGGTGAGAGATGCAGAAAGAAGTGATCAAAGTCATAAAAGGCAGAAAATATTATTTTGATGTCACATTCCTGTTCATTAAGTTAAATTTGACCCTTTTACCCTTTTTGACCCTCTACCTCAGGCTCTCCTGCAAGCCCTTCCCCTCAGAGCACAGTCCACCTGAACGGCCACAGCAGTCATGTGACCCTTGGTGTGGGAAGGAGGGGCAGAAAATCCGGACTGGATCCTCCACAAAGTCCTCCAGAGGTCTCAACTCCAGGGAGTCCCTCAAGACCCCGAGGTCGCCCTCCTGGGAAGAAGAAAGGCAGAAAAAGCAAACAGGATCTAGAGGACATGACAAGGAGTAGCACCCGCAGGAGCTCCACCCCTGATGAAGAGCTCGACCATTCGACAGGGGACGAGGGCGGGACTTCTTCGGCGCAGGAAACATCTATGCTGTCGGACTCTGGAATGTCATCACCCAGAAGGCGTGGGCGTCCTCGAGCGGTACGAACTGAGGACACCAGTCCTCCTGCTGAGTCACCTGAACCCTCGCCGCTGAGGAGGAGCAGCAGGAGGACCAACGAGGAGATCACACCTCCTCCACAGATTGCTCCTCAACGATCCAGTCGGAGAGAGGCAGGGGAGGACCCTGGAGGGTCAATGACGACGCGAAACCAGGGACGGCGGTCTGCCTGGTACATGGAAGAGGACTCTGAGGAGGAGCAGAGACAGCTGCTGTTTGAGGACTCGTCCATCACCTTTGGCACCTCCTCAAAGGGGCGTGTTCGGAAGCTGACAGAGAAGGCCAAAGCCAACCTGATTGGATGGTAGAGCAGACAAGCAGGATCTGAGGAGTATGAGGCTGCCCTGACAGAGAAGAAATCTGGATGAGATTTTGAAACTAGGCAGCAAAGGATTATGGGGCAGAGTGCAGGCAGTCATGCGTTCTGTTGTTGCATTTTTTTAAGTGTGTGTACGTCCGAGGAGCTGCTAGCTGCTATTCAAAGCTGTTTCATGGAGAGACAACAGCGCAGTTATGTTTTCACTCCTCCCAACTAGTTGGCAATTGGTGACGCTAACGGACAGCTTTCTGAAGATGCATGTTCATTTGCCCTGACTCCTCTTCCTACATTATTGGTCCATGTTGGATCCCACAGGAGCTCACAGACTCGGAAGCTGGTGGTCTTGTGACACCCCTGTGAAACACTCCCTACCTGTTAGTGTCAAATGGGGGTTAAAAAAACAGTACTTGAAAAAATCACAAGAAGAGCTGGATGTATCTTATGTCACTCTTTCTTTGTCAGGACTTTAAGAGTCCTGTTTCGGTGGGTCAAAGACGCCCACTGAGCTAAAGAAGTCAGTGACAGCTCACAGACTGCTGGTGTTAAGTCCTTGCCCCTTCTTCATTGTTCCCATGTTTTTTATATGACCTTCCCTCCCCCTGCTTTTTATAGGATTTGTACGTGATGATCGGCTCTCTGTTTTTGGAAGTCTTACACATTTACTGGCCTGGGCGTGTCTGTCTGCGCTAAAATACCAAATGGTGTACCTTTGTTGGTACTGTAGATCAGTAGTTTTTGTTTACTGTCAGTGTGTGCGAGCGTGTGTGGTGTTTCTTTTTTGTTTGTTTTTTTTGCATGTTAATTAGAAAGAAAAAAACATCTTTTGTATTTTTAAAAGCTGTTTTTGTTGTGAGGAGGAGATAAAAGAGGACGCGACGGTGAAAGAGGTCATTTAAATGTTTTGATTGATCACGTTTCAATGCGTCTTCAACATTAGCAATACCTTGTGCCTTTATGTCCTTGATGTGTGTGAGCGTGCATGTGTGTACAAGTGTGCCCTGCAAAGTACAGTATGTGCCTGTGCGTGTATGATACCAAGTTGTGACTCTGCGAGTGTGTGTACGTGAAGGAGTGTGTGTGTTTATATAACAGTGTGTCATTCACTTTCAGCGTACAAACAGTGGCATACAGTTTGATCGTTGTGAAAACTCAAAGAAATGTATTTATAGCAGAAAAAAAAGACTTATTTGTTGTTGTAAGACCATTATTCACGTCAAGATATTATCCTATAACCAACCTATCGTCAGTTCATACCTAAGGTACAGCCAGGAGCTTTGGGGGACTAGCTTTGGATTGCACTTACCACAGAACGGCTATCAATGCAGTCGTAGGAAATAATCCTGTGTTTGTTTATTTTGAAGTTGTTAGCATATGAAAACATACTTTTATAAGTACTGATTTGTTTCTGTGGTGACCACACACATACACAAATCTGTCTTGCATGTTCTAGCACTTTGTCATGTCTGAGGTGAACACGATGGAGCCAAATCAAACTGGATCAGACTGAATTTGAAAAGAAAGCAGAAAGAGAGAAGTCTTGAAATTCATATTTCTGATTGTGTGCCTTCCCTGCTATGGCACATTAAATCTTCAAGTTCTGCTTTTGGGGCCTTTTTTCTTTCTTTTTGGGACTTCCTGGTTCTGCTGGTCACTGGGTTTGGAGACCTAGACTTTTGGGACTGGGCTTGGCTTGTACAGAGGGCTCTTTAAAGAGAGGAAATTCCAATTACAGTAAATACAATATAATACATCTCTCTTTCTCTCTTTTTACACTCAACTAATGGGCTGGGTTTTGAAAGGTGGTACCCCCCCCGCTTGGTTCGAAATGTTTCTGTTTTCACCCCAGCACAGAACAACTGAATGCCAAAATCAGCCACGTGTGTTGTGGGTTTACCTTAGAAGAAGTGGACAGTAGCACCTATAAACACCTGGGTTCTTTCATAAGTCTTTATATCTCATATTATTGAACATATATCTCATCTCTTTGTCGTTGTTTTTTGTTCTGAATTTGTCAATGCCAAATTCTGTATTTAGGGCACTGAAGTTTTCAACCATGGCGTTTGAATGTGTTTCTTTCCTGGAGCAGTTTTATATAATGTGTCAGCTGTTTTCTGTCTGTGTGTCTGCCATACAGGACATTACTTTAGTGACTACATCAGTGGAGTTAGAATACAGTCAACAGCAGTTGTTCAATGTGAGTCTGGCTTGTATGTACTTCACAAAAGGTTAGCTTATAATGTTGATATGAAGAGTTTTATTCCAGATTCAGAAAGCCTAAAACAGACACCTTCCTCTAGAAATGACTATTTAGAATGAACATAAATCTTATTGTCAGGGTTTCTATTAACGATAAGAAGCTAATGATAGTAAGCTCCTTAGGAACACATAAAGGTATATTTCAGATAACCATATTTACATACTGTATAGTTTATAATGAGAAGGGTCTGGAACCAAAACTTGAGGCCATGGCTTCTTCAAATTGAAGGTATAGGCCTGTTTTGGTGTGATGTTTACATGATTTAACAGTCGTTGAAAAACCTAATGCTTGGTGGATTTTTAGTGTGAATTAACCAATCTTAAATTAGGAATAGAACTGGTGGCTGACTTGCCTTTGGTGAGCCACACAGCAGCCATTGGACTCATGTTAATAAGGAGAAGGACATGGATTTTTATCTCTTGTGATTTTAAAATGAGCATTATGAATCAAATGCTGCGCTCAATCTTGCTCAAATTGCAGTCCCCAACTCTTCATCACATCACCCATACAGTTGTTCAAACAAAGAGCTGATGGAGAACTGGTCAGGTTGTCTTAACCGTGCTAGAGTTTTGTAGAACATCTTATCACTTCAGAGGGGCCTTAAAAGCAAGTCACTCCTTTATAGGCAAGACATTTTGTGTTTACTTCTATCTACTCTACTCCCAACATTAGTCCCCAGACCTCCTCAGTGTAGACCACATAAGGATTTTGAATTAGTTGAGATCTTCACTGACTCAGTGATCCAGATCAGCTCTTACTGCAAACAACCGGCACTACATTTGAGGAGGTCATGTCCATGTACATTTAACAACAGGCCTGTGTTTGTGTTGCAGAGTTGTGCTGTTTGTGACCTCTGACCAGAGGACACAGGTCAGAGGTTAAAGGTCACAGTGTGTGTGTGTGTATGTGTGTATGTGTGTGCGTGGAGTGGCTGCATGTGAGCCACCAGAGAGTATTTTGGGATGTTTTAAGGGGCCGTGGGTTTGCAAAGAACAGAAGGGGAAGGGAACGGGTTTGTTTTATGTGAGCTGATTGAGGAGGACGTCTTTGTTAGTTTGGATACTTTTATATATAAAGGAATTAAAGCAAAAAGAAGCATAAAGCTAGAATGTATGTTTAGGGGAGTACTACTGTCCTGTTAGTTCATACCAATATTTTAAGTGAATAAACAGTTGTGTTTCCATATCTGCTTCTCTGTCAAGTTGTTGATTGTGTCATTAAAAAAAATCATCACTTTTCAAGGATTTTCGTTTTGGTTGTATTTTTTTTGTTGGGGTCTAAAAATAAAAGATATGTTTCCCTCTGGATGATTTGCTTGCTGTTTACAAAGGGAACAAAGCAGTAGGATGCAGCCAACGACGATGCAAAGTATAAAGTGAGATCCTGTCAGCCTGCTGCATGGACGAATGAACGACCAACTCTGCCACCCTACGTTTCCACGGCGGTACTGCCTGACAAACCGCCTCCCCGCTTTGAGCGCCCAGGCTCGGCTCTTCCTTACGTGGCGGGCCGCTAAAGGTCCGCCGGTTCTTCCGTGGGCTGCTGCGATTGGGCAGACAACCTGTTCGGCAATTTTCACTAAAAATGTAAATACACAGTTGGCAGCAGCATGTGCGCGCGAGAGCTTTATGTAAATAAAACAGAAGTGAAAGCGTGTCACTCTGCTCTCCTTTCTAAGCGAAAACAAACTCTCTGAGGCGCAATGTTGGGCAGATAGTTGGATAAAGGACTTTGGATCATTATACGAGGTAAGTCATAATTGCTTTTGGAGGAAGACATGATAATTGAACAGACCGGTTTGCATTTCAACTTCAGTTTCTGAAGTGCCATATGTTGTTATCAAACTTTACGACTTTAAGATGTGTGGTTAAATCACATCTTACCTTGCACACAAGGTAAGACCGAACTTTATTATCCCGAAGTCAATTCCAATGCAAGGGTGCTCCAAATAGACAAAATATTGGTGACATATATTGAATATGGTGTATATTTAACGTTACAAAGAAACTAGTCCCATTATTCTGTGTTCTTGTGGTTTAATTCTTAAAAGACATCATTTGCATAAATACTTGGGGCTGATTTGCATTTATTTCCCTCATGAGCCACAACCACCTGACGCGCCTTTCCGTCTGCAGGTGACGCCTGCGCAGTCATGCCTCAGCAGCTAACAGCGGCTGCGGTGCTGCAGCTCGTGCTGCTGCTCTCCGCAGTGCCCGCGCAGTACCTCCTCTCCAAGTGGACCAGCACGACGTCAGTGCAGCGCTTCCACGCAACCACACGGTAGGATCCCAATCAGAGGGGCGTCACCTGCGTTAGAAAAGTTGTGTCAACGTGAAAAGAAAAAGTTAAAGACATACACTACCAGTCAAAACTTTGACACACCTTCTCATTCCATGGTTATTATTCGTTTTAATTATTTTCGACATTGTCGATTAATACTGAAGACATCAAATCTATGAAATAATCTGGTTTTACCATGATCTGGATTACAACAGTAGTCAAATAGGGCTATCCATTGTGTACTAACCCTACCTCTGAACAACACTACTGATGGTCTCAAACACGGCAAATCATTCTACAAATGAACTCTTGACAAGGCTCATGTTAATTAGAAACCATTCCAGGAGACCACTTCATGAAGCAGACTGAGAGAATACCAAGAGTGTGCAAAGTTGTCATGAAGGAAAAAGGGGGCTACTTTACAGAATCTAAAATATAAAACATATTCTGGTTTGTTTAACACTTTTTTGTTAATCAAATAATTCCATACAGGCTATGTTCCTTCGTAGTTTTGATGTCTTTGGCATTAACCTACAGTGTTTCAAATAACTAAAATAAATACAAACCCTTGAACAAGAAGGTGTTTCCAAACTTTTGACTGGTAATGTATGGCAACATTTCTGGAAACAGGACTTAATTATCAGAGCCAGCCCTAACCGACTTGGTGCCCAAGGCAAGATTTGAACTAGTGCCCCTTGCATTATAACCAACTCCAACAATCACATCACATATACACTGAAAGACAACTGACATCCAGCTTTATGTTTTACAGGTTTCCTTTGTTTTAAAATAAAAATAACCTCTAAGAGAACATTAATAAAATGGTAATAACACTGATATTTAGCAGGAAAATAATTGTACAATTTCAAAATGCATAATGTAGTAGTAGTAGAATTTATTCAGTCATTATATAACACAATCATTTTGACAGTGCAGACACTTTAAACGAAGCAACAGTCATGTATGAAGCAGGGTTCCCACTCTTTTCCAGAGATCATTTTCCAGGACATTCCCATGACATTTTCATTGATGATCAAGCTGGTATGACAGTCTAAATTTAGTTCCTAATTTAGTTCCTAAATAGTCTAATATGTTCCTCTCAGTGGAAGTCTACATTGAAAGACATGTAGTCCAGGAGTTTCTGTGCAGCTGTGTCGCTCTTTTTGTTGTTTGTTTTCACTAACGGGAGTTTGCACTCCTACTAGCTAGAGCAGGGGTTCTCAAACTTTTTGGAGCCAGGGACCCCTTACAGGTGAGAAAATTGTCCAAGGCCCCCTCATAATTGTAACACAGATTAAGCACATTAGTGATGTGTCGTGATCAAAACCTGCGGCTCTGAGAGTCGATGCTTTATAGTGAATCAGAAGAGCCGGCTCGCATAGAGAGAGAGCTGGCTCCCAGTTTTTCCCTTTCGCTGCTTAGCTCTCTCAGTGCTCAGCCCCAGCTCTGCTCATAGCAGAACTTTGTTTTGATTGGTCAGCATGGCGGCCATGCAGCCAATCACATGTGAGGATATAGGATACAGGTGATGGAGGGGAGGCTGTGTATCCTGGCTTCATCTGTTCCTTCAGAGAGTCTTCTTGAAGACCGGGCAAATACTCACTGAGAGGAGAAATCAGATCAGCCCATCCAAGCTGAGGCATCGGATTTTTCTCAATGCCGACCTGAGGACATTAATAATGTTTGCTCCAGTTTGGTTCTGGTTCTGATACTTTTTGCTTGAGTTTGGTTCTGGTTCTGTTTGCTTGACTTTGGTTCTGGTTCTGGTTCTGTTTGCTTGAGTTCGGTTCTGATTCGGTGCGGTTCTGGTACGGTTCTGGTACGGTTCTGGTACGGTTTGATTCTGTTCTAGTTCGGTTCTGGTACGGTTCTGGTACGGTTCTGGTATGGTTCTGGTATGGTTCTGGTAAAGATCGGTTCTGGTTCGGTTCTGGTTCGGGTCTGGTTCGGGTCTGGTTTGGTTCTGGTTGCGTTTGCTTGGGTTTGGTTCTGGTTCTGTTTGCTTGAATTCGGTTCTGGTTTGGTACGGTTCTGGTATGGTTCTAGTACGGTTCTGGTACGGTTCTGTTCTAGTTCGGTTCTATCCTAGTTCGGTTCTGGTACGGTTCTGGTACGGTTCTGGTATGGTTCTGGTTAAGTTCGGTTCTGGTTCAGTTCTGGTTCGGTTCTGGTTCGGGTCTGGTTTGGTTCTGGTTGCGTTTGCTTGGGTTTGGTTCTGTTTCTGTTTGCTTGCCCTCCGGTTCTGGTTTGGTACTGTTCTGGTATGGTTCTAGTACGGTTCTGGTACGGTTCTGTTCTAGTTCGGTTCTGTCCTAGTTGGGTTCTGGTACGGTTCTGGTATGGTTCTGGTATGGTTCTGGTTCGGTTCTGGTTCGGTTCTGGTTCGGTTCTAGTTAAGGTCCGGTTCGGTTCTGGTTGGGTTTGCTTTGGTTCGGTTCTGGTTCTGTTTGCTTGAGTTTGGTTCTGGTTCTGTTTGCATGAGGTTGGTTCTGGTTCTGTTTGCTTAAGTTCAGTTCTGGTTCGGTACGGTTCTGGTTCGGTTCTGGTACAGTTCTGGTACCGTTCTGGTACCGTTCTGGTATGGTTCGGTTCGGTTCTGGTTCGGTTCTGGTTCAGTTCTGGTTCGGTTCTGGGTCGGTTCTGGTTCGGTTCTGGTTCGGGTCTGGTTCGGTTATGGTTGGGATTGCTTGGGTTTGGTTCTGTTTCTGTTTGCTTGAATTCGGTTCTGGTTCGGCACGGTTCTGGTACGGTTCTGGTACGGTTCCAATACGGTTCTGGTACGGTTCTGGTACGGTTCTGGTACGGTTCTGTTCTAGTTCGGTTCTGGTACGATTCTGGTAAGGTTCGGTTCTGGTTCGGTTCTGGTTCGGTTCTAGTTCGGTTCTAGTTCGGTTCTTGTTCAGGTCTGGTAAGGTTCTGGTTGGGTTTGCTTGGGTTTAGTTCCGGTTCTGTTTGCTTGAGTTTGGTTCTGGTTCTGCTTGCATAACCCTAACCCTAACCCTAATTCTAACCCTAACCCTAATCCTAATTATAACCCTAACCCTAATTCTAACCCTAACCCTAATCCTAACCCTAATCCTAACCCTAACCCTAACCCTAACCCTAATCCTAACCCTAACCCTAATTCTAATCCTAACCCCAACCCTTACCCTAACCCTAACCCTAATTCTAACCCTAACCCTAATCCTAACCCTAACCCTAACCCTAATCCTAACCCTAACCCTAATCCTAACCCTAATCCTAACCCTAATTCTAACCCTAATCCTAATCCTAACCCTAACCCTAATCCTAACCCTAACCCTAACCCTAATCCTAACCCCAATCCTAACCCTAATTCTAACCCTAACCCTAATCCTAACCCTAACCCTTACCCTAATTCTAATCCTAACCCCAACCCTTACCCTAACCCTAATTCTAACCCTAACCCTAACCCTAATTCTAACCCTAAACCTAATCCTAACCCTAACCCTAATCCTAACCCTAATCCTAACCCTAACCCTAATTCTAACCCTAACCCTAATCCTAATCCTAACCCTAATTCTAACCCTAACCCTAATCCTAACCCTAATCCTAACCCTAATCCTAACCCTATTCCTTACCCTAATTCTAATCCTAACCCTAATCCTTACCCCAACCCTTACCCTAAACATAACCCTAACTCTAACCCTAATCCTAACCCTAACCCTAACCCTAACCCTAATCCTAACCCTAACCCTAATTCTAATCCTAACCCCAACCCTTACCCTAACCCTAACCCTAATTCTAACCCTAACCCTAATCCTAACCCTAACCCTAACCCTAATCCTAACCCTAACCCTAACCCTAATCCTAACCCTAATCCTAACCCTAATTCTAACCCTAATCCTAACCCTAACCCTAATCCTAACCCTAACCCTAACCCTAATCCTAACCCTAATCCTAACCCTAATTCTAACCCTAACCCTAATCCTAACCCTAACCCTTACCCAGATTCTAATCCTAACCCCAACCCTTACCCTAACCCTAATTCTAACCCTAACCCTAATTCTAACCCTAAACCTAATCCTAACCCTAACCCTAATCCTAACCCTAATCCTAACCCTAACCCTAATTCTAACCCTAACCCTAATCCTAATCCTAACCCTAATTCTAACCCTAACCCTAACCCTAATCCTAACCCTAATCCTAACCCTAATCCTAACCCTATTCCTTACCCTAATTCTAATCCTAACCCTAATCCTTACCCCAACCCTTACCCTAAACATAACCCTAACTCTAACCCTAACCCTAACCCTAATCCTAACCCTAATCCTAACCCTAATCCTAACCCTATTCCTTACCCTAATTCTAACCCTAACCCTAATCCTTACCCCAACCCTTACCCTAAACATAACCCTAACTCTAACCCTTATCCTAACCCTTACCCTAATCCTAACCCTACCATTTGCACTCTTAGTTGTCCTTGGAACTATTTGTATTGTAAAACGTATCAATGTAAATACTTCAGACCTGTACCATAGTGATAAACAGATAACACTTCAATTTTAATCAAGTAAATACCACTTGTATACTTTAAAACAGAGGGTCATTTCGTTCCTTGTGGACTCAACATGACAGCATTTATACTTTTCAAGTAATTGATCTTAAACGCTTTCAGAAAATTAACAGTAGAAAGGCTCACATATCCCTTCGAGCCACCAAATGGTATCATAACAGTGGTGTATATGCTGTTTTGTAATGACACAGCACAATTTTATAATTTATTAGAAATGTATTCAAATTATTTCACGGACCCCCATGCTATGGTTCGCGGACCCCCAGGGGTCCCAGGACCCCACTTTGAGAACAACTGAGCTAGAGTACGGTAATTGAGCTCTCAGCCTGCAGAGAAAGTTGTGAGGCACAGACCCCCAAGCTCTCTGCCCGACTCCACTGGTCACACACTCTCTTTGAATCAAAACTGGTCAACTGTTTTCCAGGTTTTCCAGGACGCGTGGGAACCCTGATGAAGTGATGACTGAAAAGGCAGAAGCAAAATGCTTATTTAAGCCTTGCCTACATGTTCTATCTAATTAAGCTAACAGCTTCCAAAGTGTAAAGAAAAACAACAACAACAAAACAAAAACAAGTAAATCATGAGCACTTAAAGACTTCAAAAACTGCTTTGCATACCATTATCCTTAAAACCAAAAGTGAATCACAAGCTTTTAAATGTTCACTGGCATCATTCCGCAATTTAATTCAAAATTAAATTAGGTAAAACTATTTTTTTCCCCTATTATCAAATTTTCTTCCTCACTTATTTAGCAGCACCCCCTATGGATGGCTGGCGCCCCTAGCATTTGCCTATGCCACGGGCCGGCCCTGTTAACTATTACTTGTGCTTCAAGTAAATATTACTACAAGATCTTTCCAATTGAATTTCCTGATTTGTTATGTTATTAATCTAAAATCATGGTGTTTCAGACTTCTTAGAATTTGGAAAGAGTGGAGAACATCTTACCTCAATGGCACCCTATGGATGGACTGGGCGAGCCAGCATATATCTCAAGCCAAGTATGATACTGTAATATGAAAATATCACTCTTTGCAGTCCTTTTCCATCCTGATAAGAATGATATATGTTCACTTATATAATACAGAGGTTGACACTTGTTGTTTTCTGCAGGTCCTTTCTTGGCTTTGGACTGGAGGAGGAAGAGGCGAAAAAGACAGATCTCTTAGAGACAATGCTTCAAGACAATGACAAAGGATTCTTTGGAGGTTTGTGACTGTAAATATATACCGTATGAACTGGATTTTTTTAAACGCTTTGGTCAGAGGATAAACTCAGAAATAATTCATCTCCAGAAGCCTTGAATGAATTTGAGATGATAGAAAAGTGTCTCAGGTTCTCGTTTGTTTTCATCCCTGTAGCATCAAAGAAAGTGCGCCGCCCTCGTCCTCCCTATGTGTTCCTCAGGGTGGGAGATGTAGTGATAGAGAGGAGGGGTAACATGATTGGTGTGGTGGTGAGCTGGGACTCAGAGCTCAAAGCCCCGCTTGAGTGGATCGAAAGAATATATTCCGACCATGAGGTTAGCAGCTATAGCACACATCTTTTTGACTTTAACGACCCGACATGAAGCAGCTCAGTGTGGTCTGTGATGATGGTGTGTGTGTGTGTGTGTGTGTGTGTGTGTGTGTGTGCGCGCAGGGCATCAAAGTCGAGAAGACACCTCATTATAAAGTTCTGTTTAGAGGGCCATCACCCAGCTCAGTGTTTGTTGGTTACCTACCGCAGACACAACTGGAGCGCCTCACCGGGATGAGGGTATGTACTGAAAAATACCAAACCATAAACACACTCCATCACTCACATCGATACATCTTGGACTCACTGTTGGTTATTTCTAGCCGGACATATCCACATTGGGTGAATACTTCACACACTTTGATGGCGAGCGGTTCATCATGCAGCCGTGGCTCAGAGAGATCTTCCCTGAGGATGAAGACGAGGACTACTGACTACTCTTCTGTGAGAAGTTTCGACTTGCTGAACATTAAAGCAAATGTTTGAGCACATCTAGGTTTGTTTTCAAATTCACTCTTTGCTGAAATGGAGTGAAAAGTGGGGGTGTTCTTTTGGGGAAATGAAGTAATTCTGAGACTCACTTACTGTGTGAAATCAAAGCTGTTCTACTGTCATATCTTTCAGATGTGCAAATAAACAGTATTTTATTCAGAAATACCAAAAAGTACAGTAACAGGAGATAAAAATAAACTTTTACTTTGAAGGTAGCCTGATTTTTAAAGACATTTGATGTGGATTAATGAAAATAGTCAGAAAATACTGTAAGGAAAAAATGTTTTGTCAAAATGAAGTACATTTACCTTTAAATTTAAAATCCTGTCTCAGCTGAGGTAGAAAAAGACTTGAAAAATGCACTTTGCAGCTATGCAATAAAATCATTTTAACAGTGACAGTCCCCTCGTCTGTTTCCTGAGTCCATGAGAAACGTTGTCAGAGTTTTTTTCCTCTTCTGTCTCTGAGGCTGAAGGACACAGACACCCGTGAGGAGGCAGTGATTGTGGGTGTGCAGGGGAGATGAAAGAGGGTTGCAGCACCCTGGCTTCTGCCTCTCTCCTCCTCATCCTCACTCCTCCACTCTTTCGTCTCCTCCTCTCTGATCAGTAGAGGAGGTCCCAGAGTCTGACCGAGGAGCTGACTGACTTCACAGGCCTTCTGCTGAGCATTTTCAACTGCTGACACACAAACACGCCGCCTACAGAACACACAAACATATGCTTGTTGGAATCACAACATTTCATCATAATAATGAATGTGCTTTTACTTGTTTGGTCCTGGTGTGTGTGTTTTATACCTCATTTGGCTCAGGCATTCAGTACTGTGGTAGAACTGGGGTGTTCCCACACAAACACTCTTGTCCAGCTTCTCCAGCAGGACACTACACACTCTCTCCATCTTCTCAAAATCTAAGAAAGTCACTACCACCTGCAGAAACAAGCACAGTTCATAAAACATAATACACTGAAACTGATGTTTAACTACATCATGACATATTTGGATCAGTAATGTTTGATCACCTCTGCATCCATGTGATACTGGTCAACCTCTCGGTGAAGAAACTTTCTCACGGAGGTGTCTTTGTCACTGACACCGTGTTGTCTGTGAAGAACAATTAATAGAAAAATATTATATTCATTACAATCAAAGTTCACTGTCAGAGTTTGAGAACATGGTGTCAGAATAAAAACAGATTTTAAGCAAATTAAGTGAGGATAATAAAATGAGAAACACTAACTTGACTTTTAGCTCATATTTCATAAATGTTACATTGTTTAACTACTGGTTCAGAAATCACTATTCCTACAACAGTACAACTTTATCCTCACAATGAGAGGCTCTTTAATGATTTCAGTGAAACCCAAGACTATGTAGCCTACTATTGTATTGGAAAATAACTCAAGAAATAAAATGAGGCCTAAAGGAGGTACATTTTAGGCTTCTTTACACTCAACATGGTTATTTCCGATTTAAAGCTGCTGTTGGTAGTCGTGATATAAACATCAGTTCGGAGAGAGATTCCGAATGTAAACACTAACCCTTCCCACCAGATTTCCTCTCACTCCCCTCCTCTCTCTGCTCCCGTAACCCCGCCCACAAAAGATTATTGTGCGCGTTCTATGAGGAAGAAGTGGCTTCCCAGTCAGTCAAGGCAACAGAGGGTCGGGGAGTAGCTCTGATTGGTCCGTGATAACGGGAACAAGGGGAAACATTGCTTGATACAAAGGCATTGGCAAACACAGAGATTTCACCATAATCTCAAATTACTTCACTTACAGATGAGTACTGATTGGTATTATGACCTTTTCTACAAATCCAGCAGAAAAAAAGTACAGTTTTTTTACACCATTCCTACCAACAGCAGCTCTAAGAGAGTACGATCATATTTCAACCAGGGGCGGATCCAGACAATCTTAACTGGGGTGGCCCACCCGATGCACTGACTTACATAGGGTTGGCATGAAGTAGGTGTGCACCCACACATATGAACTAGGGTTGGGCACTGTTCTTCGAATATTTGAATTTCCGAATACTAGTTCACTTGGTAGAAATCAAAGAGTTACTTCAAATATTTTCTCATTTTAAAAGTACAATATGTCATTGTTTTCACCGGTGCCTGGTTGTAATACGGTATTCCCGCCAGACGGTGGCTATAGAGCCTCTTAAAGATGTTTGCTAACCGCAAGTGACTTCTGTTGAGCTAGAGTGAGGTAAAAAGGCGGGCTTTAAGCCTCCTCGCCAACAGCTACAGTGTTCTCGCCTGTCATTCAAGCCAGTCATGTTCTTGTTTGGGCAAAACTCTTAATCTTAATATCTTCTGAAGTATCACGTTATAAAAAATATCACCCCCTGTACGATGTGTGCCGATAGAGAAATTAGACCGATGCAATTTTTTGAACCAGGCTGTTACCATGTTTATTATTGCTGCAAAGATCGTCTTTTTTGAATTGGTGTGTATGTGGTTTCCGGTGTTCCTGCAGCCAGCCTCAAGTGGTTGCTCGATGAACTGCGGTTTATAACACTTCTGCATGGGCTTCATATTTTAAAACCAGAGGTTGCTGCTTGATTGTGAACCATCTGTGGCTTTTTGGGCCCCCAACATAGACTGTATAAAATATGGACGTAGTAACTGTGACGTCACCCATCTGTTTCTGAAGCGCTGTTTTGAGGCCAATCGGTGGCGGCAGCCATATTGCTGCTGTCGAGCGTTTGTGACGTAAAGAGTAGGGCTTTGAGCCTCCTAGCCAACAGCTACAGTTTTCCTGCCTGTAAATCAGGTCAGCTGTGCCTCTCATTGGAAGACTCGTAATCTCAATATCTTCGAAATTGCCACGTTAGAAAAAAATGTGTGAGTCGATCGAGAAATGATCTATCCAGACTACACTCGTCTTTTGTACCAGGCGCAAACATGTTTATTTCTGCTGTAAAGATTGTCTTTTTTGAATTGGTGTGTATGTGGTTTCTGGTACTTCTTGACCCAGCCTCAAGCGGATCCTCGATGAACTGCAGTTTTTAGCACTTCGGCATTGGACTCCCCAACAGCAGTTGTGGCTTGGTTTTGCCACCCATGGATCCGCCCCTGATTTCAGGATATTTCTGAGGGGTTTATAAAACTTTTAACTGTACTGCATTTGATTATTGGCTGCAGTTGCTAGTTTATTTGAAGGTGAAGTTAAGAATAACTATATAAACCTATTATTATTTTCTGATCAGATAGAACTAGTACTCTGAGAATAGCCTGCTGCCACATGAGAAGCTGTTATCAGTAGCTTTTATTATGTTAGCTTACCTACTTGTTATCCTGTTCATATCACGTGCTTTAAAGCTTTGTTGAACAGCATGTGTTAGTAACATTACACAACTAATGATAAAGTTAGATTCGACAGTGACACCGATACAAACTGATCCACATTATCTCTCTAATAGTATCTTAAAGTGTCCTGCTTCTCTTGAAACTTCTGCTTCTTCTGAGTTACAACGTGGACTGTGTTTGTGTTTACCTGACAGTCTGTAAAATGTAGTCTAGTCTCCGTGAAACGCTGGTGGTCACCTCGTTGACTGACTCTTTGCTGCTGCCAACACTGACCCGCACACACACTCGGTCCGCTGGGCAGCTCACTTCAGCTGTTCCGGTCACCTGGACCTCCCTGATCCGGTTACCGGGACTCTGACGGTGAACCGCTCGCACCTCGAGGCCTTGCTCGTTTTCATTAGAGACATATTCCCGTCCAGCAGCCGGTAGGATCGCTGCAAAGAGCCGACTCTGGCTCTCCATGATGGGGGACACAAACCTCTTCCCGCTGCTATGGTGATAGCGGAAATGCTCGTTGGGACTTGTAGGCTACTTTAGAAAAGAACTACAAAGAAGGCGGGTTCTTCTTCTTGGGTTTTTATTGGCGATGGCAAACAACTTCTAGGTGCATTACCGCCACCTACTGGTGTGGAGTGTGGATCGGGCACTATTATCTATCTTCTCTAAGAAATAATAATAATGATAATAATAAAAATAAATAAACAAAGAAATACAAAGAAATAACATTAATAATAATATTTCTAAATAAGAATATAAGTAATACTATTAAAAATAAATCATCTGTATCAACTTAGTTATATTCAAAAACTTAAACAAAAATCTATAGCAGCCATCCATTGAATTTCAAATATGTTCAATGTCATCTTGTTCTCTCTCAACCTCCTTATCATTCTCTTCTTTCCGTATCATACCTTTGACAGTTCATGACTACGTGTTCCACTGTTTCTTCTTCTGTACACAAGTCACATATTCCAGTTGGATGTTTCCTTATTCTGACTGCACTACTATTCAATCTCGAGTGACCAAAATGTAATCTAGATATTATTTCCTCTCTACGCGATCTGAAGGTACTCCTCATTTTAGCAGTTTTCCTTTGGACCTTTGGATTCTGTAGGCTACAACAAGAAGGTGGGTTGTTAGATCCAGCTGTTCTTAATGATAAGGAAAAGTAAAATATGATAATGTTAACTTGTGGATTTATCCTCTTCTTCAATATGGTAAAACTAAAATAAGCTTCAGTGATAATAAAGAAGGAAGGCATACATCATACACAATAAGACAACTGTAGAAACGCCATGCCAAGAATGCAGGTTAATCTAACTCCTACATCATGATGGATGTTTTAATTTTCTTCATCAATACGAGAATTTTTTTCATGAAATTTATGTCAGCCCTTTCTTAGACTTCTCTTCAGGGGTTACTACAGGGTCCTTTCTGGCTTGAATACTGCTGCCACTATCATCTGCAGCTGTATGGTCCACATTGTCGCCATGTAATACGGCCTCTTCTCCTCATGGCAAGTAAAACCCCTGAAGTTATACTGAGGCACTGCTTGTTCTGGTCGTAGTGTGACTGACAATTTGAGTCCTCAAGTGAGGTGGTGTTGTTTGTAGACATGGGGGTGAGGCACAGGGTGTACTGAATTAGCCCTGTGCAAAATAAAATAAATACACAAAAAAAAGCAGAATGAAAATGAGACAGGCAAGATCAACGTGTAGAGCTTGGCAGTGAATAGATCGTTTCCACTATATAAGCACAAAATGTTCTTTTGGGCCTCCATTACTCGACCCGTTACCACACCATCAAAGCCCTCCTCCATGTCTCTGCTAAACAGATTGCACACTGCAGTCTTAGACCCACAATATCAACCCTTTACCAGGCTGTAAGGTTACTTGTATCATTAAATGTGTGATGATTTGATTGAACATAGTATTTAGTTGCGTAATATTTAGACAGGCCTATGCTTTTATTCCTTAGACCCAACAAAAGTCGTGTGATTTGCTGGAACTGACTTAACAATAAAATCAAGTTTTTAAGTGAAAAACAAGACGAAATTGATTTCAATTAAACTCTTGAGGAGCTACTTCTATAATACATGCATATTTAAGATAGTATCTGTCTCTCATGTATAATGGTAGTTAATATTACTCAATATTCATTATGGTTGAAGAATCTAATATCAATTATATATTTGATTTTATTCCTGAACCATTTGAGGTCATGTTTTATGAATGGAAATCTATTTTCTGGATTTTGTATGTTTGGAGTAATAAAAATGTAAGCCTAGAAATAGGTTCTTTAACCCCTTTCTGTTTCTTGATTTGTTGAAAACCCAATTATCCTAAATTTGGGTTGAAAAGTCTACTTTACTTTAAGTAATTCATTGTTAATGACCTTGCACTTTGTATATTGTTGTAGCTTATTAATGAATTGATATCCAAGTGGTAGAATGTTTATAAAATAGCAACCTAGGTGTATTTTTGTGTGCGTGTATCACAATGTTGGGCTCACGATCACGTGACTTTTGGTCGCACACCTGTGATTTGTTGTCCTAATTAAGCATACCTCATGAGTCAGCACTGCGCATGCGTTAAACGCTCCAGTGCAGCTACGCGGTAAATTCGAATCATAGACCAATAACCCCTAGCTTTGTACTTTTCACATTGTTCCTGTTTAACAAGCACCCAACTAGATGCATTAGTATCAAGAAAGTGACCCAAATAAGCTTGCTTTTCAAACTTAATTTCACCATGCATTTCTGCTCTCTTAAACTCAACATGAAATTCCAGGTGATTCTCTTTTCAACAAATTACTCACTGACTTCATTAGTTTAAGGTCGCAGTGCACTGACTTTTGTGTCTAACTCTTTTCAGCTAGCTAAAAGAAGACCTGGGAGAAACACACCTAGCAAGCTCGTGCTAAGGGTAGGTAATTTATTGAAGAATGTATTTAGCTGAAAACAGAAGTAATATACATGGGCCTTTTCCGGGGCGCACATTTTCACATGTGCTTGCAGCATTATCACAGTGGTTGCTAGCTAAACGCTGCTTCATGGTTGGTAGAAAGGTAGTGCTACTGCTCACACCACAACCTACTTTATCAAAGTCTTACAGCTGCTTTCACATTCTAATGCTCGTTTTGAATAGTCCGATTATGTGTTGGGAAAAAAAGGCTTTTAGCTTTTCTCTGGGGCTCTTACAGTTTTATTTAGGTTACATCATTTTAAGCTTTAAGTACAATGTGTACAAAAAAATAGATTATATGTTTTGGGCTTAAGATCTGAATCATTATCAGCCAAAACATGTCAAATTTAAACTGTACTAATAGGAAAGCAGTGCCTTGTTACTCCACTGTTTAGATATTTGAATGTTTCATTTGGGTTGGAGCAGCAGTGGGATCAGATTGTTGGTCTCTATTAGATGGTCCAGCAGCACAAGTGAGTTAACTAAATTATTAAAAAGATGTAACTCAATGAAACATTTAACAGTGTAAATGTGTGATTACATTAGACCACATTGTTTATAAGTTCAAAAATGAAAAAAAAAAAAAAAGTACATTAAATGTAAATAAGTAAAATAAGAGAATACAGTCATCTCATAATACAAAAGCCTATGCTTCCTGTACACTTCAAATCACTGTTTATGATTTTCTCTATGAAGTGAAAAAATACCAATATTGACATCTCCTAGGTGAAGATTGGTATCAGTACTGCAGTTGCGCTCAGATTTTACACCAAGCTATACCCTAATAGAAGATGATGTTTTTTTTCTTCACAAGGCAGGATGTTTTATACTTTTATGTTTTGTTTTTTCTCAGACAGAGGCAGAGGGAAACATGGTGAACTATCCAGTGTGATGCAGGTAACTATTGGGTTCAGTATCTCTGTTTGGTCAGCAGATGGCAACAAAGTACAGCATAATAGCACTGTCAAAAATATGGCAACACAAGGAGATTTAGTGAAGAGCAGGCCTTTACAAGCAGGGAACAGTGTCTTTAGTCAGACTATGAAGACACTTGATGAGTGTTTCTTATTTAAGACTTAGATTTCAAATTTCAGCTTTTGTTTTATCGCTTGAAATACTTACATCAATTATCTAATTGTTCCCCCAGACGTTGGGAAAGAAGGCTAATAGAAGCAATAATTATATTTTTCTTACTTATTGAGAAAATCAAATAAACTTAACTATTTATGAATTTTTAAATGGTGACAATCATTCACTCAAGTTATTTGAATTTTTGATGTTTGAAGATGTTTCAATTGTTGAGGAAGAATATTTTTTAAGGACCTTTACAATAATTCATCAGTTAAAATAGGTGGAGTAAAGTGAGTAAAAAAATGATGTTTATAGAAATATAAAGAGGAAAAAACCACATGGAAGTTATCCTAATCAGGCTTTACATTCTTGATCTTCCAAAATGATTGAGTCATGATTTTGTTTTATAGAGGACATTGTACCACGTGTAACTCATGTACACATAAAGCCGTGTAAACCGAGGTGTCTTCATGTACCGTAAACTGCTCATGTTTCCTCTTCTTTCATTGTTCGAGGACTTTTAGGAGCAGCACAGATTTGATTCAGTTCTGAACGCTGGTTTCCTTAAACAACAGAGTTTGTTTGCTTTCCCCGGAGTATTAAACTGTGAAACGCGCTTTATAATCACAACCTAAAAATACAAGGCCTTATTTGTTGTTATTGTCTCTGGTTTCGCCGGTTCCCTGGTGCGTTCTGTGAAACTCTAGATCTGATACACAGCTCAGGCCAGCACCATGCACTAGTGTACTTTAATATGAGAGAGAACGAGGACGAGAGGAGACCCTTTAGTGTTAAACCTCAATGAAAGTCCAAAGCGTTTTTCTGGCATGATTTGCAGATTGTTTTCACCGATCCGTCCCTTGAAAGCACCTCTTGTGCTAGTGGCTCCATCACACTGATTTTAAATACTTGGAGCTGCATTAACGCTGTGATTCTGTGGTTGAAAATTACTTGTTCAGTGTGCAATCAATGTAAGGTTAAAGACCACTTACATCAACAAGAACCCTTTCACTCTCAAACCATTCATTCCTCCTTTTGACCCTAATGTTTAGTCAACTACCACTTAATAACACCGTGATGTCTGCTGTGATATTATGTTGTAAAGATTCATATAAACTCCTTGATAAAAGGATGGTTGCTTAAAAATTGCAGAGTGAACAGGATCAGGGAGGTTTTGCCCTCCACTTTGTCTCAGGATGATGGGTAAAAGGGTCTAGGGGTCTTCAGATGGAGACTGTGGCCACTTAAGGAGAAAGATTTGACTGTAACGGTCTCTAAATCTGTTGATGTCTCTCTCACTCTCTCTCAGATGAAGTAATAAAGTTAGCCGTGTTGGAGGCCCTCCATGTCTCCCCATAGACCACAATCAAGGCCCGTTCAGTTTTATTACACTTTTATTTTCATATTGTCCAAGAAATCTGCAGACTCCCTCCGGTGCCCAGTGCCATAAATCCTATATTTTGACTGTATTTCTTCCACACTGCGTCTTTTTATTTATGGGTGAAGGCGATAAAACATGCAGCGCTCACTCTGTGTGTCCACAGCTGTCATCTGTCTTTGACTTTATTGCGAATGTGAAAAAAAAGCCAAGTTTCATTTTTTATTTCCCTTCACAAATCTCCCCCTGTTAAAAACAGATGCTGATAGAATGAGGGAACACAATGAACGGATATTTTCATTGTTTACGTCTCCAGACTCTTCTGATGGAGAGTTTTATTTGCCTGTAAAACCAAAAGGATTCAGCTCTGAGTGACAAAAGGTTCAGGTGGTGTTCATTGTTTTGTTAGCAGAAGATAATGTGGACTGAAGCATCAACAGGCAATTTATAACGTCAATATATCATCAGTACTAAAAGTAAAACATTGTCAAATGTATCAAGTTGATGTCTTCTGTGTTTGGTTTTCTAGTTTTAGAGAAAGCTTTGGTTTTGGCAGGTGGCTCATAAAAGCATTTGTGTGAACTGGGTCACAGCATTCAATACAATAACCCGCACAAACATGAGTTACACATGTGAGACCAGGTGATAAAAAAAGAGACTTCATTATCACGAGAATTTGATCAAATTAATTCAAACACCAAACATACGTTTTGTTTTATCAGCTTATTCCTGATTTATTTTATTTCTGTCTGTAAGTCTAAACAGTGTTTAGGAGAAGTCAATGCGACATGTAGTCACAATTTAACATGCTAAGACGAACATTTCAGTTTTATCAAGTCACACGATTTGAAACAATTTCAATGTTTTTGAGTGGAGAACATAAACTCTGTGAAAAAATGCAAGGGACATGACCTTAGTGTCCTCAGTGGAAGCTACGACTGTCCCTGTTGTGGAGCTACTCAGAGGTCAGCAGTTGAAGACGCTTCACACAGGGCAGTCACCTTGTGTGAACCTACTGGACTGTTTGTTAGATGCTGAATAAATGCCAGCCTGCTGCTGCTTCAGACCAATAAGATATTAAGTTAAATAGATAATACATTTAGAAAAAAAACAGCATTATTAAGCATTTCTTAACATCTGACAGATCGTCTGCAGGACCCTTAAATATGGTCAGTGAATCCTATCCCATCATGTCACAGTCGGATGTAACTCTTCAGCTCTTATGTGAACATAAAGGAGTTGACAGCTTGATGATATCCAAGGGGAAGATGTTTGAAATGACTACAAGTGAAAGCAAAGCTTGGATATTTTTTGACAGTATATTATTGATCATTTGTCATAGAGTGAAGTCCATTGGTCCGTAGAGATGAATATGGAGGGGAGTTCACTGCTGACTTCTCCATGTCAGTGTCTTTATGAGAAGTATTTTCTCATGCTGTCGCTCAGCTCTGCAGCGTCCATCTCTGTAAACAGCTCGTAGTCAAATAAACAGTCCTGTCCACTGCTCCTCTCATTCCCATCACTGGAATGACCGCCATGTCAGCACGTGTTTGGACATACCGCAGGTAAAATCACATACATGACAATTCAGTACTTTATGGGTGCTAGTTCTACGGTTGTGTACACTGGCCAATGACGAACAAGGAGACAGAGATACTGTTAATGGTCGTAGTGACACGTGTGCTTGATGCGTTTTCTGTGAAATTTCAGTTTGATATCAAATTAGATAGCTCATTTGTAACTATGGCAACTATTGCTCAATTAATTAAAACTCTGAACATTCAGGAAGAATAGAAGAACCCCACCTTTCCTGTTCATTTCCATTTGTGGTGGTTTAATGGTTCACTGATGAGAGGTTTCCATGTTGAGCTTATATATGTTTAGACACCCTCACACATACACATACATACGCACACACACACACACACACACACACACACACACACACACACACACACACACACACACACACACACACACACACACACACACACACACACACACACACACACACACACACTGGGGGCACAGCTGAACCTGTTGTAAAGACCTCGTAAAGACTCAACATCTGTTTATTGCAACGCATGCCAAAAGATCCTGCAACTCACACACAACCACCCATACATACCCACCCAGCTAAACACACACACACACACACACACACACACACACACACACACACACACACACACACACACACACACACACACACACACACACACACCAAGGTCTGCATGTTTTAATTACTGTGTACAGGCACACACACACACACACACACACACACACACACACACACACACACACACACACACACACACACACACACACACACACAGGTGCCTGCACTACACAGATGCCTTAATGAAGATAATGATTTGTGTGTGTTTGCTGAAGAGAGTATTTCGAGATGTGCCAATAAGTCCCCACTTCCGAGCTTCACAGGTGTGTTATTATATATGTTGTGCATCATTAGTATTAACGGCCTCTTTGTTGACTCGGGTCAGTCCTCACACTTGGTTACTGCGACGTGATACAGCAGCAGTGTTGTTGTGAGTTACCTAGCTTGTAATGCATGTCTTGATGTCACCTTTTCTGCTCATGCATTCACATTTTGTGTCGTTTATCCACCTTCTCTCCATTTTCTTCTTTTCCTGCAGATCTGTGCTTTTTAAGGCCTGGTTGAGTTTCAGGGCTCTATTAAAAGTTCAAAGGCAGCGTTTACTACTGTAACTGGAGCTAGTCTGCACTGAGGCTTTCCACTAATGAGTGCACAGAATACACACACACACATACACACACACGCGCACACACACAGATAAACACACACACACTCAAAGGCACACACAGCAACACATGTTCCCCTCATGGAGACTGCAGGGATATTCCCCCACAAAGTTTGTAATTTCTACAAGAATCGTGTCTCTTTGAGGGTCGGGCATCTATCACAGACTTAACTACCCTTTCAACACCCTGTCCCCGTTTGTCCTCTCTTCTCTCTCTCCTCTCTTTCAAACAATAGATCAGCCTGTTTTTCTGACAGAAGAACTAGAAAGTGTGATTTTATAGGATCTCTGTGTTCCTTTGTTTAATGTCTTATTCAATTAGCCAGAGCTCTGCTTCTTCAGACCAGGTTTTCATGCTCTGATTGTTTGCAGAGATCACTAAGTGGTACAAGAGACAGCCTGGGATACTTCCATTTAAGCAGGCTGAACTCTTTTAAAGCAAACAGCCAAACAGATAAGCAATCATCACTCCTGAAAATGTAACCTTTACATGAAAGGGTTTCATGACAGTTTTTAAAAATACTGTATGTATAAAAAGGTTCTGTTTTCCAGTCACCATCACCTCGTTTCTGTCTCTCTAAAACTCCTCTAAGCTCTCACTCTGTTTCTCTGCAGTCAGAACGTGTGCTTGACATCTATATGTAGACCCTCTGTTTTTGCGTGTGTAGTAGTCTTGTGTACTTGAGATTTAGAGCGCTTTGAGACCTTTAAGGACACACAAATAACCAGTGAAATCGTTAATGGTTTCACTGCGCTACTTTCCGACAACCTTTAATAACAAATTAGAATTTAATAATGTTTGTTGAGTCTTTGGAGCTCTGCGGTTTTGACCTTCCTCTGCGCTGTGTCCTCGGATGTCTGACATTCCTGAGTAAACACAAAAACAAACCGCTCGGACAGCGAGGCCTGGGATTACACGGCTGGTAGAGACATATTTCCACTGTGCCAAGCCTTGTGTGTGTTCAGAGATGTAACTGTTAAAGTGTGTGTGTGCTTCAGGGCATTTGTACTTCTTCTTTTGAAGTTGTTATTTTGCTGTTATTACTTCTCAGAAAATGTTTTTGTTTATAATTGAACTTTTTCATTGACCTGATTTATTCTCACTTCTGGATGTAGTTATGTGAGATTCTAAGTAATCTATCGAAGCAGATGTTGATTGCTGCTCTAATTGATCCCCTAATTGAAATTGCACATGCTTGTTTTAAAGCATCTCAAATAAAGTGTGCTTTTTATTTTGTGCATCTGGCTTTATGTGATCCCTAATGAGGCATGTTCTCTGTGCTTTTAATACAGTTTTAACAAACAAAAATGCCCCTGCAATGAGACCTGAGAGGACCTGTAGGGGAGAGAACCTACGACAGTTGCTAACATTGAATAATTCAGAGTTTCTAGTCTGTAGCACAAAACAAGAATTAACTGATTCCCATTTGTATTTTTTATACAACTAAAAGATGTGAAGGTTTAAGAACACAGTTTGATAAGCTTAAGTCTATGTTCAATATAGAAGCCTGTACGCGGTGGCGTTGGGACAGAGGGGGCGCCGTGGTGGGGTTGTTGAGAAACTCAAAACGCCAAACGTTTATTATTACCCCGTTTGCAGCAGACTTGCCTTCAGGGGAGAATCTCCAGCAGTGACCTCTTGGCCCTCTTCTGCTTAACTCCCTCCAAGCTGCGCCCCCCGTTTCCCTCCTCCCGCCTCCCATTTGCGGTCCGAAATGTTGAAAGGAGAATAAAAGAATACAACGGAACAATATGTGAGGTCATCTGAGCTGAAGCTGCCTTTCCGGGAACCGCCGAGTCTTCAGAGGAAATATTCTTTTATCCATGTGTCATGGCAGAGAACGAGAGAAGAGTGAAAAACATACTTCACAGTTTTTTTCATCCAAGAACAGGTCCAGGGTGATAAAAACGGACGGACTTCCAGACTTTTACAGCTTACCACTCTCCCTCTCTCTCCTTCTTTCCCTTTCTCCAGTCATCCTACCTTCCCTCCCTCCTCCCTCATTCCTCTTACCTCTTGGGAGTGTTGGTGCTTTGCTGCCCGTTGGCACTGAGGACGATAAACACCGCCCGCCCTCCCGCCCCTGTTCACCTCAGGGCAGGAAACCCCACACATACGCACCTGCATAGGCTGCCATGACAACGAGGACCATCTGTCCATCAAACCACGTCTGAAAGAACCTGTTCTGAGGCGAATGCAGGAGGATAAACACACAACCGCATAGTGGACCGAGGTCAAAGGTTAAAGAACCCTGTTTCCTGTCCAGACAGACGAGGGCTAGACACCCCTCCTCTCACTTCCACTCTATTTCTTTCTTCCTCTCTTCCTCTTCTCCCCCCTTTTTCTGTTGCCATCTCTCTCTTCATCATACTTGGAATTCATTGGATGCACACAAATGTATTTCTGTGTGTGTGATTGATATGGTGTTTGCGATGGCAGGCTTGTCTTTGAAGCATTAGCTCATCGAGTGATTATGAACCATGTGGCCCTTTCCTCACAGGAGCTCTGTCTCCAGAATAAAAGTGCTGCTTTGATTAAAATTGTTGGACTCAGATAATCTCTAAAGCGACTTGTTTTGTAAGACTTATCTCAAGAGCTTCATTAAAAGGGCATGATCTCATGTTACAGATTCAGAAAGGGTTTGGCGAAAGATTCTCATTAGTCACTGCTGAAACCGGCTTCTCAGAAATGAGTTTGGCCTCTGCATTAAATCAGCAGACTGTGCAGAAAAAGACTCTTAAAGTAGTATTTTGAAGGCTTTTCAGAGCAAATATATCTAGATATAGTTTCATGCATTTGAACTACTTTAGGTAATTTATCCTCTGCCGTTTAACCAGCCTCAAAGCTGGACACATCCCTTGCAGAGTGAGACAAAGCGAGTAGACCCAGTGCGTTTATCAAGTATCCAGAATATATTTGACTCGAGTTTTGCCCACGTCTGCTGCAGAGCGAGCCTCTGTGGTGCGGGGCTGGTCTGGTAATAGCCTGTGCGCTCTGCCGGGCTGAGATTAATGTGAAGACTTATTGATGTAATGATGGAGCCATGAAAGAGCACTCTGGGCCGTGGTTTGGGCCTAACACATGAGCCTAATGGACTCTGTGTGTATGTTTGTGTGCATGCGTCGTGTCTGTGAGTGAGAATGTGGTTTGGGGCTGAAACAGATGAAATTAATTGAGAGGTTTTGTGTTCACAAGACGAGACCTCGAGAATCAAGTCCGTACATTTCTGCAAGATTCCCTCACTTATAGAAAATACCTGACTTAAGGTGTGTGTTGATACGTTAGTGTGTCTGCACATGTGTGTATGACCTCAGGCTTGCCTTGCTTTGTCCTACATGCTTGCTCTTATGTGTCTCTTTTTGGGGGGGGGTTGCAATGCAGCTCCTAGCAGCCCTGTGCCTTCCCTCGGTTAAAGGGCAGAGCAGCTCACACTGACACTGTGGGACAGCATGGTTGGAGGCTTCTTGGGAGGAGGCTGAGTAAATACAACCAAAATTAAAGTGGTACCTTTACAACCAGTGCCCCGCGGTGTGTATCTGTGTGTGTGTGTAGGTGTATCTGTGCCTTCGCAGATTCTCTGGTGAGGCCCACCAGGTGCTGACAGGACCCCCTTCATCTCTCCACTCCCTCTGCAAACCCTGTTTTTGATGTGTGTGTGTGTGTGTGTGTGTGTGTGTGTGTGTGTGTGTGTGTGTGTGTGTGTGTGTGTGTGTGTGTGTGTGTGTGTGTGTGTGTGTGTGTGTGTGTGTGTGTGTGTGTGTGTGTGTGTGTGTGTGTGTGTGTGTGTGTGTGTGTGTGTGTGTGTGTGCATGCCAGCAGGCTTGATCTGCTCAGTGTGGGTCTGATGTTAAAGTGATTGACAGCCGAGCAGTCACAGGGGCGATTGAGAGCAGTTGTGGGAAGCGAGGGACCTTACAGCCTCACAGCTTTGAGCCCTGAGGGGGAAAAGAGAGAGACAAATAGAGAAAAAGAGACGGAAGAGAGAATCTAAACAGATTAGTGGGACACACAGAGATCAGGTCTGAATGAATAAATGAACACTGAGCAGTTGCAAAAAGAATGCGTCCCGTATGTTTGGCTCTGAGGGGACCTGTTGGGTGGTGAAACAAAAACTGACACGATAAGTTTTCACCTTCTCTTGATAAAATGCTGTCTCGCTTCTTCATAATCATTCTGCATACTCCCTGATCTCATGCGTTGGAAACCCTGGGGACCCTGGAGGTTTATGGGAAATGGCTCATACTTGGGGAGTGATGTCATATGTAAGAGACAGACCAAGCTTTCCCTGGCTGATACGGCAAAGGGAGGGCAAATACGAGTTGCACGATCAGAAACACCAAATACTCCCTAATTAAGCTGAGCTGTGACGTCTTTCAGGCCCTCCATATTCCCCTGAGGTCTCATGGTTAGTTCGTGCTCAGAGAAGGCACTGCAAGTTTTCACAAAGATGTCATGGAGGAGTAAAATCAATTGGCTTTATTCTTGTGGTCGAGCATGTCATTACTTGAGTTAAATTTTGGCCTGCAGAGTCCATCAACTTTCTCCAAACCACCCTGGAGTCTGCAACTTGTCAATCTTTATAACATCTCAAGTCAAACAAAACACAGCAGCCTTTAGAGCAATCATTAAAGAATTGGATCAGTTATTTATTTCAACTTGTTCGACATGACCACAACACCACCTCTCTCTTTATTTGCCACCGGCAGCCAGAAATGAAGCTCCAAGCCGGCTGAGGTAAACCAGGCATGAAGAGGCAGTTATGCATCACTACAGTCCTCGAAGGAGAGAGGTGTACTCCAGCAGGTAAGTGAATAAACTGTTCCTTTTCTACGCGTTTTTGCTGTTTATGAGACTGTGTGCTGCAGAGACGACCTCAGCGTCTCTGCCAGAGCAGCACTGAAGAGAGCGGGCCGGTGGCCATCTGGGTTTGGAGGTGTCTTTAAACGGCGGAGGTGTAAATCTACTGCCCATGTGCCGGAGGGGACGTCAGTTTCTCTCCGGCCTGCAGACTCGCTCACAGATCAATAAAGTTAACTCAAAACATTCACACTCTGCCATCTGAAATCAACCATTTAATGAGTTGCTGTTCCTGTAAAAGTGGAAAAGGCCCCTTCAGATTTATTAGAATAGAGAGAGTAGAATTCCAGAGACAAGGAAGGAAGGAAGGAAGGAAGAAGGAAAGAAAGGCAGAGTTTTAATGTTTTTGGTTGGATTCATGTCAAGGGAACATTTAAGAGGTACAGACTGCAAACAAACAAACAATGAAAATACTTCTTGATCTTCTTTACAAGTGAGCACACTTAAACTGAGCTGATTGGACACTTCCTGAAGGTAGGTTTGGAAAACATCAAGACTTAAGAAATGTTAAGTCATGCCATTTGACTTAAAACACTGAAAGTAATCCAAAAACTGGGTATGCTCTCAAAAATTCTATGCAAGCTACAAAATGTCTCTTCATCCTGTTACAGCGGACTACTGAACACTATTGAAAAACAAGACCGAGTGCTGGGGAAAACAGTGAAGCTGATGTATTAGTAACCTCTGTGTCTTTAGGCCTTCAGAATAAATACAGCTGTGTTTACACATGCACAAAACTCCCTACGTTTTCAGGATGAGCTGCATATGTGAACTCCAGAAAACATTTTCACCCCGACTATCCACTTTTATTGTTTTATTAGTTGTCTGGCCATCTGTCTGTATATCAATTAAAAAACTGTCATCGTACTTAAAGTCTCTGTTGCCTCGTCCACCATCATGTTGTAAGCATTACAGTGTGGCTGCTGCAGTGCACTTAATGTCATGTTCTGCCTCTTAAGACTCATCTCTGCTCCCTATCATCCCGCTTATCCACCAGGGATAATAACACACCATGAGCGGCATGTGTTAACCAGCTACTTCAAAATGATGGGCGTCACAGAGGCTGAAAATGTCTAGAAATTTCAGGCATGCACATGTGAAAGAGGCTTCTTATACTGCAAAAAAGGGCATCTTAAATATAGGATGAAAAAGCTTAATTCAAGGTGAAGATTCTCAAAACTAGTGAAATAATCTGTCCATGCAGCAAGTTGATTTTACTTGACAAGAAATCTTAAAATGAGATTGTTAAATCTAGAAATAAGCAGGCTCTTAAAAATATTACAAAGGGTTAAAATAAGTAGAATATGCTGATTTTTAGCTCAAACTACTTGGAAAATAAACTTCCTACAGAACAGTTATAAGTGAAATATACTGAATATAAGCAAAGAAAATGTCATTTATTTATTTTGTATACTTGATTTGAGAAAATTAAGGCCCAGGGACAAGAAAAACACCAATTTAAGTAAAACATGACTCACTATTAGAAAACTAGGATTACGCTGTTTCTTGATATAAGCTGGCTCATCTTAAAATAAACCCTAATCCATTTTAAAACTAAAACTAAAATCTTTAAACCAGTTCTTACTCTTAGAATATACCTCTTAAATGTTTCTATAGAAACCACAACAGCAAGCTCGATTACTGGCAACATTTAATAAATGTCAGGATTAACAACATGTAACATCAAGAACACTATTAATAGTGGCTCAGGGTTGATGAGTACTTCAAGACATTTAAAACAGTCTTTAGTGCCAAACCAAAACAAATATATAAACCATTTTGCACAGCAGAAAAATTAGCAATCAATAAGATACAGGCTGAATTGTGTCTTGAATAGATGCCTTATGTGTTGTTCTTTAATCAAGCAACTAGAAGTTGTTACTCAATCTTGAAACAAGCTTTATCTTGATGAGACTTCAGGTGAGACAACCAATGAAGCTTATTTTAACAGTCATTCACTCAATTTAAGATTCCCAGACTAATTGAGACAAAAAAGACATGACATGTTCAAAATTAATTTAAGATTCAACCATACATACAAAGATTAAAAACAAGTAAATAACTCGAAAAACAAGGTAAATCATCTAACATGTCTCAATCTAAGAATTAAAATCTTGGCAAGTGCTGAATTATTTGCAGTGTACTCTTGATGGTTCATTATAAAAAATCTTGCAAGTTATTCATAGATTAAAAAAAGACTGTAAGAAATGGTACTCTTTGGGTTTATAAGCTAAGTAAGAGGGAGATGTGGAGAAAAGATAATCCTTAAGTGCTTAATCTTAAGTTAGATCAAGTGCATCATTTCACACTTTAGTGGTTGAGCTAAACTGTGCAGTTGGGAGACGCATGCAGATTTATGGAACGTGTTGAGGGAACATTAGTCACATATTTGAGAAACTGAGGCTGGATTATTTTTCCCCGCTCCTCTAACGAGTGTAATGCCTGAGCTTGGTTCCCAAGCGACTCATCCACATTGAGAAGTCTGTGCCTACTCCTGGATCTTTCTAAACTCCTCCCTTATCCGGTCTAAGGACACAGACAATAAACGCCCCTCATCGTTCATCCAAACACCCCTGCCTACCTGAAAATCATCTGATGATTGGTTTATTCTGATGGAGTGCACGTTAAGTGTTCCATTTACTCTGCTTCCTTCAGTCTCTCGCCTTGCACTACCGGTCGGGCGTACCCTGGGGACCACACAGGAAGAGGAAGGAAGACAGATGAAATTGTCCTTTTTACGGCGATGTCTTACTTTTGGGGTTTACGTTACTATATTATGAAGTAAATCTCTCTAGCAGCTGCGAGACACAGTGGTTACTTGAGATTATGTTACTTGCAAACTCTGCTTTATGGTGGCTGCAAAGAAAATCCTACATGTTAACAAGTGTGCACACAAAGAAAAGACTGTGAGCTCTGTGCAGGGTGCCCGTAACACCAGGTTTAACGTTAAAGGGCTAAATCTGCACAGACGGGCGGGGGAACAGGCGCTGACAGATTAGGACGCAGGCCAGGAGCAGACGCTGTATGGGGGAACTAGTAACAAACGGACTAGTTTCCCTGGTTTCAGTTAGCCCTGCAGGATTATTTGAAGAGCACATGACACACATGTTTTTGGTGGTAAAGGGTTATTTGTACGAGTGTGTGAGCTTGTGTGTTTGTCCTTCTAATGGGGGTTTAATTTGATAAGCAGTTGGAGTATTTGTCAGTGCTTCGCTAGGATGGAGGTAACAGGGCTCTGTATATTTTGGGAAAACATGAACAAATTTACTCCAGGTTTCTTCTGTGTCTCACTGCCTCTATGTCCAAGTTTGACATGAATGCATCCGAAAAAGGTGTTATAGTGCAATGTGGAAGCCTTTTTATGGAAAAGAAGTAACAACATATTGTGTGATAACTGTGTTCACTATTTTCTGTTAAAAGATTGATGCCAGCTCATGTCTGTTCAGAGAAGATGATGGGTGAGCAATTAGCTTAGTCAGTAGTTGATAGTCGAGGATGGAGGCAAAGAGAAACAGCTTGCCTTGCTCTGTTCATAGTTGAGAAATGCACACTTCATTACTTGTGAACCTTACCTATTCAACAAACTCAAATAAAAAAGTTATGATCAAGAGTGAAGGACGATTTATTTTTCTATGATTTGAAATGTATTTGTTTTTACAAACATTCAAATAGAGACGCAAATAATGACAATACAATCAATTAAATAAAAAATGAAAAAAAAAAAAAAAATACACAAAAGAAATTCAGCCAGAAAATATAAATTTGACGGATTATTTACAGCAAAAAACAGTGAACATAACAACTCGTCTAATGAGAGAAACATATACCATACACAAATTCATAATTATGCACATAGGCACATGTATATGTATATGTACAAATATTAAAAAAGGACGATTTAGAAGATTAAAAAGCTAACTGGTAATGGCATTTTGCTCATTAAACCCTCTGTTTCAGAATTAATTCTCCTAGGCCTCAGTGAGTTTTTTCAGACTTTGCATTAGAGCAACACAACCCAATGTTACATAATTTTTCAGATACAAAATATAGGAATGGGTAGAAAATATCAACACCTCAATGTGACACAACTATCAATGCACTGGTGCCAAATATTGATATTCTTACAACGCTCAAAACCGCTTTCCCTGCCAATTTGACTCACTCTTTCACAAATTTATGACTTCACGCAGTGGCACTTATAACATGAATGAGGGTAGTGTGAATAGAAGTTAACTGGCTAAAGAAGCAGTGGTGTAATGGAAGAAGAGGAAAGCGAGACAATGACGGACAGCAGTGAAAATGAGTTAAGAGATTCAAAAGCCACATAAAAAAAAACCAAAAGGAAGGAAAAGCTATTCCTGCTCTTTTTGCTGAGACAAGAAGAAAAATGGAGGATGAACTCAACTCTGCAGAGATACTCACTCACTTGTGATGGGTGCACACCACACAAGGGACAGTTACTGCCTATTTTATGCACCAGTACACCAGTGAACATGTGGCAGAAGTTTTACTAAATGCTACGGAGGAGAGGAAGCTTACTGAAAATAACCTGACTGAAGGATTGAGACTTTTGCACAGAGTTGTCTGCTGATTCAGGGTAACAAACTGAAAATCCACAGAGCAGTGATCAAGATGTCAAGTCGGTGACAAGATGACTTAACATCAAACCCTGTTGTCCTGGAAGCCAAACCTCCAGTTACACATTTGCTCACCCAGAAGTTTGACATCAACTTGCACCATCCTGGTTCATGATCGGTCTTTGTGGAGTTGCAGAGGTCATTCTGGATGATGTCTTTATGTGCTGACTGTCATCCCCTAAATTGCTCATCTTCCTTCTTGACTGACTCTAATAGATCAACAAGCTTTCCATGCCACATCAGTGGACTTTTCAGTCCCTAACCAGGAAAGTTAGGCAGCCACTGTGAGAAATTCAAGGAAAACATCTTCACCTATTTTACCACCAGAGAACGACCTTTGGATCTCTGTAAATGGCTTTGAGAGTTTGTTAGCAGAAATAAACCCCTGGGGAGTTGCAGTCAAGGAAGGGACCAGTTTTAAAAAGGAACATCAGAAACTAAGGCCTTTGCAAGCATGGTCCAGAGTACTCTCAAGGCCCCTTATATCAAGACCGTGATTAACTCAAAACCATTAGGTTATGTATCTGCTTACATTGTGGCTATGAACTCTGTTAAATCAAATACTCTGCTAATGCGGTGACCTAATGGATCACTCCCCCAAATGGTTTATCCTGAGACTGTGATTCTAAGCCACAGACATTAGCAGCATTCACAGTTGCTCGCCAACCAGACATGGTCCGGATTCATTGGGGAATGCCAGCTTGGATTGCAGATCAGACAGAAATAGCATCTTCATCACCCCCAACTACTAAATAAGGAAGTTGTCACATTGGTGGAGCTGCTGCTACGTGAGGCCCTGTGGCTCATTTTACATGTTATAAAGGTTCCCAACAAAGACAATAGGTTGAGCAGGTCATCTCATATTAAAGGCTTTTGGATGCCCATCTAGTCTTGCTTGTGTACCTCCTGACCAGTAGATCATTGTGTTAACCAAACCCTGGACAAGCCAGACGTACTTTATGACTCCAAAGACCTCAGCAACATATTTTTTGAGGTGTTTCTAAAACCATTAGGAGCTTCATAAAGTCAGAGGGGTGACCACTGAAAGCCCAGGGTTTGTACTCTCTTCATGTGGACTGGTGTTGGGCATGCTGGATGGAGTTTACTATAGGAGCCCTATGGAGATGTGGGAGTGATGAAGGGGCTGTAATGTAGTCACAACAGAGAGTTCAGGGCCAAAGGAAACAGGGGTCTCTCTCTCTCCTTCCTAAACAGGATGAGAGGACGAGACCACACGCATGGCACACTTTAGCCTGTATTTGTAGATCAAACAGGCCTACATTTTTGTAAATATTCAATTCCTGTACCTATTCTTTGATTCTTTGTGCTCACTCCTGAAGTTCTTCTGGCTCCCTCTCTTCCTAAAACCAGTCTCACACACTGTTCCTCTCTGTACAAAGCACCATAATCCCTGGAGAACATGCTCTATGAATGGCTCTCCTGTTTTATCCTCTTATCATTTTATTCCTCCAGCTCCTCTTCCTCCTCCCCCTGACCAGGAAGTGAACAGAGAGATACTGTATCATCAAAGATAGGCAAGTCTTGCAGTAACCACAAAGAGCAGACATGAAGATACAGATGTGCTTCTTCTGCATCATTACTCTTTTGCACACAATAAAACAAACGCACACGTTCTCCTCATTCTAACACCTCTCTTGGCTTCGTTCTTTTTGGCCATTTGCTCCTCTGTGTCCTTCAGCGGCAGGACAAAAAATGCCAAGAAAGCTCTTCATGCTTGTGCAAGTATTCATGTATTTATTAGCACAGTGATACCACCGTCACCTTTAGCAAAACAGTTCAGTGTAGTACAATTTGGATTTTGCGTATCTTGGCCCAGAAGCAGAGCAGTGGCCGGCCTCTGTGTGTGTGTGTGTGTGTGTGTGCTGGGATGTGTGTATGTGTTTGTGGTGTTATTCCAGGTGTTTGGACAGGAACGGTGTGTGTACATCAGCTGGAGACCGGAGAGAAGAGAGGTACAATCCTTCATCACCATGCATGGCTTGTGCACGTGTTTGTTAGAGAAAGAGAGAGAAAGAAAGAGAGAGGTTTGGTTGAGGAAGTGAGGGCGGATTTTCTGAGATCCCTGGACACCCCAAGATGCTTTGATATGTTATATGGAGAAGCACAGGGGGACAGGAGCCAGACGTGTTAGGGTGTTTGTGTGTGGGGTGGTGCGAGTGTATAAAGACTCCCCTCTCCCCTGCTGTGCTGTCTAGCGAAGGCCCTGTGCCAGAAGGTGCCTTCACTGCCATTACAACACAGAGGAACAGGGAAGCCTCTGATCTCAGTGTGTGAGTGTGTTTGTTAGCATCCAATGTGACCACAATCAGGACAGGTTTGAAAGTAAAAGTGAAATCATGTGATCTTGTTCCAAATCATGTTGAGATATGAAATAAAGGTAGACTTAAAGTTAATGAAAGATAGTCTGTTTTTATAAAGCAGTGTTGGGCTGAAAAGTGGATAAGATGTTACTTGAGGATAGCGGCGACAGTGAAACCATAGCTTTGATCGGAAACCGTAAAATAGGAATGCACTGAAAATTTGGCCACCGAAAATTTTCGACTGAAAATGGCTCAAAAGTGCATTTTCGGCCGAAAGACTTTTATCACCAAAACAACATGGCCGAAACAGAATGTTGTGATGACGCAAGCAAAAAACGCTGCCAGTACGCGGTTGTCTGGATAAAGGCCAACATGTCTGCTTCCGTTCTTCCTTTAATTGCAGCACTAAAGCGTCTTCTAAACAAAGAGGTTGAGACGGACCACGGAGTGAAAACAATGAAAAGCACACTCTTAGAGTCTGTCAGCACACGTTTCACTGAGATCTATTCAGATCCTCTGCACTTCATCCCGACTGTACTTGATCCACGTTATAAAGATCATTACTTGGATGTTGGAATAAAGCAGCGTGCATGAGAAATGATCCAGACCGCGATGGATGCGGAGAACCCGCTTGGAGACAGAGAAGCACACAGTGCAGGAAGGAGAACTGAGTGCAGAAAAAAGGACTCGTCTCTCTGAACCAGATGAGGGGCATGCACCCTGGTTGTCTGATATGTTCAATGAGATCCTTGATTTTAGTGAGGTTAGTACACAGTCAGAGCCATAAATGCAATGGTAGGGGAGACCGGGGACAGTTGTAACATTTTTGACATTTCTGTCTATAACTTTGAGCTCTTTTAACCCAGTGTGTTCAAACTGCTATACAAACTAGCTTCAAGTGTCTGCTAATAAATGGCCGAGAAAATGCCTGTGCAACACAAACAGAAAATGCATGGCTTAATCTCAAATCCAAGGATTGAAATGTTACAACTGTCCCCGGTCTCCGCACTAATAATTGGCATAGTTTCTTTCAGTGTTTCAGTTTTTGGTTTTCGGCCCGGGTTTCCTCATTTTCGGTTTTTGGTTTTCTGAGAATTTTCATTTCGGTGCAGCCCTACCGTAAAAGCTTCATCCCTTGTAGTGAGATCTGAATTTATTCAGTGGACCTGAAGATCAACTACTGATGAACTTTTAAATTTCTTTGTATTGACCAAAAGTCCTCCATTTGTCTTTTAACAGTCAAACGCACCACTCATTGTGAATCTTATCATTTGAAAATGTATGCACTCAATGTAGCCCATGGCAGCAGTTACAGACTTATAGAACAATTTGATGGAAATAACCGGTCTTCCTATTGACAGTCTTGTTGGCATTTGAAGCTATGTGTGACAGTTAGTATTAGTTTCAGTATTTTTTAAATGTCCTCACAGGAGATTTAACCCAAATTCACTGTGAATTCAAATCTCCTAGAAAACAATATCAGTAGTATCAGCTGTGCCTTTAAGCCTCGTAAAATTTGGCGTCAACAAAGTACTTTGAACGGATAGTCTTCGTAACTTCTGTTGATAGGCTAAGTCTTGGCTCGTGGAAAAACCTACACATTTCAAAACTGATATCAGGAGACTGAACAGAAACTTTGATGACAGTTGAATTTGGGTCAAAAGGCTGCTGTGGATTTGTGTTTCCAGTGGCTCCAAAGCAACTCAACAGCCAAGATTGTCAGTCTGAGGTCTGCAACGTGGCTTTAAAAAGTATTTGCTAGCTCATGAATTATGTACTGTATGTATGCATGTATGTGTGTCAGGAATCAACACTGATGTAACAGCAGTGAAACAAAAACAAGGTTATACTATATGAGACAATATGGCACTGATATCTGTTATTACAACCATGTATGCAAAGATGTGTTCAGTGTTCTCCATCTTCATACAGGCACAGCTACTGTATATGTAAAGTGGGTGTAGTGCATGTTGCTGTGGGCATGTTATAGTCCAATGCACACACACAGAACCACACTTATGTTTACCAATCACACTAAATGAATAAAAGACTTGCTTTAATACGATGGGGAAAATACTATATATTTTTATTTCTCAACATGAAAATTCAAACAACTTAGGTGAGAAAAGGATTTGAACCAAAGCATAAAAGTCAATGATCTTTAATGTCAACCAAAATGGACTGAACTTGACTGAAGCTAAAGACATCTAAGTCAACATTGATAAGTTGAGTCTGAAGTAGGTCAAACATGACATAGCATGGGAGTGGCAGTAAGCACAAGTCCTGATATGGACCAAGTTTGGAAATTGGACTGGTAGCTGAAGAGGTGTTGGTTTGTTTGCCTGGGCCTTGAGCAAGCTACCACACCCCCCACCAGGTGGAAAAGGTTGATGACAGCCTTCTCACCCTGAAATCTCTCTATAGAATGTTTGCGCATGAGTGTGTATATCAAACTGTGTGTGTAGCATGATAAAAAAAAAAAAAAGAGGGAAAAAAAGAGTGTTCCCCCTTGGGGATTCAGAGTACGTGTTTTGTTTTTCAATGGCTCATTTGAAAGTGATAGAAAAGTTCTTGTATGTTTTTTTTTTCCATATATATACAGTTGTGCTCATAAGTATACATACCCTGGCAGAATTTATGGTTTCTTGGGTAGTTTCTGTTTTCTTTATGATATAAAAAGAGTAAACACAGTTGTTTGATAAAAAATTTGCTTCACCTAACCACTAACCATGAGTGAAAAAAAGTTTTTCTCTTATCATTTATATTCTCTGAAAAATGGCCAAAAAAAATCACACATTTTGCCAGGGTATGTAAATTTATGAGCACAACTGTATATATAATATTTTTTTGGGAACATTTTCTCCTTTAATATATAGGACAGCTGAAGAGAGACAGGAAATGTGGAGAGTAGAGAGTGGGGGAGGACATTTAGTACATGGTCGAGGCTGGAATCGAGCCCGCGACCTCTGCGACAAGGGCTATAGCCTAGTACATGGGGCACACGCTTAGACCGTTAGGCCAACGATGCCCCAGTCCTTGTATGTTTTAATAAACATTTTATATTAATGTTATGATACTTCTTTGACATTAGTAGATTTTCCTAAGATTATTTTAAATCAAATCATTACAGAAAGAAATAATCCTCACTTCTGTAAATGACTGTAATTAGTGTGACAAATGGCCAGCTGTAAAGTGTCAGCGCAGTGTGCTGTAGGTATGTTGTTTTAGTCCAGTCCAGCAGTACAGTGCGGCTCCCCTTTGACCTCTGACCTGAGGTTAAGGGAAGTGACACCATTTGCTGCTCTTTCTTTAGCTTCTGGTGACCTTCCAGGACCTGCACCACACATGGAGGCTCAACGACGCAATCTTAAAAAGGGTCTGCAGTTCAACTCTTGCACTTCAGAGGAGAGGTAATATCCAGATGAATAAAACACTATCTGAAAATCAGCAAAGTCGATCTTTCCAACTCTTGCCTGTTCTCCACCCTCTCTCTTCCGCAGAGCCACGTTAATAAAGCTGCTTCTTGGCTAATGCAATCATTCACACTGTGATGTGTTATACATATAGCCACAGAGATCACACACTGATAGCTCACCTCAACGTTGTCCAGTTTGAGCCTTTGAAACACACACACACACACACACACACAAACACACACACACACACACACACACACACACACACACACACACACACACACACACACACACACACACACAAAACACACGAAAACACACGAAAACACACGCTGTCAGCAGGCAGTAGATTTGCAGGATATAGAGAGTGCTGAATCTTGCTGTGACTCCAGGAAACTCTGCACTCACTTCCACCTTCAGGAGGATGAAAGGAGTTCAGGGAGCTAGAGTTCCACTCCCTACAGGGTGTGTGAGTGTATGTGTGTGTGTGTGTGGGAGTAAAACACGGCTTTGGTGCCCCTATCTCCTGTCTTTGCGGTCCCAGCATAAGCACATTACAAATTCACACATCCCCCTACCAACACCCCCATTCTCCTAACCTCTATCGCTCAACATCTGATACAATCACAACACAGCTACAAAGAGACGGCCAGGCAGGAGGTGCCGGTGTCTGAGAGTGTGTGTGTGTGTGCGTCTCCAGGTCTATTCATGGGGCAGGATGCGGGTTTTTGGCACTTGCAGTAAATGGTGAGAAATTCCCTCAACCTCAAAGACTTGAGACACATAAGTAACCTCCGCTCTCCTTCATCTCTCTATTTGAGTCTATTTTTAAACAGACATCTGAACCCCTAAAAGAGGAAAGGGCTTTTGATAGTTGCAATCTTCATGTGTTATTTTTCCTCTACTCTAGACCTCTGCCCCAATATAAAGAGTGTAGCCTGTAGCTAGAAGGAAAAGATATTGTTAGCATTTTTCAGACTTGCTGGAAGTTCCTAAAAACATAACATAACATCTGTCTCATCTTCATTGATGATTTTTACCCCCGGTGTGCGTTAGTGACAAAGACACAACCGGGGGACGTCTGTTTACTATTTGACGTTTGACGTTGTTGACGCTATTACCGTAAAAAGCTCCGCGTCTACAGCTTGGTTTAATCCAGTTTGGTGAAACATCAGACACATTTAGTAAGTTTTGATCAACTCCTAGTCATCAAAGATGCAGATTCATTTCAGAGTGCCGTGAACTGACTGTCTGTGCCTCAGTCGCTGTGAGGTGCATTCAGGGACCGTCGTAAATGTGCAATACAGACCTTTCTTGGCATTTTTCTGTGAATCAATAGAATCAAAATACAGTCAGTGGCCACATCAAGAATGTTTTCTAAAAACAACTGTAATTTAGAGTATTTACTTGCCCCTGAGATGTTATTGGAGGAAAAAAGCAAAAAAAAAAAAATCTTAACTTTCACCGCAATTTTTTCAAAAAGCTGTCGCAAATTCAGTTTTTTTGGGGCGCAACAATCACAAAAAAATCCTGCGAAATCCTGGCGGGACTGTCTATTGACGGATGTCCTATATCAAATTATACTTCAACTGGTGACAGGCACCAAGGATTCTGGCTCTACATATGCACAGAGGAAACACTTTGTGATCCAACCAAGTGGCAACCTCCGAGTCCTGAAGTGTTAAAAACTACATATGAGGCTGGCTCCGGAAGTACCGGAAACCACAAACACACCAATTCAAAAAAGCCGATCTTTACAGCAAAAATAAACATGTTTACGGCCTGGTACAAAAGACAAGTGTAGTCTAAAACTGTAGCTGTTGGCTATGAGGCTCAAAGCCCGCCTCTTTATGTCACAATCGCTCGACAGCAGAAATATGGCCGCCGCCGCCAATTGGCCTCAAAACAGCGCTTCAGAACTAGATGGGTGACGACACGGATACCACGTCCATATTTAGCTAATGTTATATGTAGCATTGATATCAAGCCGTTGTCAAAGCGTATTGTAAAAGATTACACTGTGACTTCCTGTCTATTTCATATCACAATCTCCAAAATTCATGTATTTCATTTTTGGAATATACCTAATAACTTCTTCTGTTACTGGATATCTATATTTGTACATCTGCGTGTTTATCGTCTTATAGCAAAGTTTCAAACCCCAACACACAGACGATAGAAATGTTATTGAAAACAGCACTGAAGCGTTAAACATGAAAAAAAACCCTTTTTTGGAGGCAGGTACATGAAAAACAAAAACCCAGTCATTGACTCAGTTTGATCCCCTGTCATACCAGAGCACACAAAACGCTCTCATGCCTGCAGAGGCCTGATTGACACAGTTCACATATTAATACAAAACCAGACGGCTTTGTTACACACCCACTGATTCACACCCGCCCACACACACACCCACATCCCAAAAAAACCCACCCACACACACCTATCGGCAGTGTCTGCGATTGTGTGAGATTGACACACAGTTAAGTTTTACAGGTGCGCTGAAGCGGATAATTAGCCTGTTAGCTGTGACTAATGAAATCTCCACCGCTGTGCCCTCGACTGCTGCCGGGGCAGAGGCCACTTTCCTGTTTGGATAGGCAACGCTTTAAAGCAGAGCCGAGGGGAGCCCGCTGAACGGGGCCGCGTATTACGTCTGTGTGTGTGAGAGAGAAAGTGTGTGAGTGTGTTCAGCCAAATGTTGGCTGAAAGGAGGAAAAAGTGAGTAAAAGTCAGTTGAATGAATGGGAGAGTGAAAAAAAGCCTCTTTGTGGAAACAGTGTTTGCAGAGAAAGCACACACTGACACACCGTTGTACACTTTAACATAAGGTCAGCTTCCTTCTCTCTGAAGTGGGCCTGCAGACTGTTTGCATTGATTCATTTTTTTTTTAGATATCTTCATTCTTGATCTCTTTTGTATTTATTTTTTAAGACACAAAATACATAAAAATAGTTCATATTATTTACTAAAACCTACTATTTACAGGGTGAAATATTTACATTGCAGTAAAGCTGTTGTATGAAGTAAATGCATTTGCTCCCAAATATTCCTGAATTTCATCTTTGAAGCGCTTGCTATATTTTCAGTCTTCCTTTGTCTTGCATTTGTGATTTTATTTTTATTTTTTGTGTAGCACAATTGTATTCATGAATGTGTTTGTGCTAAAAGATACAAATTATTATTGGAAAGCTACCATTAATAAAGCAAATACTTTTAATCTTATAAAGGCATCATAGAGAAGTGTATTTATGTAAATATGTATTCATCCTCATAGTCATGACATGTTTTGTCTTTGGGTAAGTATTTTACTAGACAATATTGGCACTGTGGGATTTGCAGATAACAACAATTTGATAGCGGACTAGTCATCTGTCATTGAAATGAAGAATAATGAAACATTTATGAATTGGTATGATTGGTCACTGTTCCATAGCAGTGGTCTGTTATTTCTCACTGACTCAGGGTTGTCATGGATGCTGCTGTAATCACAGACTCTAGGAGACTGTAATCAAAACAACGTGGCAAAATAAGTCTGGTTAATTTGGCATCTGTCTGTTTACAGTTGGGAAAAGAAAAGCAACTAAACCAGAGGAGAAGAGGCAGGAGACATAAAAGAACAAAGTGTGCTTTGCCTAAATGCTAGTTTGCAGTGCGATTCTCATGCTTGTCATTTTGTCAGTTACTGGTTCTGGTTCAACCATGGCGACTAAATCTGACTGTACAGTCATGGCCAAAAGTTTTGAGAATGACATAAATATTACATTTTCACAAAGTCTGCTGCTTCAGGGTTTTTAGGTGTCTTTGTCAGATGTTTCTATGGTATAATGAAATACAATTAGAAGCATTTCATAAGTATCAAAAGCTTTTATTGAGAATTACACAGAATTCATGCAATAAGTCAATATTTGCAGTGTTGACCCTTCTTTTTCAAGACCTCTGCAATTCTCCCTGGCATGCTGTCAATCAACTTCTGGACCAAATCCTGACTGATGGCAGTCCATTCTTGCATAATCAATGCTTGGAGTTTGTCAGAATTTGTGGGTTTTTGATTGTCCACCCGCCTCTTGAGGATTGACCACAAGTTCTCAATGGGATTAAGATCTGGGGAGTTTCCTGGCCAAGGGCCCAAAATCTTAATGTTTTGTTCCTCGAGCCATTTTGTTATGACTTTTGCTTTATGGCAAGGTGCTCCATCATGCTGGAAAAGGCATTCTTCATCACCAAACTGCCCTTGGATGGTTGGGAGAAGTTGCTCTCGGAGGACGTTCTGGTACCATTCTTTATTCATGGCTGTGTTTTTAGGCAAGATTGTGAGAGAGCCCACTCCCTTGACCGAAAAGCAACCCCACACATGAATGGTCTCAGGATGCTTCACTGTTGGCAAGAGACAGGACTGATGGTAGCGCTCACCTCGTCTTCTCCGAACAAGCCTTCCTCCAGATGCCCCAAACAATCGGAAAGGGGATTCATCAGAGAAAATGACTTTACCCCAGTCCTCAGCAGTCCAGTCCCTGTACCTTCTGCAGAATATCATTCTGTCCCTGATGTTTTTACTGGAGAAAAGTGGCTTCTTTGCTGCCCTCCTTGACACCAGGCCTTCCTTCAAAAGTCTTCGCCTCACTGTGCGTGCAGATGCACTCAAACCTGCCTGCTGCCATTCCTGAGCAAGCTCTGCACTGGTGGTGGCCCGATCCCGCAGCTGTAACACCTTCAGGAGACGGTCCTGGCGCTTGCTGGACTTTCTTGGGCGCCCTGGAGCCTGTTTGGCAACAATTGAACCTCTCTCCTTGAAGTTCTTCATAATAATAATAATAATAATAATTCGATAGATGGTTGACTGAGGTGCAATCTTACTCGCTGCTATAAACTTCCCTGTTAGGCCCTTTTTGTGCAATGCAATGATGGCTGCACGTGTTTCCTTGCAGGTAACCATGGCTAACAGATGAGGAACAATGGTGTCATGCACCATCTTCCTTTTAAAGTGTCCAGTCACTCAATCATGACAGATTGATCTCCAGCCTTGTCCTCATCAACACCCACACCTGTGTTAATGTGTGTGACACCTGTGTGTCATTGAAATTATGTTAGCTGGTCCTTTTGTGGCAGGGCTGAAATGCAGTGGAAATGTGTTTTTGGTGATAAAGTTCATTTTCAAGGCAAAGAGGGACTTTGCAATTAATTGCAGTTGAGCTGATCACTCCTCATAACATTCTGGAGTATATGCAAATTGCCATTATAAAAACTGAAACAGCAGACTTTGTGAAAATTAATAGTTGTGTCATTCTCAAAACTTTTGGCCATGACTGTAGTATGTTTGAGTTGGAGCTGATTATTGTTTTTTTGTTTTTTTTAAGTTATATTTTTGGGCTTTTTTGCCTTTATTTGATAGGACAGCTGAAGAGAGACAGGAAATTTGGGGAGTAGAGAGTAGGGGAAGACATGCAGGTAATGGTTGCAGCTGGGAATCGAACCAACGACCCCTGCAACGAGGACTGTAGCCTCTGTACATGGTGTGCGCGCTTACATCACTTTGGCACCCCAGAGCTAATAATTGCGGAGTGGTAGTTTATCATATTATAATTATTGTAAAGAAGAAAAAAAGGAGACATCAAAGAGATGGAATGTATGTCCGCTGAATCAGTGTAGTTGGAGGATGATGGAGACAATACCGGAAATTTTGCATTGCAGGAAACACGATGCTACCCTGCTGAGCAGTCACAGGACTTGCAGTTGCAGGACTTTAAAGTGTAGTGACATTTCTGAGGAGACGCATGTCAGACTACTTATGCAGGCTTCTGTGTAGGTACAAGGCTGCACGAACCTATGGCTTTATGAGATTTGATGCTGCAGTGTAAGTCAAGCTTTTGTTAGCTCATTCGAAGAAGTCTAAAAAGCTAACTGTTATTACAGACACAGGCAATTCATATTTGGTATAAGAAAATAGATTTCTCAGCTAAGTTGTCGTGTAATGAGTAGGCCAATGTTTAGTAAACAGGTTGTCAGGCGTCCACTATTACAACCTGCTCAATATACATAACCTCTTCTTTGATGCCATATGCTTCACCAAACTGCAGAGAAGAAAGATTCATTTTCAACGTGACCGTGTGAACTTCAGTGTGTCCCCATTGTTGTGTCATTGCACTTAGTGGAGTGACCGGTCAACAAGTGTGTGTCAGGGAGAGCAGCCCTACAGGAGAGCTGATGAAGAGCTGCAAACGGCTCACCTCTGACCTTCACGGCACTTCAGGACTTGGAATGTGCAGACACACACACTCACACACACTCACACACACTCTTACGCACACACGCGTTAATGCAGATTCAGTTTCTTCTTGTAGTAGTAGCGTCCTCTAATTATTTTTTGACATGATCAGAGCCTCATTTACTTTTTGCTTTGCTGCTCAGTTTGTTGGAGTCAGACACTTCCACAAAGCTGTGGGTTCATTTGTAAACTTGAGGTTTGTTGTCCAGCTCTCTAGGTGGCACTGTGTGTTACAGTCCAAGTGAATGTGATGAGCAGGCAAGATGTTGCCTCCGAGGTGGCTCATTTCATGCGTGTGTGTGTCCTTGTGTCACCCACTGATGCAGCTTCTGCTTTAGTCATCACTGCTGTCACCTCTGTGATTCTCTGCTGCAGCCTGAACAGCCGGACAAAACTTCTACTGAGGCTTTGACACTCTGAGGAGATTGTGGTCAAAGTATTCATTTTCACATCACACACTCACACATTTTTAAACTGTTGTATCGATTAAACATTTTAAGACCCTTTGTGTGTTGAAGAATACTTTCAGAAAGCACTGAGCCCTGAGGGGAGAAACTTCAAACCAAGGCCCTCTGACACATGGACACATACAAATCTGCTGAAAACATTCTGTTGTCACGATCGTGCATAAGCAGAAAAGAGTTGGCTCACCACTCTAGTTTTTAAAAATGAAAGTAAACACACTTTTATTCTGTTTTATAAATACTGTAAGGGAATAGTGTGTGACCTATGGATTAAAGAATGGAGAGCAAGATGGAAGAACAAAGAGGGAAACCAAAGAGAGGCAGCGATGATGAGGATGATGATGGGGCTTTACGATGTAAAGTTCTGATGGGAATTTCAGCTGCTGGACTAGAGGAACAAAGCAGATGTGTGTGTGTATGAGTGTGTGAAAGAGGGGGAGCTTTCAGTTCTCTCTGTCTCTCTGTCTCTCTCTCTCTCTCTCTCCCTCTCTCTCTCTCTCTCTCTCTCTCTCTCTCTCTCTCTCTCTCTCTCTCTCTCTCTCTCTCTCTCTCTCTCTCTTTCTCTTTCTCTCTTTCTCTTTCTCTCTTTCTCTCTGAGGAACAGTAATTGTGATCCATGCTCTGTTAAAATCTAAAGCCCTCAGGGACCAGCATGAAGACATCACACACACACTCACACACACAGATCTAAGGTCTTTGTTACAGTTGACCAATGAAGACGTCACACACATGTACAAGTGCTGTCACTTCACCTGCCCTTGTACTCTGTCCTTTCAGGAGCACAAAACACTCACACATCTACACTACTTCTTCTGTCCTCCATCCTTCCTCCTCTCCTTTCATGCTTTAAAACAGTGCAGTGTGAAGACTGGCCTCTAGGGGGTGTCTGACTCTCAAGTTGAGCTAAAGAAGAGCTCCTCTCTGGATTTTCAGCATGACCAACATTTTCTGTCTTTTTCTTTCTAGGTAGAGAAAAAAAAAAAGAAATCTCCTGACACAGACATTAAAAAAAGATTTATAAGAAGGATATAAAAACACTGATTAATTATCCCGATAGTTATTTACAGCTCAACCTCTTCTCATGATACAAACCTTGAAATCATAAAAACCTTACAGCTTCAAGGCCAATTGCATTAGCAGGGGTGGAACAACCTCGCCTTTCTCCCTTTAGAATTAAATACTACAGTAAAGACTACGAACAGATACATGAATATCTACCTCTATGCAAACATATGTCACTCTAGAATCATAGAGAAATGCTAATGCTTAAAATAGGAAGTGAAGGGACACCATATCACACACAATTTATTTAAAGTGCTGTTCAGGGTGTTTTGAATTTATTCTAACTTTACACAGTTTAATACAAATCAAATTTATATACAGTGCAAATCAAAAATTTTAAGACCAGTTGAAAAATTGCACAAATTCACATTTTGCAGTGTTGGATCTTAAGAAGGTTCTAAGTAAAGCTTCAAATTGCAAAAAGAAGAAATGGGAGGGAGACAAAAAAAAATTTGAGTAAGAAATTTATTGCAAACAACAATTAAACTGAAATAGGCTGTTCATCAGCAGATCAAAAGTTTAAGACCACAGCTCATCAAATCTGCAAATCTGCATCAAAAATGTGGATTCAATGTCTTTTTCTGTCAGGTATTCACACTGTCATGACCTCCTGATGGCTAAGGAAAAAAGCGTTCTCTCGTTGAACTTGGTCGGATTGTTTAGCTGCATAAGCAAGGCCTCTCGCAGCGTGCCATTGCTGCTGAGGTTACTGAGGACGCAATAAGACAGTCATTTTTAATTTCTTAAAAGATCCTGGGTGTTCTCCTGATCTAAATCCAGTTGAAAACATTTGGGGATGGACGGCATGGGAAGTCTACAAAAATGGACATCAGTTCCTGACAGTGGTTGCCCTCAGTGAAGCCATCTTCACCACTTGAAGCAACGTTCCCAGTAGCCTCCTGGAAACACTCGCATCAAGTAGGCCGAAATTTTTTTTTGAAGCGATCAACAAGAACAATGAAGCTATTCATTACTGAGTCCTTTTTTTAAACTTGTATTCCTATTTTGGGGGGGGTTTCAGTTTTTTTTGAGCTGTGTTCTTAAACTTTTAAATGGCTGATAAACAGCCTATTTCAGTTTAATTGTTGTTTTCAATAATGATCACTCAAATTTTTTTTGTCTCCCTCCCATTTCTTCTTTTAGCATTTTGTAGCTCTACTTAGAACCTTTGTAAGATCCAACAGTTCAAAATGTAAATTTGTACAATTTTTCAACTGGTCTTTAAATTTTGATCAGCACTGTATGTATGCAAGCTATTTTAATTGATTTGATTGTCAGTTCGAAATCCATCTGTTAAACAGCCTGTTCAACTTAATGTTTATTTTTAATCAAACTAGGTATTTCTATGTTGAATCAACAGGACTAGATCAGGATAGGATTATTAAAGGGTTGATTTTGAATCACCAGACAGCAGTTTAATTGGTCTGATCTAATATTGACAAGGACTGAATTAAAGGAAAATGAATATATTTGTTAAGATAGATGAACTAGGGATGCACAGATTTTTCAGTTTAACATTGGTATCGGCCAATATAAGCACTATTGATCAGTGTGGGTACGTTCCAGTAAGCCGCCTTCTTGGCGTAATGGGACTTCTTACCACTTGTCAGCACCCTTTTCTTTCCTCTCCATATTACAGTTCATCTTGGGGATTCATAATAGCACCTAAAGTAACTAAAAGTAACCAAAGCTACTGTTTATAGTTTGTACAGCCTGATAGTAAATTAGGTTGGAGCATGGTGATGCAGAGGTTTTTTGTTTGTCTTACACACTGAAGTAGTTTTATCAACTAATGTATGATATGAAAATCTGCCCTATCTTCTGTAATGGTAATGATTTAGTGATACTGGCTGCATGACACACACAACAACTGGTGATTAAGGCGAGTAGCTGCACTTTTTTCCCCACTGTTGACCAACACTGGCCATCTGCATATGATATACTTTGAACTGATGTCAGTAAATTTGTATTTGTTGTGTCGCATCAATGTAATGCTGACACGCTTGTAAATCTTGTCTGCTAATTGTGAGAAGAGGTTGTTATTTGTCTGGAGAAGTCAGCTGTTTAACAATTGAAACACCTCTAATCTCCTACTCATTCAAAAAACAGACAAATAATTACCACAGAGTTGGCCCTTATTTTCCAACCAGTGCATACCTAAAAATACCCCGAAATATATCAGACAAATGCATTATAATAAAGCACGGTAATATGGTGGCTGGGAAATGCAATGCAAATTTACAAAGGATGAAACACTTTTACAAAGTTGGAGACAAATTAACATTTTGGAAATTTTTTTTACGTTTTATAAAACAGAATTACATTAAGCAAAACACTTTTATCAAGGCCAAAGCAAATGTACGTTTAAGAAAACCAATTTACAAAATCAGAAACACTTTTACAAGCAATGAGACTATTTTACAAGCAACACAACATTTATACCAGTCCCAATTTTTTTTTTACAAATGTCAGATTCTGACGAATTTCCAATGGTTCTTACTTGGAATTTCCAAATCAGATATGTGATTGTCAGGAACACAACTTGTAAAAGAGTTTCATCCTTTGTAAATTTGCAATGCACTTCTCAGCCCTGTACATCAGAGATGGGGTGATATGTGTGCCACATACTTAATCAACTATTTTTAGAATTGATTGATTATATCATCTGTATTTGGAAAAAAATAGTTTTGTTTTTTTCATCAGAGATCAAACCTGCTTTCAAAGTTCATTTATATGCATGTATGTCCTTACATTTTGCACACATACGGTGCTCTTCTTGACAAGGACACTTCAGATTTACCTTTTATTACAAACTCAGATTCTTCACCTGTGTCACCTTTATTTACTGTATTCTAAAAAAGCACAAATGTCCTAAAGACTTTAACAAGTTGTTTATGTTGTATATCAAGATTCAATACATTTGAAAGAAGGTGTATGTCTTTGTCTTATTGTGCATATTAAACTTTAGTGACTGTTTAATATTACATGGAGCTTATTGGCTGTGGATGCCTAGAGTGCAGTCAAGCGTCTCTCAGAAGTACCCTGCTATGTTTATAAAGATTTCCCTCATTTTAGCCTAATTTTGTGCTTAAATAAACCGGGGTGGTGATTCGTAGACTCGATGACTGCTAAATGTGGTTTTATGTTTCAGTTCTGAAAAGCACAGTAAAAAAAGCCAGGCTATTTAGGGCCAATCTCAATCCTGTGTGTTAATTAAATTCAACAGAGAGTCGACTTCCTTTGAAGGAAGGCTGTTAAAATGTTTGGGATATTTCCCCCCGCATTTGCTTTCAAAAATAACCAAACCCAGAGACCACAGTGGACATAAAGTTTCACCCTCGAGAAACATGAAAACTTTTTGAAGAGACATGGAAGGAAACAATCAAGATAAATCTGAAACCAAGCAGGGTGAAGGCACACACACACACACACACACACACACACACATGCAGTCATTGCTTGGCAGGGTACCGAGGCCAGTGCCATGAGTTGCATTTCAACTTTTATGTTCATGTATACAGGGTAACCATGAGGAGAGAAAATAAACCAAAGGCTATTTTGATTGTCAGCACATTTCAGCGTGTCCCCATCCAGCGAGGAAACGATTAACAGACTCGACATATTCTGGGTTTTAAGAGAGCAGCAGAATGACTTAATAGTTATTGTTTCATGTGGTTCAGCCGATGTGATGATTTCCACTTTGTAGTTGTCTTGGCTTCAAATCTGTTTATTTTGTGGACTTATTTTCCCAAGATTTAAACAAAATCCCTGCATGCATTCCTCCCCATGCATCAACACCTTGTTCACAGACGGACATATTCTTCTCTCACTCATTAAACTTAAAGGAATGGAAGAAAATAAAACAAGTGGAAACAAGCTCAAGACTTTATCCTTTAAAGGTAGACGGAAAGATTGATACCACACATCCCACCATCTCTCCCACACTGGAATCCTACAGGGACACCGCCCCTTAGTGTCATGGTATTTAAGCTTTAAGCGGTTGGTGAAAAAACTATTCCCTAAGAAACAAGAGTAATCCACCTGCCTAGTACCTCTGTGGACCACCCTCAGCCAGACTGCAGTTTACCTGATATAGTTGCTTTAAGTACAGATTTTCATCTCTATACAATCAAGAAAATGTGGAACCTGGCAGTGGTATTCACACCAGGTATCAAAAGCTGTACCTAATGAGCTTCACTGTTGTTTGGAAAGTAATACGTCATACATAATGCCTCCTAAACCAGCAAATTGTTCTTTTGACATTTACTTTTATTCACCAGTTACACAACTGAGAAACAATGTTTGTAAGTTTGAGAGGTTTTGATAAGTAAATCTTTTCACTTTGAAGAGAGACATTGTTTTGTACTTTTCCATTTTAATGCTCCGCTCGTCCACACACTGCTCAACTTCAATCTCTGTACTTTTGGTAAAAAGCCAACAAGCATAGTTCACAAACTTTTAAACTTCAATGCAATTTGTACAAGTGTTCAAAAACGTACAATATGCAGCACACCATATTTTCTTTCACTTTGAATCTGTTTAAAGGTACTGTAGACTGAGGCTGCACAATCAATCCCAGTGTTGCTGTTTGCACACTTTGAGCATTAGCAATAAAGACATACGTCTGAATTTATTGCAATAAGCAAGAGAAAAAAAATGTGTGATGCAAATAAAAGATACGCTACCACTCAGTTTGTGTACATTTTACCTCTTGTGTGGCAGTCAGGATATAACAGCCCTGCTTTCATACCTTAAGGATGGGATTAGATGAAGCTCAAGATATCAGCTCTAATCAGATTAATTAGTGCCGCTTCAGTGGTGAAAAAGCTGCCTTCTGGATTTATTTGGGATGCAGAACATAGGTATTTTTTTAAAGTATGAGGAAGCAGCAGATATAAATCAAAGCTGAGTTATCATATAGCCAATATGCACTCTTATATTTGATTATTTATTACTTCATATCATTATTGCAATATTGAGCATTGCAATTTTTTCTCATTTCATGCCGGTCAACTGCTGATAAAAACTGCTTTTACTCACTCTGGTACAATACAACAATTCAAAGTGTTCATATTTAATACTGCACATGGTCTCTATACAGGCAAAACAAATACACAAGTAGTAGATGGTAGAAGTAATTGATTTAAAGTTTTAGACGTTTACATAACTGTTGTTTTGGATAATACATTTAACATGAATTAGCAAAAGCCTTTATAATCTACTTCAAGCTTTGACCTGTAAAGACTGAGAAATCTTTAAGGAAATCCATCTAAAGTAAGTGATGAATGATGAAAGAACACTACTGAAGACATCATAGATAATACTGCTACAACCTTTATTCGGAGGAAAATGCTACCGGGCAGCTTTAAGTCTTATTTCCAACATTTATGTCTTCTTTAAGATCAGAGCTGAGCAGCATATCAGTTTCTCCCTCTGTGGGATATCAGTGCATTTTAATGCTTAACGGTCACTTTTAGTTTTTATTGAAACAGTTTTTAAAAATGTAGTGCTCGGTAATAACAGTATGGAAAGAATATAAATGGAAAGAATTTTAATGTTTAATATATTCTTTACAAACTTCTCTACAGAAAAAAAAAAAAAAATGTTGCGCACATGATGGATGCAGTCTGCCTGTCATGGGGGTGGGAGCTGACTATCAGTTTGACAGGACAGGCTTGGGATCGGTCATACTTCCCTTAAGTTGTGACGTCTCTATTTGAGGTATTTTATGATAATGCTTGGTTATCTTGCAACAGCAGCCAAAAAAAAATTGAAAATATGTCTGCTGTGTTTCAGTTGACTGACTTGACATCTCAAGTTGAAGGCTTGGGAAGCCCGACTTGAAATAGGAACAACCCACATCAAAGAAGAGTAAATAAATGGACAGAATAAACATAGTTAAAAAGGAACAGCTTATTTTGCTATGTAGGCTATTTCGTAAGACAGGAAAGGCATCACATTATCTTCCTGGCTTTGCACACAACAGCTAAGCATGAGTCGCCATAATCCAGCTGTATGTGTTTGTGTCTCCATTTAAGACAAGGAAAAATAAAAAAGATTTTAAAAAGATTTTAAAAGCAATGCTGAATAATGGCTCTGTAATGTTAGCTGATCCCACATTATCAATGAACCATGGTCCACACTGAAAACAGCAGTCAAAAATCATAGACAGATGAAGCTCACTCTTTGATCCAATAGCTAAAAAGCAGCTGCATGGTTCTTGATTAGCACAACATCTGAATAATTTAGATAACGACCATCAAGCTTAACTGAAGCAAAATTTGAACCAAATATCAAGAGAGTCTTCGGGATCTTGACGACTTAATGTATAAAACTTGGTGTGAAACTGGAATCGATTCTTCTTAAATTTTAGTTTAATCTTTATAAGACCCTGAATTACAAAAGACGAAGGCTAATGTGGATTTAATTTCTCCATTGGCATTTATAACACATCTACTGCCATAAGTGGAGTTAAGCGTTATTCAGTTGCAGTGGGTACCTTTTGCTCAGCTGCTTGGACTTTCACAAAGTTGTTGTATCCTTTTCAATGCTGTAGTGTATTGATTAGGGTTTAACCTATTATAAGCCTTGGCCGATTATCCAGGACAATATTTGACATTTGGTTGATTATCTGTATTGGCATTTTATTCTAAAGATTAAAACATGTCTTACTTTGACTCCACTACTGGTGTCTTTCCTTCTGGGAATGTTTCACAAACCACTTTGTATCACTTATGTCCCGTCCACAACACTATCCGATTGGCTAGATGTCACAAGACTGTGTGACGTAACTGTACTGTAGTGTAACTGGATAACTGCTAGTTCCAGTATATGATGTTGAAAGTTTCAGTTTTGATTTAACATTTGCCAATGGCATTTGAACAAGGTTTTGTGTTTGAGTTTTTAATATTCTAAATTTTAAACTTTGATAAAGATCATTTTTATTTAGTCCCATGAACTACTAACAGTTGTATCAGTTTCAGCCCTGAACAAAACAACATTGGTCGACCGCTATTATTGATGAATGTGTAGTCCAAGAAAATCTTTAGATGATGGGATGATGACAATGAAAGTTAATGCTGATGGTAAGGCTATAGTTTGTTGGTGATTGTCAGGCTTTGACATCACTGCAGGGAGATCTGAGAAGTTTAAGAAGTTTAAGGAAGCCCTCAGCACAGGGTCTGATTAACAAAAGGAACAATGCATTAATTGCACCACAAACTGGGCTACAAAACCAATATCATCTCTGTGTGTTGGTGCTGTTTGTGCATATTTACCTAAAAGAGCCATCATACATTCTTTTGAGGCACAATTGGTCCCTTTACACAAACAAGCCTCATTGCAGAAATCGTCTGGCGCTAACAGCTACAAGCAGTTAAAGTGACATTTTTGCTTGAAATTGTGGTTGTGGTAACTGCGCCGCAGTACTTATAAAGGATATCACGCTAAACATTTTAGTGATCATAACAACAATCCCGCCTCTTGGTATTCCAAATATAGTATCTCTATACATAAAGTCCTTTAATATTACAAGGACATTACTATTTTTTCATAAACAGGAGTTTCATCAGTCTGGAGCTGTCTGAGTCTTAACCCCATTAATAAAGACCCACTTTTCCACATGTGTGGAGACGGTCTGGAGCCACTACCCATGACGTGTTTTTTTATTTGAATGAGCTGCTCTCGCTTGCTCGCTCCAGTGAGGAAGCTATGTGAAGCTTGTATCACATCTGTCATGAATCTACTTCTCAATAAACTAGAGCTCATCTCCACAATTGGGCGCAAAACTGCAAAGCAAACTGCACGGAGCTGCTAAATTTACGAGCGTATTTGTGCTTAAATATCATTAAGGCAACATGCGATGTAGAAAGATGGGGCAAATGATGCTAACCATAATTTAGTCTTTTTTCGCACTGATGCCTGCTCCGTCTTTTCGCTCTTTGAAGGTAATTTGAGACCAAAGGAACATGACACGTCAGCTTGTGTTTCTCTAAAGAATGAAAAAGCCAATAGACCCTCTTCCTCTTCTCAACAGATGATCTGACAGCTATGTAAGGGGTCGAATGAGTCTGATTGTCAACTTTTAATTGACAGATGTGGGATGTTAGTCATAAAAGTACCTTGGCCTTTGACCTTTAGTCAAAATATGATCATTTCATTTCTGAGTCCACCTGAATGTTGGCACCAAATTAGAAGATATTTCCTGAAGTCCCTTTTTTAAGGTATTTCAGTAAGAAGAATGGGAAGGACAGAGGACTTATTAAAAAACAGACATTAGGAGGAATGCTTTCCCAAAAAGCCCCAGTGTGCGAGACATGAAGAAAGAATCCCACTATTTACTGCAGTTGTCTACTTTCACAGTGAAATGATGAATCAGGTAGTGAGGTAGCTTAAATGTTACAAAACAGTTTGATTCATAACACACAGCCGCTTTTTACTGAAACAGTAACAGAACCCTTTAAATGTGTAATTTCTGTCAACAGAAGTAGAACATTAAAGAGTTTGACCCCGTCTCTAAAACAGTTGGACGGGACTTCATGCTATGACTATTTTCCTGGACTTCAATCCGCAGTCTGTTTGCAATGGAGCAGTGAAAATGTAGCCACTAAAACAGTTGGAAATAGACTTACTCAGTGTTGTCAATGACAGTGGTTACTTAATCTATGGCTCTGCACCCAGAACAGGTCACAGGCTTTTTTTAACCGGCCGAGGTCTCATTTGGGTCTTGAGCAGAGAGAAGCCTTGAAATGGAGTTTTAGATTTCATCTGAAAGTCATTAAGTTAAGTCGGTAAATCCTGAAAATGTGTGAGTAGTAGGATTTTCTACTAGAAGTCACAGGAGTGTCACATTATGAGCGTCGAGGAGTCGTAATGGACATCATGCTCTCACTGTTGGCTGAAGTACGGGCCAGCGGTGACACACCACAGGTCCTCTCTGTGCCGGTGTCTCTAAGTAAGTCAGTCAGTGTTTTTATTGTCTTGTCAGCTGACATGGGTAGATTTATAAAGTTTTTTCTTAGCCAGTATTGGGTGGTCTTTATATTTCTCCATGCCAGCAGCCATGGACAGAGGTGTAATGTGTTTCAGGTTCCTGTCCCGTTAAAAATGACATCATGAACACCCGTAAGGAACATCATTAAAGTCAGCACAAATGTCCAATGAACTCAATGATGAACTGAGTCGATTTTGGTCATCAGTGGTCATCTTTTATAGAACATTGTTGGACCTAATCCAAGAGTTTGTCTGCTGAATGTGACAAAATGTCACAGAAAACAATCACACATATCACAGATGAAGTGATGATAATACTCAATTAAAAGATTGAAGTTTGATTTCAATACGGCATCATCACAAATGCTGTATTTATCATGATTTCTTGAGAACATGATAACTTGAGAACAGCTGGAGGAAATGTCCTCTGAATTTTGCAGTTAGATGTTAATGTAGATGTTACCTCGTGTCTCTTCGTGAAGGGGATACCTCAGGAAGGTGTAGAGATAATTCTTTTATGTAAAGGATAATTTATAGTTAGCAGATGGTTATGGGAAATAGAATCCTGACAGGGTGAGACAAGACCCAGGTGCAAAGTGGAGGGGTCTTCTCCACCCTGAAGCATGCTAACCGAAACTAACATTTTAGCCACATTGTTTTGATGCGAATGGAAACTAATGGTTATTCCTCACCTTACGGTCTGACAACAAGCAGAAGCAAAATGTGCAGGAGCTCTTTTCCGTGGATTGGTTTGACATGACTTGTGATCAGTCAATCTCTGGCATTGCTTATGTTAGTGAAAGTTATTAACCGGCGTCAAGGGGTTGTCCAGGGGTTTGAAACAATCAGAATCAAGCATCAGCTGGAAGATCAGCATAATATTATTTCTGGTTAATTTCTACTGTCTATACCCATCCAACAGAACCCAGAGACTACCTGTAGAGGGCTGTCCGAGATAGGCCATTATAGTGCGTTATAATGCCAAAATATTACGGTTGTCTTGATGAAAAGGCTGACTCCAACTGACCTTCAGGTGGTCTAGAACAGGGGTTCCCAGACTTTACCATGCTAAGGTCCCCCAAACAGCATTACCTTCTGGCCGGGGACCCCCTTTGCAAACCCACAGACAATGCTTCAAAATATGAAGAAGAGAAGAGAAACTTACTTTATTAATCCCCATGGGGGAAATTCAATTGTATGTAATAAATATGTAAAAAAACATCAACTTTTAGAATGCATTTTCTTACTTTTATAAACTTTTCAATAATTATTACATTTGATTAGCATAGGAAATTATTAACAAGCATGTTGTAAAAATAAAAATAAAATACAAATTATTCAATTCAATTTTTTTCCCTTCCCTCCAATTTTTTGAGCCCCCCCCCCCCCCCCCCTAGTGCCCACTGTTCTAGAAAGCAGTAAGGCAGGGAATTGAGACCAAAGATGATATAGCTACCCTGCTAACAGCTACAATGCCCTCACCTCTCAAAACAGCCACTCTTATATCTAATAATACATAGCTCTTGGGCTTGGTATAATCCAGACGGATGTGTTATAAGACCAAAAAAAGCAATCCAAAGGTTATTTGGACTGTAGATAAATATGAAGAAAAGTGTATTGGCCTAAGTCTTCCAGTTTTAAAGATGATGCCCAAAAGACTGCATTAAAGGGTTGAATCTCCAATTGTACTGTGATCAAATATCTGCAAGTTCAGATTATTTCCTTTTAACGCACTGTGAAAATACTCCACTGCAAGTAAAAGTCCCATGTTCAATGGTTAAGTCGTGTTCCTTTAAAAGTAAGGCTCTGATACTTTTGATGCTTTATTTGGCTAAATGTTTGGTGAAGATTTGGCCAAAAAAGCCAGTGCATTTCTTTTTGTCTTAATCAAGGCCTGAAAATTGGTGAGAAGTTTTTAAAATAAACAATAAGAGTAAAAACTGTTGTCCCTGAATGTAATCAATGGTTGTAACTAATAATCATGATCAGAAATATTGATCATTTAAGTAATACTAATGCAGCCCTAACTATTGGTAATAACCTAAAACAAATTAATACTGTACAACAGCTAAGGTTTGATGAGGTTATCTAACATCAAAATGCATTGCCCTCATGACTAATACATTCATTTTTATATTTAAAAAAAGAAATCTATGAATAGCTTTAAGTGAGATCTGTTTCTCTTTTAGTTTGGTCATCAGCACCCTGAATCATAGGTGGTTCATGGGATTCTGGCCCCAAAAACAAAAAGGATATGAGTCAGAGATTTTGTTTCTAGATTTGCTTGAAGGAAATTAGAAGGCTTCAAGCATTTTTTATTGGATGATATCATAAATCACGCTGATTCTGCTGGGTTGAAACCAACAATCCAAAAAAGAGCAATGGTTTGTTCACCACACGATACCGTTCCAGTACACAGAGAGGAACTGTGCAGCCTTTTTGAATCAGAACTAAAGACTCAAGACAACCAAGACTAACCACATTTTAAAACCCTACAACTCATGACTACATGAAATAGTTGGTGTTGATGGCTGTTTTTATGTCTCTGTATGGCACCACCTCTGTTTGGCTGATTAACTACTGGGGTCATATTTTTGTTACCCATTTTTACATTTTCATGTATCCAGTAATAGCAGATATGTTTTTGTGTCATAGTGTGCTGTGGATGTAATTAACACTCACACTCATGCATTCACACACTCCCAGCACCACACCATGTAAAAGGCATGTCTCCTCCCAGTGTTGCTGAGAATAACCAGATTATTTTATCTGGAGATACTGGCTCCTTTAGGCATGCTGGAGGTGGAGTGAGCTCTCCAACTCTGTCTCCATCTGTCTGTCTCCCTCTGTCTCGCTGCCCCCTCCCTCACTTTCAATAAAAGCTATTACGAGACATCTTAAAGTCAGTAAAACTTGTGCACACATGTTGTGTGTAGTTGTTCAGGGATGTGTGTTTGTGTGAATTAATGGACAGAGCTGAGAGAATGTGATCTTATGGTATCATCATCTGAGGGCTCACATGCTGCCTGTCAAACTTTTTATGGGCGATCTTACTGGATGACGTGGAGGTCAGGGGTGAAGGGTGACAGTCAGTTGACTATTTGGTGTGAAGCACAACCTGATAAGAATCTACATTTTATAACTAAAACACAAAGTACATATTTAACTGATTGAGTAACTCTACTGGGACTCCAATGACATACAATCAATTCTAAAAAAAAAAGTCTTACCAACTAAAGTAGACTTTGTCTTTACTTTGTATAAAGCTGTAGTAACAAAAGATGATAGTCTGATGAAATTATCTCTAGATCATCTAGAGAGAAAACACAATAGATTTTTTAATTCTGAAATGAAACTTCACCAATGTTCCCTCAAGACATAGGGTCTGTTATCAGTAAGGGCTCAATAATACAACAGCTGTAGAGCTCACAGTGTTCTTTTTGTTACATTTATTCAATAAGAGGTGGAAAAACATCAATATGCCAATATATCCTCATCAGGACTTGTGTGATTCAATCATCATATCGCTCCCACCAAATGTAGATATTTAACTTGAAAAATAATAGTGCTTTTGTTAGGTTCCCCGTTCAATTTTTTAAAATACTTTTTTTAAGGCATAGAACATTCAGAAGGTTAAAAAAAAAGAAGACCAATACCCCCATCCCCCATCCCATTCTACAAAAAAACCAAGATGAAACAAAGAAAAACATCAACAGAAAAACAAACAAACAAACAAATAAAAACAAAAAGCACACACATCATCTGTGTAGCACTCTAAATTACATATTGCTATGGTCATCCTTTTACTTTCCCCATTCAATTTGACTCCTAGCGCTCTGACACCGATTCTGCACTTTACCTTTCAGTGGTATTTGGTACAGCTCAGTTTATTAGTGATGGTTATGCATCATTATTTGATTGCCAAATCAAGATTGATCTTAGAATCACTGTACTGTGATATTATTATGTGCAATACATGTGGTAGAGTAGGGTGTAGGGTAGGTTATGTGGGGCAAGGCAGGATAGGGTATTGTATGATACCTTACCCTGTGATCCCTGTGCTTGTGTTAAATATCCAAATTCAGTTTTAAAAATGTTTTGGGGGACCATTGACTCTTTGTCTGTGTCATGTCCAGATCACGCACAATATTATCAAATCAACCTGCGTAAAGGAATCCAGCACATTTAATGTCTGCTCACTGACAATGCAGCAAATTGCTATATACCGTTAGCATTCCAAATCGGCAAACAGGTTAGAATCACATCAGGGAGAAACGTTACAAGTTCCAACTTTGAACTGCTTCTCTGATATTTGTGAATTCGATAAGGCACGTGAATTTCAGCTTTGCTAAAAAAAAAAAGATAATGATAAAGTGCAACATGCGTGGCAAAGACATTTCATGGAAGGGAAGAAGTACGTCCAATATGACAAAGCATTTCTTAGACATTGTGGAAATTTGAGGGATGACACTGTATTCGGTGTGCTTTGTTCTCATGTTCACAAACATGCCCCAGCTACAGCTAGCCGAATCAGAATCCATAAACTCGTAATGGTACCTAACCCTACATGTTCCAGTCTTGTCAGAATTCTAACTCTTTTCCAATAATAGCATGAAGCTTTCTATTATTCCCTTATGTTCTCTTCACAATGTGGAGACCACTGTTTTTTAGCAATGCTATTGTTTAATTCTGTTTTTATCATTTTCTCTGCTGCTCTTATCCCCTGTTTCTCTGCAAGGAGACATGCCCTTTATGTGTCTGTAGGAGATAAGGTTGATAGTGAGTGGAAACACACACACAGAAATACCCAAGGAGACGTGGGGAGTTAGTATCACATTAATGAAGAGACTCATTATCAAATTTATGAGTGCTGGAGTCACTGAGCCCCATCATTCTGCTGCTATGAGACAAGTAGTGAAAGAATGCCTGACAGGAGAGATTGAGAGCGGCTAAAGAAGGATGAAGGGAGGATGAGGAGGAGATGAGGGACTCTGTGATAAAGAAGTTATTAATGGTTTCATCTCTCTCTCCTGCTCTGTTTTTCTTTTCTCACTCACAACCGCAAACACACACTCAAGGTCAACCGGCCTTTCCTCATTGTGTTTTCTTAAGACACTGATACTCCCCACTTCAGAGAGCAGAGATGAACTCTTGCCATGCAAATACAGCACACTTGAATTCACACACACACACACACACACACACACACACACACACACACACACACACACACACACACACACACACACACACACACACACACACACGTACATGCACTAACACTCTTCCTCTGGGGTTTTCTCTCTGTGGTCTTTCATCCTGCCTCTCTGTGTCTTTGACAGCCTCTGAGGAGCAGAGGAACCAAATCTAAAATAATCATCCTCACAGTTATCATATTCACACACACACACATGAACACACCCACACACAAATGCAAATAAAAAGACACATAAGCACCCACAGACTCACATAAAACACTTGAGTTGTACCCGTAGCAGAGGCCAAGAAAACAACCAAAGAAATCACTCCAATCTCTTTGGCTTCTGAGGAAGGGCGTTTGTCGTTGGGAGCATCCAGCCCACAACTACCGCTGCCCGGAGGAAGGAAGAAGCTTCTGAATATGGATGACTGTGGAACGATCAGTTTAGTGGGCTCATACATTTAACATCACAGTGAAAGCTTGAATGAATGTCAAAATTTAAGGTCCTGGAAGGGCTGTGGACCCTGTTGGTCTGTCAGTCTGATGCCAATGTAACCACAATGGCTGCTGCAGAGTATTTTATTTTTATTTCAATAAAACCAAGGGACAACCTCCAGGACTGAGAAATAAAGGCAATGTTAAAGTGCCAAAAACTGCAGTTCCTCAACTGACCACTTGAGGCTGGCTCCAGTGAGTCAGACCATGTTAGGTGCCATATTAGGAACCCAACTTTCCAGCAGAACTTGAAGTATTTACAGCCTGGTACCAAAAAACATTCATGGCCTTTTAATGACAACAATAGAAAGGAGGTGATGTTCTATACAACTCAACAGTTTAAATCAGATAATGGCTTAAACTTAAGCATTATTAAACAACCATTGTTACTGCCTTTTGGAGATTATGTCATGCAGATATTAGACAAACATGTCATGTTCTGTTCAAACCATCCAAGAAGTACACTTTTGCTGTTTATTAAGCAGTATTATGGAAACACTAACTAGCATGTTTCTTGCACTCAACATACCGTGCTTGTTAGCCGTGTTGGTTATCTACACACATTGATGAATTTGTGGTGGCCCATGCATGGTTGTAATATGTTTGTTCATCTTTCAGTTCTTCTCCTAGCACATGAGGGATGAGTCCGGTATGTCCTCTCTGGCCTCTGAGCTCTTAAATTTATATGCCGTTCAGCTTAAAGAGGAATGGATCCCTGCAGTCCTTGTTCAGCTGTTTGAAAGATGTAAAGTTATGGCTGAGCCTAAATTTTCTGCACCTGAATGAGGAAAAGACTGAGGTCATTGTATTTGGACAGCCCCAACAGTTCGATGGGAGCACTCTCGGCCCTCTCGCAGCAAATGTTCACTCCTCTGTAAAGAGCCTTGGAGTTCATTTTGACAGTGCCTTCAAATTTGGGAAACAAATCTCTTCTGTGGTTCAGTCCAGCTTCTTCCAGCTGAGACTCATAGCGAAGGTGAAGGCATATCTCCATCCTAAGGGTCTAGAGAGAGTTATACATGCCTTTATTACGGCTAGGCTTGATTATTGTATTTCTTTGTATGTGGGCTTAGACATGGCGTCTATTCAGCGCCTGCAGCTTGTACAAAATGCGGCAGATCGCCTCCTGACTGGCAGGAAAAAGAGGGAGCACATCAAACCTGTGCTGCGTGCTCTCCACTGGCTCCCAGTCCGTCACAGGATTGATTTTAAAGTTGCACTTTTAACGTACAAGGCCCGAAATGGATTGGCTCCATTCTACTTGGCTGATCTTCTCCATGCTCACAACCCAACCCGAGCACTGAGGTCAACAAACCAGCTGCTCCTGGATGTGCCTAAAAGTCGCCTTAAAACCTGGGGAGACCGAGCCTTTGCAGCAGCAGCCCCCAAGCTCTGGAATGGCTTGCCACTCCAATTAAGATCGGCCCCAACTGTTGAATGTTTTAAATCTTTGTTGAAGACCCATCTCTTCTCTTTGGCCTTCTCCTCGTGAAGAGGACATTAATATCCTGTTATGTTGTTGTTTATTATTGTCTTAATGTAATTTTTACTTTTTACCTTGTAAAGCAATTTGGCCAACACTGGTTGTTTTTAAATGTGCTATATAAATAAAGTTGACTTGACTTGACTAATAGTGTGATGATGATTTGATTAAGTAGCTTAGTCTCCGGCTATTGAGTTAGCAAATTTTCAACCCCAGTGCTTCTGTGCAGCGCCACAGTGCTGTCCAAATATTGTCACTTCTGACTTCATAACCCTCCTGTTATGTTACGGGTCAAATTTACCCTTTTTAAAGTCAATTTTAGGCATTATGTGCCTTCCAAAGTAGCTAAATACAGCATAAAAATCTGGGCAGCATCTGACAGAAGAGGTGTCTCGTGTTAATTTATCAACATCGCTTCATAAAAAGAAAAAATAATCAAAATGTCAAATAAAACAAACAAAAATCTGTCATGTAAAACTATTGTATTTATATTTAGGTCTTTCCAATATACAGTACAAAAAGTTTCAACATGAAAACGAGCAAGTTATCCTCATTGAACCATGATCTATGAGAATTAAAGAACACCATTGCACTAAATATTGATTTTAATGGTTAGTAATGGAGTTAAAAATGAGATTTAAAAAAATGTGTATTGGGATTTTTGGGGTCCTGACACTTTTGGATAATTGAATATGCTTCGGGTCAAATTGACTCAGGAACATTATTGCTGTTACTGGGAAACGAACATAACAGGAGGGTTAAAAAAAAAAAAAAGAATAAAACACATCCAAACTACAAAACTGTAGGCTTCAGCAAACAGTCAACAAATCAATAGATTCCATCTTTGGTGGCTAAGTTAATGAAATACACAGTCATTTAAACCTTTATTTTTGAAACCTGCTACCTAATAACAGTTAGGGCTGAATAGTCAAAGTCTTGGTTGTTTTTGCTCCAATCTGACTGATAAAAGAAGAAAAAGATTTTCAAAGGGTTCTCCATTGTGATGCTGATGGAGGTCACTTTGGCTGTGACACTCTGCTTGTGGTTAAACACCAGTGCATGTTTCAGAGTGTCAAACAACACTTACGCATGTAGCAAGTGACAAATGATGCTGTTGGCTGCTATCAACCAGATCCTGAACTATGCTTCTGTGACAGAGACACATGACAGAGACTCTGTTTGTCTATTCTCACCCTCTCCAGCACTTACAGCCCAGATAAGAACATACAGGCCTACTGTTAAGTGACGCAAGATACAGCAAACACACATTTAACTTTAACACTCACACCGTAAGGTTGGTTAGAGGGGCTTCATCAGGTATGACTGTGGCGAATATCACTCACACCAGGACATTAGCATTGGACCATAAAGGCTATGTGTGTTTGGAGGTGAAGTTTGATGCATGGTAAGAAAGAAGCTGATGACAAGATGTGTGCCTTAAGCAGAAATGAGTCAATGGATCATAAATGGATGCTAAAAAAGTAGTTTCGCTCTCAGCTTGGCCGTTGTTTATTTCCGTTTTCTGAAACCGGAAATCCAGCGACGCCTGGCCCGGCATACTGCAAAACAGATTGGACAGAACACTCATACTACATACTAAATTCAAACACAGTATGCAGTACCCACTGAATACTTTATTTATAGGTAGTATGTAGCAGGCTGTTTCAAAAACAGCGCAGGTTTTCTGTTGTTGTAGAAAATGTCAGTAATCTGTGTCAATCATCTTTAGGTTTTTGGGATCAACTCTGCAGCCCTCTGCAGCCCAGTTCGTAGTCTGGTGAGGGTCTGCACTAATGAAATATGTGGCACTTTTATTGATCAGGGTTAGACATAGAAAATAAGAAACTAGTTTTCCTTTTCATCAGGCAACACAGAGTAACAGTTTCATGTGATTAGCTTGACATGGATTTAACTCTTGTATACACACACCATGCAATTGCATTAGTAAATAATGTAGAGCTCTACTCCGTAGTTTAATCATCTTTGGTGGCAGTTTCAGCCTGAGAAGCATATTGACAAAATCTAACAATCCAAATAATCAGAACAAGGTGGTCACTTTTTTTTACAGTTAAAACAAATCACAGAGATAATACAACACAAGTATGACAATTCTGTTCAATTCTGATTTGATTTTGCATTACGACTGTTTCTTTTATGTCATGCATATCAGACTTGCCAATGTTCCAAACGCTTTGTCAACACGTCACCAGAACGTCTCTGAGTCTGTCCAATCTCCTCCCCGGGTTCCTAGCTGCCAAACTGAATATCTTTAATGCTTGTGATTTAAATATGAGCTCCAGGATGAGTGTATTTTTTTTTGCAGGAGTGTCTTTATCCATGTTCCACATTTTATAAAATTATATAAATTACTGAAATCACTATGAAATTATTTTATAACATAAGAGTTGCAGTGCTGCATCAAACTTTAAAGGCTGTTTTACACCACAATGATTAAGGAAATGTGATCTATTGAAACTTTTAGAGTCAGCGTTTAAAGCTGATGGACGCCGCATTATCTGCATCCAAGAGGTGCGGCCCGAGCAGTGATATGGAATGATGATATGAGGGTTCATGGGAGAAAAGGCTAAAATATCCGAGTTACAGTCTCAACAAACACCACTACAGACAGCAAAAGGTCACTCTGGTCCATGTTTCAAAGCCAGAGGGAAATCTGCCTGTTTCCGCTCCACCTTTCTGTGTGTACGTGTTTGAGTTCTCATGCTCAGGTCCAGTCATGTGGGTGTTATCTGATGAACAGCTGATGGTGCTTATAGAGGAGTTCCCCCCCTCAAGAGTCTTTCCTGCACACTGTAAATCTCACTAATAAGGCCTGGGCGCCTGGCAAGCCCCCCCTCCATTTCACCATCAGGTGATAAATAACGGCGGCCTCACCAACCGGACAGCAGCCGGACAGAGCCAGCTGACTACAAAGAGAGAAAAGTCCCAGAAGTTGGAGGTAATGACTGTGGATAGGAGGGATTCAGGATACGCTCTGTGTTATCAGACAGTGAGGCCATGAAGAAGATAAATCGGAGTATTTGTCTCTGTAATTGCGTGTAATTAAAAGGTCAGAGATAGGATAAATGTTGGAATAAGGAGTGTGGCAGCTTGTCTGCATCTGTCCGAGTGTGTGCATGTGTTTGATGAAATCTAGTCTGTTCAGTGTGTTACTAAGGCAACTGCTGACCCTCCATGGAGACAGCCGTCTGACGGAATGTCCTCACCCCCGCAAGCTCATTAATTACCCACCGACACACACACGTAAGAGCACACTTATCACTTATCTTCTCAGGGTAAGAAGGTTGAAGCGGTGCACACAACTCTTAAAGGATGAGGAGGAGCAGAGCGGGGTGATAGTGAGGTGGAGGGGGAGAAAGGGAGAAGAATGGAGGGAGGGGAGGTTGGAGTCTGGGAGGAAGAAGGGGTGAAGGGGAGTAAGGGTGAGGGAGCTGTTGAGTAGCTGTGATGAATGACTTTCAGGGTGAGAGGAAGTGGCGGGGAGTTGTATCAAGGCTGAGCAATAAAACAATTCAAGATTTTCATGCATATGAATATATATAACAACAATGATGAAGCACTTTGGATCTTTTTTTATCTTGCATTTGGAAATGAAAATGAAAACAGCTGGTTCATCATCAGTTTTTAGCTTGCAGGTCATTAAAGAATACATCCATTATACAACTTTTTTACAGTGCAAATTATGTCGCCATCACGTCTTAGTATCTTTTGTTCATCTGACATCTTAGGGTAGAGAAGACAAATGAGCTTAACTAAAGTTAGCACCATGTGTGGCTCGCAGCTACAGAAGCATAACTGAAGACTGTTGGAGACAAGCTGAGTTTTGACGTGGAACTTGTTTATGAAGTGTTTTTACTCATTTGAATCAACAAAGCTGCTCCTTGTGAAGGAAGGGGTTTACCCATAGAGAAATCCGCTCCTGGTAGAAACTTCCTGAACAACAAACAGTGAAAGACTCCTAACCCAAAAAACTGAGCTAATGACGTGAGGCTGGAGATGCTTGCTTTAAACATCTGAACGTGCACATGATGCAATATGCACATGAACAGTGGGAGTAATGTAGAGACAGAGGGGGTGTGACAGGGTCAACACAGCAGCAGAGACAACAATGGTAGGAAGTTTTAAAGACAGCTGAAGACCAAGTCTGCACATCTGTACAATGTGTCATTGCAACTACTCAGCAACAAACATGCCTGTCCAACTATCTGGTGAGAGACACTTGGATCTTCACAACAGACACTTGTCATTAAGATTTTTATAAAAGAAGATATAAAACTGTATGATGGAAAACTTTGTTCTTAGGCTCAACCAATGAACCCTCTGCTTTCAGGTGTTTTTCATCATCAGGGTACTCTTCAAATTGGCAGACATCGCTTTGGTGAGTGAAACATCTCAATACGGTCTTCCTCTCTTTAGGGAGGAAGTAGGTGGTGGTGGAGGGTGAGCTCACGGTCCATGTCCAGTTTCCTGGTCTAGTCAGTGACCGTGCAGAGTCGCTGTGCTCCATAAAGAAAGCATTAGCCCCTCTCACATGTCATGGAGGAAAGGTTTTATTAAATTAGGTATGATTCCTTTGTTTTGCATCATGCATCATAAAGCTGACTGTAAATGGGGAAACACAGAGGAACGTTATGCATGTTTGAGATGGACGATGTGAAGCAACCTAAGCAGTGCATACAAGCTTACCCTGCACATGTGCTGAATGTAGAACAGAGCACTAAGATAAAGAGTACTTTAAATCCAGTCATCATGACATATACGGATTGATACATTTAGGAACATGTTCATGAATTAAAATATGTGAATATCTTAACAAGAGCAAAGATAAATGCATAAATATGTTAGAATGAGAAGGATTTGGTTACATTTATTCTCCTACCTGTGGGATTACTTATCTTTACTGGAGATAAATGCGCTGCCTGTCAACAATCTCTGTTTCAGAATGTGAACCTTGCACATTCTGTCTGTATTATATGTGACTACATTAATACAGCCGCAGTTGAAACCTTGATTTCCACGCTACCATCAGTAGTTTTGATTATTTGGTGGCTTGATGAGTCTTTATGTTCATTGTTTTCAGTAAAAAGTAGAAATGGAAAAAAAATTGCTATTTTTAATAGATATTGATTAACAGGGGAAATTGTGTTTATTGCTGATATGGCAGGCAATATTTTAGATTTTTTAACTTATTAAAACTTATTTTGAACTTATTTAAACATATGCCACATCAGCTTTTGTCTGTCCATGGTATCCACCAATGAGAACAGACTTCAGCTTCTTAGTATTTCAACTGCAGCCTGTTAGCGATAACAGACAATATTTTTTTCTGTGCTTTTTACAGCCCTGTAAGCAACGCCAGCAGCAACCATGTGTTCAGATGGAAAGTCAAGCATAATGTGATATGTTTGCAACAAAAAGACCATCACTTTTTGGTTCAATATATTCTTGGAGGAGTGCACATTTGTCTATTTCTGGTGGCTCCAGGTTTAATTGTTAAACGTATGCTATACCCGGCTTCACTCTGGCCTGTTTTATCCTGGAACAGAAACTGATTATCAGGTATAAGGCCTTTTTCTGAAACAGGTGTCTATTAGAGGCAGGCCTTTATATCAAACTATATTTGTCTGAGAAGCATGATTGTTCCTATTTTAGTACAAAGTGGGCCTGATTCAAGATTGTGCTGCTTTTGCACCAACTAAATCTGTGCAAACAAGCCAAAAAGACATTGTCTCTTCACAAAGTACGTACAAGCGGTTAAATGCTTCACACTGCACAGCAGAGCAAATAGCGTCTCGCTGCACCAGTTGATTGTATACACTTAAATGAGCCATTATGCATTCATTTGGAGAAAAACATGCCCAATTATATTCAAACAAGCCAAAACAACAAGCCATATTGCTGCTGTTGACAATTGTGACTTAAAGAGGCGGGCTTTGAGCCCCTTGCCAACAGCTACAGTGCTCCCGCCTGTCAATCAAGTCAGCTGTGCCTCTCATTGGAAGACTCGTAATCTAAATATCTTTGAAATCACCGCGTTATGAAAAACATGCACCCCCTGTACAGTGTGTGCTGATTGAGATATGAGGTATCTAGACTACACTCGTCTTTTGTACCAGGCTGTAAACATGTTTATTTCTGCTGCAAAGATCGGCTGTTTTGAATTGGTGTGTATGTGGTTTCCGGTACTTCCAGAGCCAGCCTCAAGCGGATCCTCTATGAACTGCAGTTTTTAGTACTTCCGCATTGGACTCATATTTTTAGACCGAAGGTTGCCGCTTGGTTGAGAGTCGGGGTAAGCGCACTGGAGTATTTATAAACATTGTCACACCCGAACTCGTTAGTGACCATGACTCATTTCCACCTCTAGAAGGCCTTCTAGTAATACATCTGTACATACAGGCTGTTGATATTACTCTCTTTGTTCTCTGTAATGTCAGTGATTAGTTACAATGAAGATTTATAGATAGTTATACAATATTTTCAGCATTTAGAAATCTGTACATACCCCAAAACAAAAACATTTAAACTTATATATGCATCAAATACATATATGTTGGAAAATGAATTTCAATCGTCTGATATATCAGTCAGGAGCTAGTTAAAATGAACATTACTTCAGACTTTTTTTGCTTTCTTGAATCCTTTTAAACCAGTCACTCACCCGGTCCACAAACATTAACACTTCCTCTCTTTTTGTCTGTCTCATAATCCTGCCTCTAGAGCAGACACAGGTCACACACACACACACACACACACACACACACACACACACACACACACACACACACAGATAGAGAGAGCACACAATGATGTATGTGTGAGTAATAAGGTGTTAATTTTGGAGCTGTTATAAACACCCTGTCCCTCCTCAAACAAGCTCTTAACACCATCTAGTTAAGACTCGTCTGTCCACTCATTTCTTCCTCTTTTTTCTTTTGCTCGCTGTGCTTAAAATATGTTAGTGATACGGCCTTTACTGCCACAGATGGCTTTCTACAAGATATTCTCAGCCTTTTTATGTGCGCCATAAACACCTACACACACACACACAAACACACACACACACACACACACACACACACACACACACACACACACACACACACACACACACACACAAACACATACCCTGATTCTCTCACAACATGTCTCACTATTATCTGATTGTCTTGAGAGTGCAAAACAGTGTTTACAGTATGTGTTAAGATCAGTGACTCAGATTGTGCGTCATCTGAGCCTTGCTAACTGCTGCTGCTAATGCTAACATCCCATCCGCCCAAACTTGTGATTACCTGTAGAGTTTTTATCAGCCCTAATACGCTTCATGGTGGTGTGCTGGTTACGGGGTGTTAGTTTTCACTTGTGTCAGTGTGTGTTTCCTGCTCTTTCAGATACAGATGTCTAGGATTTGGGGCTTTCTCTTTTCAACACCTTCTCTCTGTAGCCGATGACCACAGATAACACCTCCCTCTGTCTTCATCCCTCTTCTTCCCCTTTCAGCCCCCTCCTCCTCTCCTCCGCTCTGTGTTTTAGCGATAATACCATGTGGATGTTTACCTCCAGATAACTTTATTTTGACTGCTTGTGTGCCCCCGTGCCAGTGGTGCTGGCGTGTGTGTAGGGGAGGCTGTTGACAGACATGGACAACAGGGCAACGAGAGCACAAGGAGGGTTGACCCGGGGGTAAGAGGGCTCTTGTGTGAAGTGTGTGTGTGTGTGTGTGTCCTGTTGTTTATGGCGGTAATGGGCTGCTTGGCCTCGACCTCTTTTGATCCCTCCACGCCGTCTCAGTTAGCACCTCTGTATGCAAGGAAGTGTTGTGCACAAAGACATCTGCTCTCTGAACTTGATAATGAGACACCTTAGACCTTTGGTCAACATGGATTTTAAGCCTGCCCTGTGACTCAAATAGTAATGTCCTCATTTTCCACACATAGTTGCATTTCGGGCGCTTGTTTGTGTTTATGATGCAGATCTTTTTAGAAATATCTTTTCAAGGAAAGTTTACAGGCAACACTTATAGCACAGCTTTTGTTAGCCACACAGCATCTGCACCATGCAGATATACCCATGTGGTAGGATATGTATGTGCACCACAGCAATGCATGTTTATGTGCAAACTTGGCAAAGAAGCCTTTACATTTTATGAGTTTCTGTCTTTACATCTGTCAGATGTTTGCTACGTTATATTTAGCATTTACATCCCTGCTTCTGAAATAAATCCTCCCACAGAGGAGCTAATTATGGAAAATCTTTGCTAAAATAATGTCCACATAAAACCCATTCTGGTTTCCGCTCGCCTGCCTCTCTCTGATCACTCTGCTGTAACCTGCTAATCACAAGCAGCACGGCAGCATGCTGGTCACAGCCCCACTATGTTTAGTGTTTACAAGGCTTAAACACAGCCACGTTTAGACATGCTCCACTTATATAGGCAGGGAGATACAAGCAGATGCAAGCACACAAACACACACATGTATACCTCCTTTTTGTAGTGTATATGTTCATCCATGCAGTGGACAAGCACGCAACACACCGCTCGTCTCTGTGGAGGGCCGCTTACTGTTTGGAATAAAAGGGGCAGTAATTTTAGATTTCTGACCATCTAACCTAAAGACAGTCATTCTCCATAAGCATGGATTGTTTGTGCTGCTGTAAGACAAAGAGCTTAATTAGAGCTTGACAAGTCTAACCATGTTGTATCTGAGTTTTTTCATTTTGTTTCCTCTCCTCCAAAGTTCATGTAAGGAGAAGACAAAAGGAATGAAAGTTCTGGAAATGTAAAAGAAAAATAGCAGAGGCCTTTTAGTATTTCATTGGAACAGAATCCACCATTTATTTATTTTATTTATTTATTATTTAAAAGGACCATGCATATTAATTAACACTTCTGTAAATATGCCAGAGTTAGCCAAAAGGCTAGTTTACATCAGTAGTCCCCTGCCAGATGTTAAAAAGGCTCCCTTAAAAGATCAAGATTGAACCAAGATAAAATAGGGTAAAATAAGATCAAAATAAGAAGGTAGAGGAGAAACCAAAACACAAACAAACAAAAAAAAAAAAAAAAAAAAGAGAAGAACAAAAAGTACAAATAGCACCATACGATTGAAAATGACTATGACAGTCTTTGAGAAAGTGTCCATGGGCATACAATACATGGAGCAAGACAATCAGGAATCAGCAATAAGGAAATGTTAAAGAAGACACATGCAGACACAACAGGACAACATTTAACAGTGCTGTACATATTTGTATTTATTCGACTTCTGTATGAAATCTGAATATTTTGAAATCTCTCTCTGACTCCTCTCAGATTCAAAATTCAACATTCATAAATAACTAATTAAGTCAACTATTACTTAATATTTATCTAAAAACTCAAATCACTTAATGTTGGGCCTTCATATTTTACTGTAACCAGTATAAACAACTTAACAAAGAGGTGTTGTTTGTTAAATTGTTATCACGGAAAATAGTAGTCAGGTACTGGCTGCATATAACTTTTCAAAACAGCAGTATGAAAACATTTTTATTAAACATAAGATGTTATACTTCAACCAATGCATTAACAGGAAGGATGCATTGTAGGTCCTCTCTCTATCTGATCACCTGCAAAGCAAGTGTTAGGAACTGCAAGTTATCAGGCATGAGGGGCATATTTGGGCGGGTGTGAAGACCAACTGCCTTTCAGTCGTTGGTGTAAGTTTTGTAATGACTGAATAGTAAGCTGTTAAGATGACTTATAATAAGAGCAGAGCAGGAAAAATGTGGCTAATCAAGACCTTGTGGTGAAACACAGCGACATGTCTGCCATTTGGAGTCATTTTGGGTTCAAGAGACATCACGTTGCAAACACAAGGACTGTGCAAACATGCTGAACAGCAAAAAGCCAAAGGAATGTAACATATAATTATATACACACTTTAACATCTAAGTTTCAGTCATATTTTCATTGCAATATCGATTCATTTCATCATATTTTGCGCACCCTAACACAAATCTTCAAACAGAATGAGATCTGAAAATGTTCCCTTATTCATTTTCATGTTCCTGATGCAACCCAAGCTTCTTCTTTCTCTCCTCCCCTCTCTGTCCGTTCAGTGGGCCTCAACAGTGTCACAGAGCGTGACGCCTACAGCAGCCAAGGGAGTCATAGCCATGCTCTTGGATTAAATACAACTCTCAGAGGGGAGATCGAACATGACCACACACACACTGATAACGTCACATCTTTTGGTATAAGACTAATGCATTAATTGTGAAAAGCATATACAGTTGACTGAGTGAAGGTAAGGATGCAAAGTGAAGTACAGTCCACTCTCATGCATGGGAAACAAATTTACAATGTAAGAAAGTGTGTGCATATGTCTCTTCTGTTTGTGTTAGTGAAAGTCTGCTGGATTTATCTGTTAGCGCTCTGAGGCCAGCGTGTGTGGGATCCAAACACACTGGAATTATGGGAGATAAGTTCAAAGGTCAAGGCCAGAAACAGACTACAGTGTGTGTTGTGTCTGTATCTGTGTGTACGTGAGGACTGATGAAACAGTCTCATCAGGGAGGGAGCTGTGCACGGATCATCAGGCATGTGATTGAAGGTGTTCATGAGGAATTTAGATTAGCACTGAGAGAAAACAAATGAGAGGAGAGGAAGAGTGAGCAGGGGGGTTTAAGACCAGTTCAGTTCTAGAAAACACCATGTTGACTCTCATGGTCAAGCTGCTTCAGCCTCAGTTTCTGCACCCTCAACTAAAACTGATTGCACGTCTTATTTTGTTGTGTTGATAACAGCTTTGTTAGTGTCACAGTTTTTGTTAAACAGATGTACAGTTATGTTTTCAACCCAAAGCTGCCACGAGTGAAAGAAGGAGAGAGCAGTGGTGGTCGAGCTACATCGAAGAAGCAGAGAGAGTGAGCACCACTACTGAAACCAAAGTGGTGAAACTGACAAACAGGACATTATTTTCTGATTGTTTACAGCAAGTGCACCACAAAGAGCTTTTAAACACCGCTACACAAACATGCAGAGGGACAACGCAGAGGTGCTTCTTTTCAACAGGCAAAGCAGGCAACTGCTTGTGGCCCAGACAAGTAGGATGGCCTCAATGGCTGACATCTTTAAAATATTGCCCTGGCACTCACTCTCTTACATTATTCCTGCACAAATCTATGAAAATCACTCAATGAAAGTTGAGGATAAATTATGGATCTGGGAATGAGAAAGAGAGTAACAAAAAGACAGGAGAGACAGCTGAATAATATAATGTCAGCATTACATTACAGTGTTTGTTCTGTGGCAATAACATTAGTTATCTTACCAAGCAGAGCAGTTCAGTGTGTCCAGAGCTCTGCTGACTGTGATTAGGTTGACCGTGATGTGCCCTCTGTGACTTTTTGCCCAGGGCCCACACACACTATAGAATCATCACTGGCAGGAAGGAGATGACATTTTTCTTTGCTGCTGAAGTTTCCTGTCTTCCTGCCTGCTGTGTTTCTCTCTGCTCTGCCCTCCCATCACAGCCTCTACACCCATTACTGTATCACTCCACAAACTGTCAAATACTGACATTTTGTTAAATTCTTTTGGCATCTTATAGCTATGCACACCAATTTCAAACTGTACCATCCTGAAGGTCAACACACAAATACTGGGTGTGATGAAGTGTGAATTTTGGGGTTCATCGGAAATCCAGCAACAACCCACGCTCAGAAATATCAATGTTTTTATGAGATGTTAAATACACATTGTTGAAAACTTAGAGAGGTCAAAAGATGTGTGACAGAAAGTGGAAATGTGAATGAGAGAGAGAGAGAGAGAGAGAGAGAGAGAGAGAGAGAGAGAGAGAGAGAGAGAGAGAGAGAGAGAGAGAGAGAGAGAGAGAGAGAGAGAGAGAGTCACTCGTTTGGCTGAGTAGAAATAATAGCGCATCTGAAGAACCAGCAGGTCATAACCTCTGCTCACACCCCATTTTATTTCAATTACAGACACCAGGTTTGGTGTGTGTTTGAATTTGTGTGTGCGAGTGTGTTTGGGGGGGGGGGTGGAGATGGAGTGTGAATGGTGTTTATTTGGTCATGGGTCTAAACCGGATGGAAAGGTGTGGGTAATAGCAGCGCAGGGAGACGATATCATGCCCATACACATACACACTCAAGTACTCATGCACACAAAGACCCACACACACATATGTGTATGTGTGACAGTAGTGTGGTCTTACTGGGATAGGAACTCATGCTACATTGGTGTCCGTATGGCGTGTCCTTCCCAGCGCCTCCTGCAGTGGGTTGGTCGTGGGAACAGAGCGCGCTCAGACGAGGCTGATGACAGGCAGGCGTCTGTATCTGAAATACAGGAGTTTCTCTAGGTACTTCTCTAGTAAGTCTCCTCTCAGCCTGACTTGGCTTCTGTTTTTTTCTTCTCTCTCTCTCTCTCTCTCTCTCTCTTCTCTCTCTCTCTTTCTCTCTCTATCTCTCTCTCTCATTTCTCCTTTATGCAAGCTGAACGGGGAAAAGTATTCTATAATATGTTCTTGTCACCTACAAATCAAAATCTTGACATGAATTTTCGGTTTAATTATAGTACTTTTAATAGTGCAGTTTCCAAAGGCTCATCATAGTTCACTGAAACAAAGCTATCCTGACCTGAGGGTAACCTCTTCAGCACTGATAAAACCTGCATAATATCTGAGAGCTGAGTTGTTGTCAGTGCAGTGTAATATGCCCTGATGCTAACATGGACAGCACACACAACCACAGCGTAAACAAACACACACTCCAACAAACAAAGTGTAAACAGAGCAGAACCACAAACCAACAGTGACCATCGCACACAAAGTGGTTACAGATGAAACAGATGAAGCCGGTCTTATCCGTCCTCCTGCCTCCGTAAAGATCCCGACTCAGATAGTCTCGCCTCGCTGCAGGTGTGAGTGTAAACTTTGGCGTGTGTGGGGGCAACAGAGAGAGAGAGACAGAGACTGGGACAGACCAAAGCAGAGGACAGAGATGTGTGAGCAGATTAGGCTCTTCCTTGGCGCCTGTCTGTGGTTCCAGTGAACAGATGTGTCACCCGGATCCTGAGGGTGCTGACAGCCGAGCAGGGGAATAGACAGTGTTGATGCCACTGGGAGCTTCTTTTCTTTTTTTCTAATGAGTTAGGAATCATTGTTTGTTTTGTATCCTCATATTAAGAGATAGAGGAAGAGTCCATCCACCTTACCATCTGTACTGCTCTGAACTTAGTGAGGGCCTTCTATCTATAAGTTCATGAAGCTTGTGGTGCTCCCCTCATTACAAACATGTAAGCAGGTAGCATTTATTTTTTGTACTGTCATTTTCATAGATACCTCTTTGTCTCTCCAAATCTCTCTCAAGCCAGCTGGTAGCAGCAGATTGGCTGTTCACCAACAGGTGGTTCTTCTCATGGTTTCTGTCAGTCAAAGGGAAGTTTTTCCTTGCCACTTGCTTATGGTAGATTAAGTTGGGTCTCGGTAAATAATATTAATCAAATAAACAGGGCAACAACAATCAGTCCATGTTGACAAAAAATCAATCAATCACAAAATTAGTTACCAATGAATTTAATTGTCAATACTTAGTTGGTTAAGCCACTGCATGTGTTATGAGCAAGCGGCAAACTCTGGTCTTGAAATATGAAGCCTATGCAGAAGTGCTAAAAACTGCAGTTCTTCGATGATCCGAGGCTGGCTCTGGAAGTACCACAAACAACAATTAAAAAAGCTGGTCTTTACAGCAGAAATAAACATGTTCACAGCCTGGTACAAAAGACCAGTGTAGTCTGGATAGATAATTTCTCGATCGGCACACACTGTACGGGGGTCGAATTGATTCATAAATCGATATTTTTGAAGATATTATACTTACGAGTTTTGCCCAAAAGGGCATGGCTGATTTGATTGATAGGGGTCACCCTGTAACTGTTAGCGAATAGGATTAAGGCCCGCCTTTTTACCTCACACTAGCTCGACAGAAGTTAGGTTGAGTTCAGCATTTCCAATATGGCACCCGCCGACGATCAGCCTCAAAACAGAGCTTCAGAAACAGATGGGTGACGTCATGGAGACTACGTCCATTTATTATATGAGCAGACGTAACAGTGTTTTCTAGAGCTTAGTTGCTGAGGGGTGAGCCATCTTGTGTTCTTACTACTTAAGCTGATATCACTGAAAAGGCTTGTTGAAAGTTTAGGGGAGAATTTGTTTAATCGTAGTCACCAGGTAAGCACCGCTGTATCTAACTCAAAACCCAACCCTGTAAGGTGTTTTTGGGGGACATTTGAGTTGAGAGATTTGAAGCACCCTGGAAGTAGTTTGACTGAAAATATTCATTGAAGAGTACTGACTGGAATCTAGCTTTTTTGAAATAATGCACCATGCATGTGATGTATGTGAACAATCCTAAATCAGCCTTTCTTTCTCCTAAACGTCTGTTTCTCCTTAGGCTTCTAACCCCTTCTTGTCCTTTGCGAATGTCCACATGATTGCACAAGTGCAAGCAAGCACACATGTGAGCATCTGTGTGAGAGTGTGTGTGCGTTCCTCTGTGACACACACATGGTTTTCCCATAGCTCTTTTACAGCCTTTTGCTGTGTAACTCTGACCAGTGTCTAACCATCTGTCCTGCTCTCTGGATGCCTGTAATAACCAGCTCACCCCCCTGTGTCCTCTCTGCCCTCCCACTCCTCGGACCCTCTTCCCAGAGTCCACGCAGAAGTGTCCACCAAACACACACACACACACACACACACACACACACACACACACACACACACACACACACACACACACACACACACACACACACACACACACACACACACACACACACACACACACACACACACACACACCAAACACATACACCACACACATACACCAAAAAAAGTTTCAAATACAAAAACTCAAACTCACACTTCATCAGTTTTGACTTCAAAGTGTGAAATGCAGCAGCGAAGAAGCACGGATGAAGCAAAGATTAAAAATAAAGTTTAATGTTCACACATACAAACAAAAGCTGTGATATAAATGTGTGATGTGATCGTGTGAGATGTATGTGTGTGTGTGCACCAGTTTCTCAGAAGCACACAAGGTCACACACACACACACACACACACACACACACACACACACACACACACACACACACACACACACACACACACACACACACTTTGAAGGCAGTTTATTTCATTTCCTCACACCTTCACACCTGCGCAGCAGACACTGGCCTTGAAAGATGGTTTACACAAACACACACACATATGCTTTCTATACAATAATCTAGACAAAGACCTGCATTCACAACCTCAGAGTTATCAAAATGACTCAGGCATGAAAGGTTGCAGCTGCGGGGAGGTACCCATGAGTCTCAGTGAGAAGATAAAGATACATAACAGCTGATAATGGAGAGATGTTGTGTTTCCTGTGCTGCTTTTGAGCCTTGTTCCTCCTGAAATGTTGCAGTTAAATTATGTGTGTAGTTGATGATAGATTACGTCTTGATTTAGGCTCCATTACATTATGTGTTATACTTAGTTCAGCTGCTCTGTTCCTTAAAATGAGCAGACACAGCTAAAAGATACAAGTGTGTACGTGTGCACACACACACATGCGGGAGCAGAGGAGTGGGAACAGGATGAGAGTCAACACATGTTGTGTAAATCTAAAGATCAGCACAACTTCATTCATCAAAACTCAAAGTCATTGCATTGTCGCTATTAACCACAGCTCATTAAAAGTTAGAGCTGCTTGAGATGTTGCTCGGTAACCCTAAAAATAAAGTGTCAGGTTCCACACAAGTGTTTCGTAGTGGGGTGTCCAGTTGCATCGTCTGAACCCATCCCAGGATACTTAACATACTAAGCTCTATGTGACACTGTGACAGGGATTATGAACACAGCTGGTTGTATCATTGCGTTTGTGTGTGTGTGTGTGTGTGTGTGTGTGTGTGTGTGTGTGTGTGTGTGTGTGTGTGTGTGTGTGAGTGTGAGTGTGAGTGTGAGTGTGAGTGTGAGTGTGAGTGTGAGTGTGAGTGTGAGTGTGTGTGTGTGTGTGTGTGTGTGTGTGTGTGTGTGTTGACAGATGGAATATTTTGGGATTAATTTGAATTTTCTAGTAAGACAGTGTAATTTATTGTATAGGTTACAAATTAAGCCTAAAAGACTTAAGGACCTTTTTTTTAGGACCAATAGGTTTATCATGGATCTCTATAGGGATATTAAACCTAGTTCATTTTTATAAGCAGTGAATATTTCATTATGTCATCTTATCTTCTGTGCTTGGTTGAAAACACAACCCACTGCAAGGGACTGTACTTTGCTCTAAAAGTATGATGTCTTTTATGACGCTGTCTGAGGAAAAATGTCTGTAGCTGTTCTTCTGGGCTGTCATCTCGGAACAGATCTTTGATCTGACTGATCAGTCTTTTTAAACTGTTTTAGACAGTCTCTTCTCCACAGCACTCTCAGTTTAGTGTTCAATAAGTAATTGTGTAAAGGCATATATCTAAAGAAACCTTGTCAGCCAGTCATTGTGGGAAGAAGGCAGGAGACTTGAGTTTGATAAAGACATAGAAACTTTGACTGAGAGACACTTTGAGCTAATAAAAAGCAGAAGTACTTAAACAAATCAGTTTGGATCCCATCAGCTATACATCCCAACAAGAGTAGGGATGTGGATTGAAACAAAGTGCTATCGTGGACTCAGTTCTGCTATTCGGAAAACTCCAAAATCCATAATGTTGAAGCTTATCAGGTGTTTTGGGTTGAGTTGAGTTGAGTTAAATGGATTAAATCAAAGCACTGGTTAACAAACAACCAACCCAATCAACCAAACCCGAACAACCAACTAACTAACCAAAAGTTGTGGAATAAAACTGAATTGTTAGTCAACAGGTAACAACACAAGGAGGAATTGTGATGTTTAGTAGCTTACGGCTGGGCACGCAAAGAGGTCTGATGTTTGGCTACATTTTACCAAAGCAAAAGATGATGAGGAATTTAAATGCAATTTATGTTACAAATAGTTTCTTGCAAAGAGGGAACACAATCTCCAAGCCTCAGCACATCAGGACTGTGCATCAAATTAAGCCAAAAAGCTGTACCTTAAACTGACCTCAGCTCCAACTACTCCTGATGGTCATCCTTCTTCACGTTAGCAAAAAAAAACCATTCCAGTGTTAATCTGTGTTAAAATCAGCAGAATAAAAGCCTGCAAGCTAAATTAACAAGGTGACTTAAGGTTAGATGGTGATGTGTTCAAGGTGGAGTCAGTAAAATGACTATTAGGCATACGTAGGTAATTAAAACATCATCAAGTTTTGTTTAAATATAACATCAAGAAATTTTTCTTTTGGTTTCAACGAGAATCATGGATAAATACTGTTATTTGGAGGAGAAATCTTTTGATGAAGTTGACTTTTTCCACTTTATAAAAAGAGCTCTTGCCAGCTTATTTAACGCTAAACACTTTTTTATTCTGTTCAGAAAAAGTCACTTGTTCAGAAATAAATGCAACACCAGTTCTGTTCATATTGTCGTCTTGTCCATCCAATAAGTAATAGAAAAGTATCAACAGTGAAATCAACAGACTCTGATCTTTAATGAAATTATCAGTAAAAAAATAACTACCCACATCCCTCAACACGAGACAGAGTATTAGCTCTACTTATATGCAGATTATTTTGCACAGTAATTTGGTGTTTAGCAGATTTAAATTGATTTTTTTTTCATAAACACAGAAAACACATGTTAGCAGCGCAAACAATCATTAAAATGTTGCAGTATTAAAATGATGAAAATATAAAACAACATTCCACATCCATCCTAAACCCCACTTACACATCTGCAGAAAAATCTTGTTCCCTGCCTAAATGTTGGCATTACCTAAGTACAACTTTCTATCAGTTCACAGTAAAAAATGACCTAAATTCCCAGACGTTTTTTAAAAAACTTCAGTATTTTCATCCATAAACAGACATAACAAATGTAAAACTGGTACTTGAAATGCAGCACAGTGACAGATAGGGTTCTCCTGAATAAAATGATGTATGGCACTTGATGCTGAGTGCGTCATTAAGTTAGAAAAACAAGATAAATACAGGAGAGTCTGGTGCCCCAAAAAATGGTCTAGGTCTTTAAGGGTTAACAGATATTTGTCCCTGAAAGTTATGAATAAGCTATAGAGGTTTTTCCCTCTTCTTGAACCTGTATGTTAGTCCGACCATGTTAGTGAGCGGTGTTGAACAGGCTTCTTTCAGCAGGTTTCATGTGGATGTTTTTGTCAGTGTTAAACTCAGGTGGAAATCCAATCCGCTTCCTTTTTCGCTTACCCCACAGTCAAAATACTCTTGTTTAGGCTTCATGTGGATTACACAGGGGTTAGCTAAGGCCAGAGGAGGGTTAGTGGATGAGTCAAAGTGGACACTTTTTTGGTAAATGTTAGAGTGAGGTTATATTGGGGCACAAAGATGAATTTTGCAGCTTTAGACAAAAACCTTGCTGCTCAGGATGTGTGTGTAGGTCTGCGCCATTTTCAATCTGTGGAGGGAAATTAAAACTATAGAAGGAAAACAATCTGTGATGATGAAAAAGGAAAAGAAACTCTAAATATAGTTGAGCAGGATGTTTTAGTGTGTGTGAGTAGCTGCTGTTCCAGCCTGCACGCTGGGTTGTGGGTTAATTAGACGAATCAGAGACTAATCCCTCTCCTGGGTCATCGGCTGGGGTCACGCCTAAAAAGAGAAAGGTCACAGCAACATCCGGCTCAATGCATTAATGACGGCTTCATACTGAAGACTTAGAGGCATGGTTTTTCTAAATGTTATGTGTCAGGTCGTATGCTTTGTGTTTAGAATAACTCAGTGAATTTCATTACAACAGGGATAAATCCACAGAGCTGCTTTAAATGTAAGCTGTGGAGCCTATTTGCAGGATGTTTACTCATGTGTGTTTATTTGTTTTAGCTAAATGCGAGCAGGTGGAACAGTATTGATGATCGGCCTCTGATCACTACTATTGATCCGTGGTTACAGTCAAAAGTCTTTACTGTATTCAACTGAGGCACACAGCTGAATACAGTAGGGAGCTACAGTAGCCCACAGGGGACACATAGCTCTGTGTATACAGCAGAGTGTGACTGCTGAGCAAGGACAGGGATTAACACAAAACAAATGCACAAGTTAACACTCACACACGGGCACATCATCACAGTAACACATTTACTGACGAAAACAATGAATGCATGTAGACTGAGGTGCAGAGACTTCAGCTTATGTTGACAACATTCTTTATTTTTAGTGTAGAAAATAAACAAACCAATAGAATATGACATTCTTTTATCATTAGAACAAAAGGCCAAGCTACTCTGATAATCTCGGCTGGTTCCCCTCCCCTCTACTCTATGATCTCTGTGTTTATAATAGCAGAGCTCACGCTGAATGTGTCAGTCCATCCTATATAATTGAACTGAGTTAGCAGAGCTGTTAAAGGTTCCTATAGTTTGGATCAAAGTCTGTTCAGATAATGAAAAAACTTCAGGTCAGAAAATTGTCTGTCAAACATCACTAGTTGGTTATCTTTAAGTGGAACTGATTGGATACTATGACTGTGTTCGATCTGCTAGTCTTAATGCTCAATTCAGATGTATTGCTAATTTTTCAGAGCAGTTTTTTGTTTGGCTGTTCACATTACTTTTCAAACCTGTCCTGGAAAACAATTAACTATAAAACAAACAACAAAGACGTCACAGAGCAGGATGTCTCATGTCGACATTCATGTGCAGTAGGAGCCATTGAATCAATCAGTAGATGATAGTGAGGAGGAGAAATCCTCTTCTGTGTTTTTTTTCATTGAATGTGAGTTACTCCCGCCTGTCCCACCTGTGCAGAACTGTGACAACTGTTACTCACGAGTAACAGTGCAACATGCAATGTCTGTTGCTGTGTGATTTCAAGCAAGGGTGGAAACACCAGCGATATCCTGAAACATTTGTTGATGCAGCGCAGCCTTAAATATCAGGAGTGCCAAGTGTCTGACGCTCTATGCCCCCGGTGTTTTGGTTTAAAGAGTGACCCTGTTATCTGGTGACTTTCAGCCAAATGCATTGGTGGTTGTCTGTTACAAGTGTTGTGAAAACACGACAAGAGTCCTTGTGAATGATTCCAAGTTTATTTTTTCACTATAATGACGATATATACCTGCAAAGTATCTCTATAATGAAAACATCATTCACAAGAGAGTTTACAATAGCTGTTGTAACTAAGACAACCAAAGACACATTTGGGTTAAAATAACAATTAACAGGATCACTGAAACAGCAGTCACTGTCTGCTCCCCTGTCTCAGCAGAACAGTGAAGGTGCACATGTCCTATCCTGTGTTTACATTATCATAGAGCATGCTTGCTTTGGAAAATCCACAGGAGTTGATAGGCAGAATCAATAATGGCATGGGTATCAATAAAATCTTATCAATCCCCATCCCTAGTTCAGACCTAGCTGTTCAGATTGAAGTAGCATTGAAGGAGATCTGACCTGTATCTGACTTAGGACTACACATTAAGGTGGCCCAAATCTGACTTCTAGGATTACAGTCCATGTGACTTGTGTTGTTCAAACAGTTGTGAGAAATCATATCATATCATAGAAAGTCCAATATGAACAAATAATCAGATTTGGTGAAACACTTCTTGTGTTTAGCCAGAATTTGGCTGACATGATAAGATGCTGTCGTTACAGCCTGACTTGGTGTTGGGTCTGATGAAAACTGACTGCTGTGCTGCTGAGTCTTCAGCTCTCACACTTCCTGGGTTCCTTGTTTTAGCAAATTGCCTTTCTTCGGTAACAGTGCATTTCAGAAAAGACAGACAGACTTTGAATTTGAAAAATAATCATCCTCCCTTACCGAGGGTGAGAATAATGCATTTCCACTATGTTGGCATCAGCCATTTTTGTGCTTTGAAAGTGCAGCTAGAGAACTAAATGATTGACAGCTATCCACAACCAATCACACCCTGACAGCTGTTTCCCTCAGCAACTTAACCAGAGTGTCGCCCCACTGCAGATAAGTAGCCAATAGAAAAGGTGTGATGTGTTAAAGTTAGTTTGTATTTTCTGCGATGCATTGAAGTGTATCTGACAGGACACAATTGTAAGAGAGCGATGGAAACGATGATACACATTAAACCATAAAGATTGAATAAAGAAACTTGAATTCTCGAACGACTGTGAATCAGTCCAGGGTCGACTAGTCCATCAACCATCTTCTGGGCCATACTATAGAGATGATCAACACTTGAGAGCAGCTGGTAGTCGTGGCTTCCGCACACTTAGCCGACACACCCCCAGCATCCTAGAGCAGAGATCACTAGTCATTCCTTCATGATTGTGAAACCTAATTTTATCTACTTGGCGATTTTTTAATCATTCAAATTTGTCTGGATGGTTGTTAACCTAAGAACACAACTGTCACCCTGCTTTAACAAAAACTCTATGTCTCACACTGTTTCTTCTCTGACCGTTCTGTGTTTGTCTGTTTTGGTAAACACATGACCGTCCTTGTTCTGTGTCATAGCCTTTAATTCCCTGACTTTTCTCTTGTGTTACATCCACATTTATTGGCTCTCAGATTTGCCTTGACACCAAAACAGAAAGGGCTCTATTTATGCTTTTATGACCTATTTTATTATCTGTGTCCACACAAGAGCTGGCTTTGTTAAGACTGAAGTGGTAGGACTTAAAACCAAAAACTAAATCTGGAGCTGATCTCAAGTAGTTATTTTAATTCTGAATCAATGATGAAAGGATGTTCCTCATTAAAACAGGATTAATCTAACAATCTCATTTAATATTGACACACTGTGTACTTTTATTACATCATTGATCATACCAGTGATTGATGACATTCCACTTTTATGATCTTTGAAGTTTTTATAGTTTTCACTTGGGATACGTTGCTTCTGCAGTGGGGCTGCATGGTATGAAAAGAAAATGTCATGAACATTGTTCAATACTTCAATAATAATACTGATTTAAAAAAACATGAAAGTGTTTAACTAACAGTATCTCTTTTTATCTGCTGGTCTTCGTGTTTTACTCAGTATTACATGTAACTCCTCAGTGTAGCTGAAAGAAAACTTGAGAGTCATGTGACTGTATGTGTGTCATACCTATAGGCCTCCATCCAACAGGTAAAATGTATTCATGCTGATTAATTTAACTGAAATATTATTCTTTTACCATAAAACAGGGCCTTCGAAACATTTCCATTTCAGGACCTGAAAGAAAAGATTGACGTCACCTGAGGACCCAAATGTAGGAAACTACATGAATTGCCAAAACGTCTTTATACACAAACTAATGATATTCAAAACAACACATTAAGAATATGAAATGAGAAATGTAGTCAAAGTTGCATGTACAACACTACCACATCAATGAACAGAGGGCCCCTCAAGCTACTGAGGGATGGCTGCAGAAAGGGTGCAGTAAAAACAAAGATGACTCTCCTGCATTATCGCTCAGCAGTAAGATTACTCAGACTGAATTACAGCGTTGCACTGGTTCTTTCTTTTCTCACCACCTCAAAAGGATGTAGATGTACGTGTTTTGTTTTTAACACAACCTTGGTTTGACACTTTGAAATGAGCATGTGCTCTTTCTCTCGTTCTCACCCCTTTCTCCGCTCTAATGAGAGGTATGTGGCTGGTTGAAGATCTATTCTAAACTTGGTTTTTGAAAGTGCTAATCTGAGGTCATGCTGAGAATTGAGTCTGTTTTTGTAACTGAATAAAAATGGTGGATAAACTTTCTTTGTGTGGCTCCACTTCTTCCTGTTCATTGCTGGAGTTTTGTTTTTGTATGTGACCTAGCACATGGCTAACAACGACAGTGGATTGTATTGGCTTTGGGTCAAGTCCTGCTCCTAGTGTCAAGGATGCTTTGGAAGGAAATGTGTCATGAGCCACAGTCTTGTCACAGCTGCTTAACATTTACTGGAAAATACCAATGTTAGTCACTAACTAACCAGTGACTCGCAAGACTAACAATTCAAATGCAACACAAGCCCATGACTTAATCTGGTTTACTTTCAATTCTCAAAACAATGTTTGTTGTAGCCCCGTCTTTGTCCAGAGGAAGAAATCTGACTCTACTTGATCTTGTGGATGTTTATTTTTGAGATGTTTGTCCAGTTTGTTAAATTTTAAGCTCTAATTAAAGCATCTGCTCTGCATTTCTAATGACTTATGTGAAGCCAATGTTTATTAATTACAAGTTTCTAAAACATTTTCCCACATTATAAACATTATAAACAGGCTATCTGAATCAAGGGAAGCTAAAGCTAAAGTAGTCCCTAAGTAAAGTTACCTTTGCACACTGTCAATTTGCAATCCCCCTCAAAAATGACCAGCTACCTCCTCTGGGTTGTGACCAAGCGGCAACCTCCGGTCCAAAAATATGAGTCCAATGCGGAAGTGCTAAAAACTGCAGTTCATCGAGGATTCCGCTTGAGGCTGGCTCCGTAAGTACCAGAAACCACATACAGGCTAATTCAAAAAAGACGATCTTTACAGCAGAAATAAACCTGTTTACAGCCTGGTACAAAAGACGAGTGTAGTCTGGATAGCTCATTTCTCGATCGGCTCACACTTTATGGGGGTGAATATTTTTTAACGCTGCAATTTCGAAGATATTGAGATTACGAGTCTTCCAATGAGAGGCACAGCTGACTTGATTGACAGGCGGGAACACTGTAGCTGTTGGCAAGGAGACTCAAAGCCTGCCTCTTTACATCACAATCGCTCAACAGCAGCACTATGGCTCCCGCCGACGATTGGCCTCAAAACAGCGCTTCAGAAACAGATGAGTGACGTCACGGATACTACGTCCATATTTGATACAGTCTATGTTGTGAGCTAAGATCTGTAAAGGCTGCTCTAATTAGGACCTTTGTGATATGTTTAATGCTCATCTGCAAAATAGCAGTTTGTTGCAAAGTCTGTTCTCCAGCAACCTTCTTGCTATGCTATTGTCTCTATAATCTTCTTCTCTGTAACAGATTGAAAGAGAGAAGCCACACCTGCTATACAGCCTTTTACAGACCAATTTGACAAAGTTATGAAGATGTTTCTCTCTTTTTTCTAATAGAAACATACATGTTAACTCTAATACAGTTACACATGACTCAAATCAAAAAAGATTGTCACTTGTATCTGTTTGTGAGTTACATCCCTCTAATTGTACAATGATCATTTTCTCTCAATTCCAGCCCCTGACTATAAACACATCATCAAGCCCCATATTTACTGTCCTGGTAAGCTTTTTGTTCTTCATTCTAGGACATGAGGGAAGATAGAAACTTAAGTGAAGCCAGCTTTATTCTGAAACACACCCTCTGAAGTATTTAATCCCGTAAATAAGAAGGGCAATAAAAGGTAATGGTGTGATTTAAGCTACAATGAAACACAGGCAGGCAGAGGCCAAGTTTGGATTAAACAAAAGGCTGTTTAATCTTAAGGATGACATGTTTGATCTTTTAAAATCAGTTCTCATCATTAAATAAGATTATTGTCGTAACATGAAGCAGAAGTTTTACAAATGTTATTCCAGTAAAATAATCTATCAGTAAATCATGTGAAATTTCTCACTGTCATCATCATTTTCATTACACAGTTTGTCATTTGTAAGAAACAATATGGCAACGAGAATCTGTGTCATGATTGGTTGTAGCGGAGCCTGCGTGTGGTTGGCTGAGAGCCAATTTGATTGACAGCTCTACCTGGGTGGTAGGAGGCAGTGACAGCTCTGTCGCTGTGGAAACAAACAAAGTGAGCCTGCTAGCCAATCAGATAAGAGCGAAAGCCCCAGGGATTCATCGAACACATGCTGAAGATTTCCTGAAGACCAAAACACACATGAGCACACACTCATGCACACACACATACACACACACACACACACACACACACATATATATATCTTCTTTACTTTTTAGTTGGAAGTATGGGTGTGTATGTGTTTAAGTTTATTTATGTGTGAGTGTGCCTTAGTGTGTGCGTTCACCCCGTGTGGTGTGGTCTTCTGTCGACACTGTCTCGGGGTCATTGACGTAGTTGTCATGGGAGAGTGCTCTCTGGACCTGCGCGTTCGCACACGTACGAACACACACACACAGGCTAATGTGACGGGGTCAGCTTGTATTAAAAGATTAAATAAACAAAGCTTTCCACACCACCAACCCACCGCAGACAAGACCAGCAGACCGAGATGGAGAACACGGCGGGAGGAAATGTGTGAATGTGAGGAGGTGGAGGTGCGAGGGGGACGTAGGAGGAAATATCTTTCATGTCTCAGAGCAGCAGGTTGGGTTTGTGTGTGTGTGTATGTGTGTGTGTGTGTGTGTGTGTGTGTGTGTGTGTGTGTGTGTGTGTGTGTGTGTGTGTGTGTGTGTGTGTGTGTGTAAAGTCCTGCTTGACATTGTGAGGTCAATCACACCTGCATCAGGGAAGTGACCTTTATCATTCTGATGTTGCCTGACCTTTGACCTTTTTATAGGAACAGTATCACATTAATCATACATTCAAAACAAGAACCCTCCACTGTATGACTACTCACCCTGTCTGCATTGTATTTTGCAAAACTACCCACGACATAGAATTCCACTTATCAACTGGCTATAAACGAATACAATCAAGATGACGCTAAGCAGTGATTTAGAGAAGATTTTATTCATTTAAAAATTATTTATTTATACACCTTTAAAAAATGAGTCCCAGATTTGTCAGTTGGTTGGGTTGAATTAACATTAAACTCAACAATTTCATAGTAAAGTCTTAACATTAGCCCGCTTTACTGTAATAAAGTGACTGAAGGCATTTTCACAACTGGATTGTTGCAGAGAGTTTTCTGTGTTTATTTCTGCTGTAAAGATCATCATTTTTGAATTTGTTTGTATGTAGTTTCCAGTCATTCTGGAGCCAGCCTCAAGTGGACACTCGATGACCGGCAGTTTTTAACACTTCAGCATTGGCTTCAATTCCCATTCACTCTTTAGAGAGAAAACCCGGCATGCCACTATGCAAACTGCATCCAGTATGCATGACATTAATTTAGCTGTGCAGTGGGAAAATGACACTGTGATGTAATGAGGACAGCCCAATGATGGTGTGTGCTTTAGCCCGCTTTGCAATAATGACGTATGAACACAGAACGACCCACGTAATAAAAAAAAAAAGCAACGGTGTATCCTTTATTTATCTGAATCAAAACAAAACAAACCACCCATAGGTGTGACAGCTCTAATGACTTATTTCTTTAAGTATTCTTAAGTATCATTATGACCAGCTAGCAATTTGTACCTGGCTTTGCTACTTGCAGATTACGTGTTGAATCTTACCTGACAGTCTGCAATGAGCCACTGGTGACTTCACAAGCTTTGGTTGCAAGGAACGCCATCTGCCTAACAGTTTGCATTGCTTCAAGATATCCCTGAGAAATTAAAAAAGAAATAACCCCTCACTGCATATCACCGGTTTAAAATGGCATTTAGGAGCCCACTTTACTCACGAAATTCTGCGTTTCTGTCCATCTTTCCTGCATGGCACCAACCACAGAGCCATAGAATGCATGCTTCGCCCTCTTGTAACAAAACCATGCAGCTTTTCTCTCATTTTACAAGCTTGTCCGATCACACTAAATGAGTTACAACGTCAGAGCAAACATCTATTTCAGAGCCTGTGTGCACACTTCATGCTGACCAAGCAGCCTGTCCATGTTGTGCAGTCAGAAAACAGGATCATGTGCAGGCTAATACGCACTGGACAGTTTGTAGACGTGTTAACTCTCATACTCCTCCTGGTCTGATCCATGTATTTGTTGTCTTTCTCTCCAGCTCCAAACATTCCTCCCTCTGTCCTTTACTCTATCCCAGTCAGCCATCTTGTTCTCTCCCTGTCACTCCGCTCTCTGTCTGTTTATCTTTCTTTCTTCTTTCATTTTGCTTGCTTTATCACGTCTCCTCAGCCTTTGCTCCCCTCTCTGTTTATTTCATTCTCTGTCTCTCTGTTTCTTTCTGTTTATGTCTCTTTCTCCTGTCTGTCCTTTTTTCTCTGTCCTTCGTTTCCTTCGTGTCTTTCTCTCTCTCTCCGGCCGTCATAAATCGCTCCCTTGTTGGCTGTTGAAGTGTGAGGAATGGCAGATCTGATGGTTTCTCACAGCTGTTGGAGGCTTCTCGCAGCTTCAGCTGACTGCTCTGCCCTCGGTGCTCCTGGCTTTCAGATCTTCAGGCAAAATATACAGAACAGAAATACAGTTTTAAATATTTGAACTGCTTTGATGTGTGCTTGGTTTATCTTGCTGAACAGAACAATGGACGCATGTCATGCAACAATACGATAAATCTGACACATTTGTGGTTCATTTTGCATCATTACCTTTACCATTTGGGGGACTTTTACAGACATTATTGACAAAAGTGAACTAATAACTTAAAGGATATTTTCTTCTGCAAAACTTGAAATCCTTATTTTAAAGCAGAGAAGAGAAAATGTCAATAAAGTCAGTCTTTATGCTCTGCAACCATAGAGAACCCAGTCAGAATAAGACAAATTTTGTTATCAGAATCCAACCTGAGTTATGCTAAAACCACTTCCCATTATGTATGGACATGTACTAACTCCTCATTACTGGTGCGAGATGAGTCCTTGAACAGATGTCATCATTATGAACTATTTCTAAACAGGGCAGAGCAAAAAAATCACAATTTCATGGTTATCCCACATTTGCAAGATAGACATCATGAAAGTCCGAATTTATCACAAAAACTGAAATTCATTATTATTATAGGTTAGCAAACATAGCGTTATTTCTCACTACGGCTACATTTGATGTATTGGATGGAGGCATGGGTATAATGGTCATGCTTTCATACCATTTTGATGCAGTCACATGATGCTCAAGCTTCATGAGCTTCTTGAGGAATGAGTCTCTGAAGGCTGGGTATGACATCAAAAGCACATGCTTCAGTGTAATATTTATGGCATGACAGTGGACAAGGCAACAGAGACCTGTGCTATAATAATAGGTTTATGCATGTATGTCAACTAGGGAAGCATGATATATATCTGTCCAATACATTTATAACAGATAATGAGAATATTTTTGTTTTATTACATTTTCTGTTAACCAAATTTGATCCGAAACAGCTGATATGAATGACATTAGTGTACCTGTTGTATGCTAATATGCACCATTTGCAATAAGCTTATGTTTTGTACCTTGTATTATTATCACAGTTTAATTGCTGATATACATTTTTAAACTGTGAAGACCTAGTCAAATACCTTATCTGCTGTTTTGTGGTACTAGCCTGCTAGCATTAGCATGTCAACAACTCTGGTCATGCAGTAATCATTGCCAAATCTAACAAAATGTTTCCTATGTCTTTGGCAGCTTTAGAGAACCAGTTTCAACATCGTATGTCCTGTCCATGGTTGACTTCAGTGTAGCTTTGATGCCCTTGGTGTCTGTAAATTTGGCAGCAGGTGTTTTGAGTCTATTTTTAGTAATAATATTCATACCTACACAAAGTGTATGACCTGTAGCTATATTTAAACTGACTCAACTTAAGTTGTTCTTTCATTTATAAGCTACGTCACACTTCCATTATTCCCATGTAGTGTTATCATGTTAGCAGGTAAACATGGGTGGTGTCATACTGTAATCACTGTCTCACCAAACCCTCTCACACCTCGTGCCTGTGAAGGTGACGGCTCTGTTCTTGACACGCAGTGTCCTGTGTCAGCACAGTCTCGCAGCACATCGCCAAATATCCCATCTCCATTCCCCACACACTCACCCTTTCATTCCAGACCAAGTCTCAGTAGGGCCAGACCATTCACACAAAGCACAGTGTGATCCAGTGCCCAACATGTGAGCCATTCAGGGATACAGTGTGCTCAGTACACTTTTATTACTTCTATTACTAGTATTATGCGTTAAAAGAAAAGATCCAAAGAAGAGAGCAGTTTCAATGTGGCATAGCCTTCACTCTCTCAGCATTACACAGACAGAACAAAGAGAGGTTCACATCATTATTATCACCTACAGGGATAAACAACCTGTGACCTCTCTCTTTCTCACCCCATCCTTCTTCCTCACTCCCTCCCTCCTCACTTTCACTCCCCCTGTGCTCCCTCACCCTGACTCCTCCATCTTCTCTCCTCTCATCTTTCTCTTTGACTCCTTCCTCTTCTCATTTCTCTCTCTCTCTCTCTCTCTCTCTCTCTCTCTCTCTCTCTCTCTCTCTCTCTCTCTCTCTCTCTCTCTTCTCGCCCCCTTTGAGTGAATAGTGATCATGTCTGGCATTTCATCGGCTCTTTGCACTTCTCTCCTCTATTAAGATTGATGGGCTGCTTGGCTATAAATGAGCATGCTAAGACTTGGACAGGGCCATGGTCAGACAAAGGCTGCACACACACAAACACGCATACACATGCACAAGGACTCACACACTTGGACACTCACATGCACCTTCCCTATTAGTAGCAGAATGTCAGAGTGGGGCCCAGTAAGAGGCACTATTTTTGCTACATTGAGGTGAACACACACAGAAGATATACACATACAAACACACTCACCCACACACGCAGACGTGACCCTGTCAGTCACCTCCAGCAGCGCCTGCAGAGGATCAGTAACCAGCACACTGCTGACTATGTCGTCCTAATCTCCACAGACCTAATCTCTATTTCTAGATTCTGCATGACAATGTACAATCTGTATACTTCAGGGTCTTGAATAACATAAGGGGTGTTTTCATTTCTGCCTGCTGTTTGAAGTTTGATTAGTATTGACCAAAACATATCAGCAGGCTATGGTGTATGCAAGACTCAACAATACATGTGGTGAGCAAAATCCGGCTGCAATCCACCATAAGTAAATCCTGGCTCCTCTTGTCAGTAATCTGATGACGATCTATTTATCTTTATAGAGGTCCTTAAAAGTACGAAAGTCAATCAGCTTTATTTCCAGAATGAATTTCTGACATCTGCTAAACAAAGCAGCATTTTACAAGTTGTTTTCTTTTCCTCTTTTATACAAATCTGTGTCATGATGTTGTTACTTTGGCAAACTTAATGATCGTGAATTGTGGGCAATTCACAAGAAAATAGTTTTTTTTCTTCAGGCTCACACGGCTGAAGTAAGCAGGAGTGAGGCTTCTGTCTAAATTAACGCTAACCCTTGGCTACATCATGATGTCTGAAAAGTTAGCATGTATCGAACAGTGTCATCAGATAATAATGGATGATTGTTACTGTTCGGTTCTGAGATTGCTACAAATCCTTATTCACTTTACAAACATAGCAGGTCTAGACCTTACTCTATGTTAAATTATTAACAAAGACCCAACATCAAGACAGGATAAGATCCAGTCCCCTCTTACTGACAGGACCCGATCTCATCTCATCTTAATCCCCCATAGCATAGCTAGTTACAGCGGCAAGGAAACACTTCCTTTAACAGGCAGAAACCTTAAGCAGAACCAGAAGCATGTTAGAAAGCCATCTGCCAGAGAGAGAAAGAGAGAGAGAGACAGAGACAGAGACAGAGACAGAGAGATGGATAGTTGCAGTTTTAGCTGCTGGAGTCTGGAACGTCCACAAGTATTAGATTGATAACCCTATGTGAGAGTAGTTTGAGTCCTGCAACTTCACAAGTATGCAATAGGTTTAAGATTGATTTAAAAGGGAAAATGTTTAAAAAATCTAAAAATAACAAGGCTAGAATTCATAGTCCATGATGATAATTTTAGGAGGTCCAACATCAGATGAATGCAATTTTCAATTTTGAGTATTTGTTCAAAGAGCAACTCAAGAAACTTGAGAAACTCTTGAACTTTACAGAGTCTTAAATGTCTCCTGAGTATTCAGTGGGAACGTTTTTACACAGAGTCGCTTAACTGCAGAGATCTCTTCTTTCCCAAAACAATCAGACTCTGTGATAGATACCGATAAAAACCCTGGAGAGAGTAGCTTCATTTGAGTGTTTTTCCAAACACTCTTCTTCATGGACACAGGCTTACAGGAGGGTCTGCTAGCTGAGCACAACTAACTTGTTTGACTGTACTTAGTTTATGTAAAGGTAAAGATTCCTTTAATGTTCATTGTTCAGAGCCAAATTTCCTCGGAAACCTCCACCTCTTTAGAATAGCTTTTAATGCCCTGCTTTAGCAGCTCAGCCCTGTTTTAATGTCTGACGTAATCATTCAATAAACTTCAAACCAGTAAGTTCCTCTTTTCTTTGGTGCTGCTGTACCAGCAGGTGTTCAGGTCAAGTGTGAATAAATCCCCCTAAAAAGTCTTGAGTCCCTCAAACTGTCTCCTTAAGGCAGCTGTGAATATTTGTCCTCCGTTTGGATATGTGTTTGGATCGTAAGCGACATGGCCACAGATCACATGGTTAAAGAACTGATAGACATTTACAAGACATGGCAGAGCCTGTCCTTTCATTTTGGCTCGACGCTCAGTCTGTCGGTCTTCTCAGTGTCTCACATAAACACGCAGTGTTACATACTGACTATGAAGTGTGTACATGTGTATTCTCAAGTGTGTGTGTGTGTGTGTGTGTGTGTGTGCGTGTGTGTGTGTGTGTGCGTGTGTGTGTGTGTGTGTGTGTGTATGTTTTTCCATATTTATAACCTTTCAGATCTGTGGAGAGGTGTTCACGTTCTTTTTGTTGACATGGAAAGATTACAGGAAAATATCATGTCGTTATTTCTCAACACCAGATCGTAGATCAGAGTTCATGTGGTGTCTAATCGGGGGAGTACTGAGAAATACGCCCTGCGGAGTGGACCATAAATCAGCCTAGCTGGGGGAGATTTGATGACAAAGATTTAACTGCTGTAAAGGACACCCTGAGCCTCAGATTCTTGCAACTGTCATCAAATACTCGCCCGGCCATTAACAGGTCACGCAGCAGTAGCTGAACTGCGGCTGCAACACTATCAGCACGCCCACCCTCCACTTGTCACCAGCTGAAGCCCACCCCACAGCACAGGTGCACATCCTGGAACAGCAGAGGAATCTCTTTGCTCCGACATTCAGTCCTGTCCTCTCCCCTCCATAAATCTTTGGCTCTTTAAATTGAGAAACTCTACCACATGCAAGCTTGATCTGAGTGCTGAAAATAATCCTGACATCTTAACAGGCATCTTTCTCTGAAATACAATTTAGGTATTGACACATATTCAAAGGTCATTACACAGTTCCTGCTTGGGAAGCCTGTGATGGTCCTTTTGTACTGTGGCTGATCAGGGCAAATATGTTGTAATGGCAGAAAAAGTTTCTATTGTGAAAACGGGCTTAAAATTCAAGAGAGAGAGTGAAAAAAGTGAATTCAGTTGATTTTAGATCATAAAACTCAGAGTCTGAGGGCTAGGACTTACCAGCTACTGTGCAAAATAAAAAAAAGTATTTTAAATACTGGATTGACAGCTTGGTTATAGTAACCGCAGTTGCTTTCAAAGCTAGTTGGCCCAGTTAGCAGTGCAGTTAGCAGTACTGTTAGCTGACTCCACCCAATGTAAGGGCCCTGAGGATTAGGTGAAGCTTGTTGTTTTTACTGGCCAAGCACGGGAGCATCAGACCACCAGACTTGGAGATCTTGTTGGGCCCTGGGCAGGGCATAACATACAGATTATGGTAGGTAGGGAACAGTTAGAGACGGTTGTTACCGTAGACCGTGGCTCCAGGGGCTGTTTAACACAGAAACATTTTCAATAGAAGACAGTGAACCCTCATTGTGTTTTGGGCAACTAAACATGCTTTTTGACCTTGTGTAAACAAGTGATATCATCTGAAAACGGTTACGTCAAGTAGCCATGCGAGGGTAAGAGGACAATATCAACAATGGCGGAAAACTGAGCTGTGTTTGTGCTGCTGGCTCTTCTGAGTTCATTAAAACTTCCCCACAAAGTTAACAGTTTTCAAGCGTGCGTTTGAACTCACCACTCTGTAAAGAACGGCTTTACTCGCAGGTGCATGGTGCTCTTTGGGGATGTTTTATAACATTGTTTTATATGCTGTCATGTGAACAGTGTCTTTTAAAAAACGCAAAGTTAAGACTTCATATTTTTAATGGGGCCATCCACGTGTAAATAAGGCCTAGAGCTGAGTTTCCACCAAGTGGTCTGGTTCAGTTTGGTGCAGTAGGTACACTTTCATTCGTGTTTCTACTGTCAAAAGTTGGGAAAGGTATTGCCCAAGAACCAAGCCTTGCCACCCTATGTTTTTGGCATCCTACTGTTGGGGTACCAAGCGTACCTATCTGACCCTAAAGACTTGATGTTATTTGATCAGTAAAATTATTTACCTTTAACGAATATGTCTCCATTTGATATTACGATTTTGTTCATATCAGGGAATGATTTCAGGTGTTATACAGGTGTCTAGGGGTGGTCTTATCAGGAATTGATGTTGTTAAAAACTGTGTGCTTAACCAGCTACAGAGAGAGAAACAGATGTGGATTCTCAGAGAGAGGGAGTTCCCACAAGACTATATATTTTCTGTAACCTGATGTTATTAATAAATAACATTATTTACCTGTAGTCAGATTAATTTTCTTTTACAACAGAAGTTCACCATAAGTTCAAATAAAGCTTTCTGCAAGTTACTTTTTTATCTATTTACCAAATAGCTATCCTGGACTCAACTTCAAAATATAAGCATTGTGTGAAAAGGAAAGCCTCTCCACAGCAAAAATGGATCAGGCTTTTGTTTTGAAAAACACCCAGGAGTACTTTCATACTATATTGTTCTTGCTGTGACATAATGATAACTGATGGAAAGCCAATACAGCCATCAGCTTATTATTTTACTTTGTATTTTGGCAGAGATTTAAAAATTAAAAACTATTCTCCAGATTTTTGGCGCGTGAGACACACATGAGACTCACTGCTCACGCCTGCAGAATGAATGGTCTGATCAGTTAACATGCATGCCAAAATGAAAATGAAGCCATTCAGAAGCTGTCACGTAGCAAACATGCTTCCTCCGTGAAGCACCCAAGGGTATACTTGGCTGTTGAAACACAAGCAAGATAAGGGTCTGCTGTACCAAACCGTACCAGAAACACACCAGAACATCACAGAGCCTGAAGACACGGGCTGGGGGAATGGGTGGGGTGGTTTAATTACTGATCTTGGAGGGATGAGAAGGGTTTTTGTCCATCCTGTCCCAGCCCTGGCTCCCCCTCTGGCCTGCAAACTTGTTCCTCACAGTTAGGGATGGGTACCTTTCACATTTGAACCGATACGGTACCGATACCCAGTACCTGGGAATCGGTGCCGGTACTCAATGGTACCAATTTTCGGTACTTTTGTATGTTTATGTGGTAATAAATGTTAATTAAAAAAAATATATATATCAAATTTGTTTAATTTCAAATTTGTTTAATTTAACATGTTCATTTAATTTAACATGAAATGAACAGAAACAGGATTATATAGGTGATTAGATATATTATCAATGAACACACGTGAACGCCTGTGAACGGGAAAAGTCAGTTCTCCGTCTCTGTATAACAACAGGACACACAACTTACTTGTTGGGCATTCACGCACACAGGAACAGTTATAAACAGGGCAGGAAGTCGGAGCGAGAGAGATCCTCTCAACCATAGACGGTATGAAATAAACGTAATCCTCCTGTAGTTCTGCCTCACTGTGAGTGTGCGCACCTGTCAGCTGCAGGCTCCGTTTGGCGCGCTCCCGCGCAGATGCAGCGAGCAGAGACGTCCAACCGATCAGTCTCTGACTTTATTACAGGGCGAAAGTATGGAAACTCGCCTCCTCTTCCACTCCCTCACAGTCACAGGGATGCGTTCAGGTACCGAAACATGGTACCGTTTGATTTTACATGGGTCGGTAGTACCGACGGAATTCGGTCGGTACCTATAAAAGTACCGAATTCGGTACTCATCCCTACTCACAGTAGCCAAAAACTTCATTGATTTTATTTCCAATTAAATTTGATTTAGTATATCCTCATATAATAAATTAGGGTTGAGTAGGCTCCATTTGTTTCAGGCTTCTACAGCTCTTTTTATATATTAACATGATGACAATGAGGACCTTGTCGTGCACTTTTCTTTGTTTTGAGCTTTCATGGTGAATGCATTGATTTTGGATTTGCAACACATATCTCTTCCTCAAACTGTCCTCAAAAAACTCAGTTTCCCCTTTACTTCAAGATAAGTTTGTCTCAACCGCCATTTGTGATTCAAATATCTCTTCCTCATCAGATACGAACAGACCACTTTTTTATGTCTGACAGTTTCTAGTTTCTTTGCCAAACCTTATTCTGGGCTTTAGGGAACTTTCTTGTCACAACATAACATGACCTCACCTGTGGACTCCCCCACTCATATGCCCCGTCACGTTCACTACGCCACAAGTCTTTACTGAGCACGCTCAACCACGTGGTCACGCTGTCGGCCTGTATGGTAATGCACACTTCAATCACACAGGACGCTAAAACCACATAACTGGCCTCTATGCTAATGCTAACTTGTGTGTTGAGAGCTCAGAGTAGCCAATTCCCCGAGGGAAGAATGGCAGCAGAGGAAAGATATGGTAAATAGGTTTATTCCATTTTCTCTACACTCACTGTTTGCGGCTCCAAAGACCAACATGTTGTTCATGGGAAACATTGAGGGCAACAGTTTTTCCAGCTTCGCATTAAAGCTTGTGTAGCTTATTTCCGATGTTGGAAATTTGAATTTCTAATATAGTCTACTCAGAAAGTTTCCCATGTACAGTATGACTGACTTCTAGAGGGCTGTACTTAAGTGTTTGTCACTTATGTCCATTTGCCAAACTGTAACTGTTTTGTGTAAACACTGACTGCAAAGGTCAGTGCTGCTGGTGGTGTTCAGCAACAACCAGTGGTAAGTAGAAGTTTTCATGTTTAAGGCTTGAAAACTGGCAAAGCACTTGTTTGTGTGTGCACTTATGTAACTACATGCACATATTGCTTCATGAAAAATGTATTTTGTAATGTTTGGTTGATATAAGTCATGTTTATAGTGATGTCATGACAACAAACAGCAACAAACTATAAGCCTGCAGACCCAGCAGATCAAGGTTTTTGCTCTCTCTGTCATTCAAGCTTCACTTTTGTAGTGTATGTCTATATTAGTAAGTCTGAGCTGGCATGAATACCCACCCACACATGCAAACACACTCTGAGCTGAGGACTGATGCCTCTCAGCTTTGATTTGATGCCTCAGAGCTTTGGGGGTATTCAGTGTCATGATGAGATGCTTTGGCAGTGCTGCAAATATTTATGTGTGGCTAATGTTAACATTAAATCAGAGAGCAGCCTAGTTTGGATAATTATAGATATTACAAGCAAAGATGATACATTAAACACTGCGGTTTGTACTGCTGTCAAATTTAGTGTGATGACACGTTGAAATATCAGATGAGAAATGAAACAAGATCTTTGGCTTAATAGATGAATTCAGCTTTAATTTGACTAACGCCTCTCTATCCTCTAAACTTTAACATTAAAACAACCAAGAGGCTCTGACAGACTGTTGGAGGGGGGGCTAGAATCATAGATTGTATAATATATGGACGTAGTATCCGTGACGTCACACATCTGTTTCTGATCACTGTTTTGAAGCTGATTGTCTGCGGGTGCCATATTGGAAACGCTTAACACAACTAAACTATGTCTGAGCTAGTGTGAGGTAAAGAGGCGGGCCTTTAGCCTTTTCGCTGACAGCTTCAGGGTCTCCGCCTGTCAATCAAGTCAGCCACGACTTGAAAGGTCGTAAGTTTGATATCTTCAAAAATAATCTGAAGTAAAATCGTTTAAAAAAAATTCCCTTGTATGTGCTTCATAGTTTAAGACCAGAGGTTGCCGCTTGGCTAGAATGCGCAGGCAGAATACTGGCAGTCCTGGCGTTAATTATTGAGATTCCCAATAAGGACTTACCCCACCTCCTCTGAGTCTCTAGTTTAAAAAAGTGGACAATGCTTTTGGATACATGTTGTATATTTACACAATGCAAAAGTTATAAGAAAGTATTAGTTAAAAATCCACATGTAGGGGTGATGGATTAACTTGTTGGTTCAACTCCCTGCCATGACCCTTTACTGCTTGTCATCCCCCACTCTCTGCTCTCCACATTTCCTGCTTCTCCAAACTTGTCACATCCAATATAGGGGGGGAAAAAAAGTATATGATTACAAAATAATGCAAATTTGAAACAATCCTAATTCAATTATTTTTTCTCAGTTAAGTTTCCATGTGAAGCAGATAATTGCAAAAGAGAACTTGAACTAGTTGTAGCACAAAGACAAAAAAAATGTAAGTGTCTACTGCCCAACCTCCACCACAGTGCTGTATAAGCACACACAGGGAGACCAGTATTGAGATATTGAGAGGTTCAGTGTAAAAGTGAAAAGGCATACTTATAACAGAGCTTCATAACATGTAGGGCTTATGTTATCGTTTAGTTTGTATGAAATGTGTTGAGTTTGAGATTGTTCATTGTCTCTAGAGGATGAACCAAATGGAAAGAGACATGAATCATTTATTGACTGGCAGAGGTTTGTTACAGCAGAATCTGCATGAAATATTTCTTATATTGTGGTTTGGATATCATAAAAAATGTTGATAGTGATTGTTCTTGATCTCAAGAGGATGAACCAAATTGGGGAAAATCATGGATCATTTAGATTTGCAGAAGTTCGTTGTTCCAAGAGGATGAACCATAAAGAAGGGACTGTGGATGAATTATATACTGCTGTATTCAAGCCAACGCTTCTTCCTGCACATAACTTTACAAGATTATATTAAATGTGCACAGATCTCAATCAAAATATCCTTCAGCAGCACTAGTTTGGATGGTTGTGTCCCTTTTTATTTTATGTTGACCTAAGTTTAGAGTTTGTTTAACTTGACAGAAATCTTGAACACATACATAGTGCTCCTGTTCCCTGCCTCCCCTTCTGTCCTCCTCCTCCTCCCGGCGGATAGCGTGACAGATCTGTCACGTCGGCACCTGGTCGTACACAAGTGTTAATGTCCCCACCTCGGCCGAGAATCACTAAACCACTGACACCACGCAGAAGTGTGTCCAGCTGATTACATGAGAAGATCTGCAGCTATAAACTAAATTTAAAATGTTCTCCCTACTCAAGACACCCAGAAAAGCTCAGCTCTACATAAACAGTCAGGCAAAAAGAGCATTGTGTTTTATTGTGCTTATTTTTTGTTTTGTTTTCCATGTGTGTTTCAGTGTGTGTGTGTGTGTGTGTGTGTGTGTGTGTGTGTGTGTGTGTGTGTGTGTGTGTGTGTGTGTGTGTGTGTGTGTGTGTGTGTGTGTGTGTGTGTGTGTGTGTGTGTGGTACGGATGCACCAGGCGGGGGTCCCGTCCCCTGTCACTCAGAAACAACAAGCCAATCATTCCTTGGTTCTAAAATAAGCTCTCGTCCCCCCCTTCCGTCCTCTCTCCCCCTCACATGTGCTCTCCTCGTCAGCACCTCTCACCTTCAGAGTGACAGAAGACATCTGAGGGGGGGCAGAGGAGGTGAGCAGGAAACGGGTGACAGCAGGAGAGAGGCAAGAACTTCAGAGGCTGGGGTCAGAAATTTGGGAAAAATCATTAGACATAACAAGTGCAGTGCAGCAGTAGGCGTTATCCGTTGTCTCATGTCAATCTAATGCTGGTGAGCTAGAATATCTATCTGCTAAATCAAAGAAGAGGGTTTTTTATTGGATCACAGGGTTAACAAACGGATTTGTTTTCATGGTTGAACATTTAATAAAATGTCAGCAGTGTAGTATCATTACATTGTCTCTGCAAAAGACCAGATACACGCAGTTTGTGGGATGTTATCCATCAATATTACAAGAGGAGGGGTAGGAACTGTTGAATCTCATAGCTCATTTGAAAAACAGACAAAGTATGATGCAGCAAAGTTACTATCAGAATTGGCTATCAGCTAAATTGTTTTTAACGCATCAGTAATGGCCCTGATTGTTTTTTACAATCTAATATTTTCGTTTCTGACCATTTTTTATTTGATTTAATAGAGCAATGTCTGTTGGCATGTTCAGGCAAGCAACTGAAGCTGCTCTCTTAACACCTGACGTGTCATTCTGAGCAATCAACTAAAAACCATATCTCCAAAATGTGGTGTCTACTCAAACTGCAAGCTTTCCTTTCCCTCTGCTCTATCACTGCCCTGCACCAGTACAACACTCATACCTTCAGGCAGCCCCACCACCTCCCCAACATCCACCTGCAGGCTCTAGCTTCAGATATTATCTAATCTCTTCTCAAATATCTGCATGTGAAATAAATCTGTGAGGAGTGATGTGGTGAGAGCCTCCACTTCGAACATAAACAATGTTCTGCTGCTGCAATAAACATCCAGACCATTACAAATGTGAGTTGTCTGACTTGACGTTAGATATCTCACGTACGTTTTTGGCTTTGAGATGAGGTTTACTTCAAACAAGCCAATATTGACTGTTTCCCTGACAGAGGATCGAACCTCAGACTTTGTGATCAAGAGTCCAGTATTTCTTGATCCTACCTTTCATCCACTTTAGTCATTTTAGAAGTGTAAAGCTGCTGGCCAGCTGCGATTTCTTTACACAAAAATTTAAGGTTTAGTTTCCTTTTGTCTTTTTTTGTATGGTGATGATATGAAGATAACATCTGAGTGGCAGCTCAAGTTTTTGGTGTCTCATTTTTTTTATTTTTGATTTGTCTATCTTTACTGACATACTTCAGTCCAAGCTATTGATACTCATGAAGTCTGTTGCATTGTTACTGAGTATGAGTTACTTCAAAATACTGCTGTATTTGGTCTTGGTCTCTCTCAGTCTTCAGCTGGTGTGCTTGTTCAGGTGTTAAAATGGGTTAAAATGACAAAGCTTCAGTGACCGCGAACAGCTCTCTGAAAAAAAAAAGTCTTGGCTTATACTTTCAGCCGAGTAGTATGACTTTGGAGGAAGACGAGGGAGGGGGGCAATTCTCAGGGATCGACATGAACTTTGAAACTGTGAGGTCACACACTCGCTGACAACTCAACCACCTGTTGCCACACACACACTCACACACACATATCAGCACCCTCACACCCACAGCTAGATTCACTGCACACCCTGCCTTGTGTGACTAGTCAATTCAGCAGAGTTGAAGGTGTTAGTTTGACCATAACACAATAAGGATAGTGTGTTACATACATTTACTGTATGTGTGCATGGACTGCGTGTGTGTATGCGTAGGCTGAGAGTTGGAATTTTTTTTCTCCCTTTAGTATTTTTTACTGCTCTGGCATCCAAAGCTTGTTAAAACTCTTGTCTTTGTTTGTTCTATCAGGCACAGTGACATGCACTATTACAAACATATATAAAAGTGACAATGCATCAAAATTTAAATTAAAAACCCACACACATCAATGTTAAAAATAGCCTTCAGAATTCAGTTAAATTGGTAGAGTATTGATTACATTTGAACAAAGTGACATGAATAGATATACTTTATTTGGCTCAAAAAGGTCACAGGACAAGTTAAGGGCGTGCTGATATAGCGCATTTGCGGAGGAAAGCTTTTTCAGGCAGGTTCAGGGTTGGCCGTTGCGTACCTGACCCGGTGTAAAGAGCAGAAGCAGGTGCATTGAGGTTTTTAAGTGCGAAGGGTCACACAGACCTTTATATACACATCCCTCCTTCCTCCACTATATACAGAGTCATCATGTGCAGTTACGTTTTGTGTCACACGAGGAAAGACGTACTTCAGCCTGGCATCCAAGCAGCTGTTTCACGTAAACGTCTGTCAAACCAGACGTAGAAGACGTAGCTCAGTCTGTCATCAATCATTGTCCTGCAGCTTTAACTTTGTCAGTCCATAACTGTCACTGGGATGTCTCCTGTGGCCCTCGTCATGGCCATGATGTCATTGTGGGAGTCTGACACAGGTTCTGGGGTTGTGTGTGTAACTTCTTTTTAAGTCTGAGAGGTCAGGAGGTCCTGCCTGTAGTGCAGTTTGTAGAGGAACTTAAGCTACATGTTGGATTGAGAACAACACTAGGCATGTAACAACAAAGAATTAAACTTAATATGTCCCAAAAAACTTGTTCAGAAGTAGTGTTTCCTAACTCAATCCAAAGATTGCATTTTCAAAGAGGCAAAGAAGAATACTGTGTAAGGATTTAAAGTACTGTTCAGGACCTGGCCAGCGCTTGAAGTGCTCGGTTGAGTGCTTGGGCCAGCCCAGTTCCTGCCTAGTCCATATTCAGCTCCAGTTCAGTCTCTTTTGTTACATCTTTTGGACTTCTTCACCAAAGTCACAGGAAGTTTGTCTCTTCAGTTTCCACTGCTGCTGCATGTCCTAGAGAGCATGCAGAAGATAAGAACTTGTTAAAATATTCCCTTTGGTTCAAGAAGTCTTGACGAGCTCTTTGTTCCCACAAAGGCAGTGGCCTCCTCTGTATGTGTCTGAAGCTCATTCAGCACATGGATGATACGTTTGTTTGAAGTCTCAACTGGAAGCAACTTTCATCCATTTCAGGTTATCATTTTATTTTCACGACGACCCTAAATGTCTGGAGTCAAATTCAGCCCATGTGAGCGGTGACCTGTGAGGCCCCTCCTGCTTGGCTACCTGCCAGTCCTAAAGTCCGAGAGTCAAACAAGAAGCCTTGCTGTCCTCCACTGAGCACGCCCAGACTGTCTGTTAGAGTCCCACTGGGAGAAGAGCCAAGGAAGGGGCTTGGATGATTGGCAGTGGCAGCGGCCGCCATTTTATCAGGGCTGGCAGCAAGACGTGGTGACGGAGGGAATGTGTAACCGTACAGGCTGTAGGGTGGTGTGTGGAGGCGTAGACCGGCGTACCCCTGCGGGGTGGGGTTGGTTAGATAGCTGAGTTGAGAAGCAGGGAGAGGCAGGGAACAGAATCCTTCACTTTCATACGCTGATGGTCCTCTGGGAGGGGGGAACGGCTCTGGAACATTGCTGTAGCGATGGAGAGGGTGTGTGGGTCTGCTGCAGGTGTAGTCAGGAGGGCTGAGAGGGCAAACCTGGAAAGGTGAGGAACATGGGGATGTGGAGAGGAGGTGAGGTGAAGCTCCATGAGGGATCCCTACAGAAACAGAGGCAGATAAAAGGAGGTTAAACTTTAGTCCACTCATGAGGTGATGATGAAGTATTGTGATTGTATCAGGGAGATCATTTGAGACTTTGGGACATCCCCTAAAGTGAGCTATGAATATTTTTCCTGTTGTGGCCGGGCAAAGTACTGTTACTCATATGCCACTTTCACAGATGCAATGCATGTGAAAATACAGTGATCTGTTCATTCAACAGCCTCTAAGCAGCCAGATCACTAGTATGAAGTCTACTTGATGTCCAAGTGTGTCGATTTGTGAACACAGTAGGCCATTGTCTGGAGAGTTCATGACGAGTTGTGTTGATGATGATATTCATGTTGCAGAGTTTCCCTGCTGTGTGTTTTGTCCGGTTTGCCTCGGTAGCCTTATTAGAGTTTTCCAGTCTTTGGTTTGTGTTGCAGACAGTCTCTTATACATGCTGTAGTGACATCAATGCAAAATAGTCATTTTAATGAAGTAGTCCTCTTCCTGCTGTTGCTGCACACTCTCTTAACCACACAGAGTATTTCCAGTAGTGAGGACATGTCTGATGTAGAAAACCTCTTGATGTTTGTGACACGTATTAAAGGTGAAGTCCAATGTACTGTATGTCCAGATCTAATGTCTGGTTGCCTGAAAATCTAACTAGCTTAAACAACATATCCTGGGCAAGTTGAGGTGGTAGTTTGTTTCAGAGAGGAGACTTTTTACGTGCAGTCATGTAGAGGACATTACAAGAAATGTCCATCATCTTTATCCCAAAATTTACAGAGTACTTTTCTCGCCACAACTCAAGCAGCTTACCTCTCGCATGGTTGTTGCAGATCATTAAACGGTAATAGTGCCAGACCTTCATATACTGCCATCTTTGTCATTTGGATATGACAAGTTAACTTATTCTTTGTATTAAAAAAACTTGTGCCATTCAACTCTACCTTGCTTGGCCATGCCAGGGATGTCCTCAAATGTGAGCGTCCGCAGAGATGGACGCCAGAATGCGTAAGACTCAACCAAAGCCTCCAGGCCCATTCTGTAAAACACAGAGGAATGCTCACGTTAACACAAACACATCAGTATTAGTAATACATCATCAGAAAATCACTCAGGGCAGAACTCGTCCAGCACTTCCTTAAGTCATTGATGCAGCTGCAGCCGCTCGCTCCCAGCATGCCTCGCTCAATCGTACATTACTCCGACCACCTGGCGGCCATCTTAGTCGCCTGTGGGGCCTCTCTTGCAATCTCCATGGAGACCGCAGGTAATGAGGGGCATAAACGCCACATTGCGATTGGCTGCTGCCAGCCGGGTGCTCGGAGGTAATTGCTTTCACACGGCTTTTACGGGCGAATCAGGACGAAGAAGCAGGAAGCCACAGCAAGGATTTATGAGGTGGGACTCCCCTTCCCCCCCAAAATCTACGTTCCCCCCCTCCTCTAGGTGGGGCAGAGGGCTGCTGTGGCGGGGTAATGCGAGTGCTCTGTTACCCCTCGTTAGCGTGAGGATAAAAGTCCTCCCCCCCGCGGGGTTGTAGCCACGGTGATAATTTAGACAAGCTGCCCGGGGAGGTTTTGTGTGCTCCGAAGCAGCCTATCAGAGCAGAAGTTTATTTAGCAATCTGCTTAACTCTTCCTGTAATATTTAAAGGGAGGTTTTTTTTCGGCCTTCCTGAGTTTAACTTTATAGGGTCAGCTGTCAGGGTTATCCAGTTTGCCGTTCCCCACCTTCCTCCCTCTCAAACTTTCTGTCTCACACGTTCTCTCTCTCCCCTCCTCTCTAATGATTTCTGTGAGGCCTCAGGGGAGTGGCTGTTTGGAGCCTGTTGGAGTTTTACTGCTGTGTTGTTTTAATGCCGTGTTTATATATGTTTAGAAATGTGTTTATACAGATTTTCTTCAGGACACTCTTGACTTTTATTATTTTGCTGTTGATGTTTATGTTCCCGAGGCCGGCTGGAATCTGACGCTCCATTTAGGTTTGCAGCCGGGGTTAGGTTTTCCCCTCTCGAGGCATGAGCCTGTAACTGTGAGATTGTGGGAATTAATGTGCCTTTAAAGTTAACACGTTTAAATAAAAATGCATCACCCATTAATAGGGTGAAATCATCATATCTGCCACGTCTGCTCAGATTAGTCTGTTTCTTTTTACTCATTTCGGGGAGATTTAATGGGAGGCTGTTGCACATTTTCCATTAGATAAAAAAAAGACATAGCTTTACTCCCCATAAAAATAGTTCAGAAATAGCCGTGACAAAAACCACATCCAAGCCAGAATATAATGCAGTCATGCATCCCACATTACCCCTAATGCACAAGATAATGTGAAAATCTCTGTGGTCAAAATGAACTCACCGGTTTCTGCCAGAGTCTCTGAAGCCTTTGGCAAATGGGTTCCTGTCAATTTTCAGCCTTGTAATCTGAAAAGTGAAATAAGACTCTAATTATTTCCAAAATATTCTTTATTACAAAGTCTATGATAGCATACACAGTGCTGCAGCCAACATCAATTTCTTCCTCTGTAATCTTTCAATCAGATCTATAAATACATTCATGTGCATACTAAGGTGCCAAATGTGCTGTTTGTATAGATTAGTATTTTTTTATAAAAACACAACTTTGTGTGTTTGATCCTGTGTGTGTAGTGTGTGTGTGTGTGTGTGTGTGTGTGTGTGTGTGTGTGTGTGTGTGTGTGTGTGTGTGTGTGTGTGTGTGTGTGTGCGCGCCTGTTTGTTCATGTCTGTGAGGCTGCCATGGGGTTGCCCAGCCTGTGTGTGGCGTTTTAGGCCTAGCTCTTTCACCCGCATCCAAAAGAAACTTTTATAGGCACTGCCATCTTCTTAAACCGTCCTGTACCAAGGACTAGCAAACCAGAACTAACAACCCACATCAAAGCTCACACTGACTGATTAAATTAAAAAATATAAAAAGATATAATGTGGCAATGTTTGCTCTTTAAAATTGTTGTGAAAAGCCCCCAAAAGGACACTCTAAAACATCATTGAAATATAAATATAGACAAATTAAGCGCAAATGATCATTTTATTAAATTGGTCTTGTTTTAGATTTCTTATAAGGCTGCAGCACAGGACTTCTCTCACTTTCTCTCTAAGTTTTGCAATACACAAACACACATTCACATGCACACAGACACACTTAATTACAAATCTGTTGACAAAATGCAAACCAGACCAAAGCGCAAAACATAAACTTCAGCCTTTTTTCTTAATTCTTCATTCCATACTCTTTGTCTGTTTAGTCTAAAAACAAGTTGTTTAAATTGATCAAGTGTTGGTGGTTCTGGGTATAAATGTGGAGGTGCAGCTGTGATACCTGTTGATTTTGGTACGCTGTGACGGTGGTAAAGACGGTCTCGGGGAAAGCCAAAGTACGTGTCCCCTCCCCGGCAGGGACGGCTCTCACTGGTGATAACTCCTCTCCACACTCTTTACGGATCACGTGAACCCGCGGCTGGTACTTGTGCATGGAGTGCAGAATGATCTGATCAAAGATATAAAAAATATTCCCTCAGACTCAAACTCCATAACAGCAGTTTGATGTTGCTCAAAGCTATAACACATGATTGTTGCATCAAGAAAATGCACACATGTGGATGCATGGAAACATGCACCTGCAAAAATAAAGGAGTATTTACAAACTTCACGGTATATAACATTAGAGAATAACAGCAGGCAAAGACAATTATACAGCGTGCATTAAGCCTAATAATATGACCATGTAAAATATATCGGCCCCTGCATTACTATCACTACCAGACATTTAAATAATAATAATATTTTAATCACACACAGTTAGAATTGAGGTGAAATGCCATTCAACAGGCCTCAAAGAGTAAAGTACACCTATTATCCCACAGACATATAGTATCAACATTATGAATATAAAGCAATGTTTCTTATAACACCTACGTGTCCCTGGTCATCCAGTTCATTGTTGGTCAGTTTGAGTTTGTCGAAGCTGACCACCTGACGCATCCACGTCTCCCCTGAGGCCGGGGAGTCCGGGTGGATGTAAACTCTGGGCGGCACAGGAGAGTCCGCATTCCCAGCTACCATCCACTTAGAGCTGTGATAAACGTACCTTTAACACATATAGGACAGTAAATGATCAAGTGTCCCAATATGCATCTTTAATTCACCCTATTCCTAATGTGCAACATCATAATAGTCAGTTGTAAGATGCAAAGTAAGGATGATGAAGCTTATTTCAAACAAGAGACAAATTTATAATATAATACATAATAGTGCACAAAAGATTCAACAGCCCAGAATTACAAACAGACATCCTCAATAGTAAAAATCTGATATTGACAGTGAGATCAGCTTCCTACTGAAACACCATCACATGAAAAACAGCTTAACTAAACAAAGACCATCAGATCTGTTGTTGAGACAGAATTCATTTTCTCCCTGTTTGAAATTTCAGAAAATTCAGTCCTTGAGTTCATTATCAAAAAGCTTCTTTCCTTGTATTCAGAGATACACAGATTAAATCAAGTTATTGTTGGAAAGGTGATCTCAAAAGAACTGGTAGATCCAAAAAAATCTTTTATTTTGTCTTTTAATTCCCTTTTTTATTATCTTGTTCACGTGTGACTTTTTGATTTACACATATATAATCAGACATTCTTTTCATTATTAGATTGAAAATTTAAAAATGTATGTAGACTAACTAAGACTGGATTGGATATGGTGTGTCCCATATAGGCCAGATTCATGTTAATAAGCAAATTTAGAATGTTCAGTAATGGCTATCATTATCACGGCTGGCTCTAAAAATTAATGCAAATCATAAATTCATATTCAAGCTGCCTTAGTCGACATAGAGATTTTTTTTTTTTCAACATTTGCTCTTTTTATGAAATTTAACAAGTCATATCCAGCTTTAACAATTAAGAAGGAACTCATATGTCAGGGGTCTAAATGCACCGAGGTAGAAACAAAGCAGCTGATTGGTCCACACACTCCTTCAAGTACGCTGTAGCCTGAAGCTGTGAACTGAGCGTTTCAGTAATCCACTGTCTTTCTGTAATATCAGTTCAGACTGACAGAATAATGTGTCCTCTCCTCTGCTTGTCACTCATCACTCCATCAGGCAGCTAAAAAGTGTTCACTAAACGGGGCTTGAAGGTTTGAACTGACAGACGTGTTTTCCTATCATGAAAAGAGTTGGTTGCATTCACGCAGTTGTAATATCACGCTCGTTTTTTCTGTATAACAACAGCATTTGCTGGTTTGACCTCGCAGCCTGGGGAGGTGAGGCGTCCAAAAGGCCTCCTCCAAAAGGGACGGCAAAACCGCCGTGACCAAACACCGGAGCCAAGCGCCATTTGTGGACACCCGACCAGAGCTGCACAATTGAAAACTCTCGAGTTGTCCAAGAAATACTTTATATAGAGTCTAAGTTAAGACACATGTGAACAAAAATACAGTTTTATTCACCTTTCTATAAGACATGCATGCGAGGCTATAGACCACCGTCAGAGCCTAAAAATAGACTCCTGCTCAGGTCACTTCTTAAAGCCTCTGAATTTTATTTTGTTTGTTATAAATAATATTTATAAAATATAAAAAAGTGTCGGCGCTTTTCTGACAAGAGTGTGTGTGTTTGTGCAGGTGTGTGCGCGCGTTGTTTAAGGGTCGTACCTGTATCGTTTGTTGTCCACGGGGATTATATCCATGGCGATGTAATACTGCTGATGTGGGTCCAAGCCCGTAATCTTCACGCGCATAGCGGGGAACATCCGCCTGACAGGAAACCCAAATAAATCACCTGTTACACATTTCAGCTCGGCCACAGCCATTCACACTAAGGAATAATATATATCACCATAAAAATAATAGGACTACAAAAAACACACACATGTTGCTGTCATGTTGAAGAGGGTCACTGGAACTTTGGGATTAATGTATCTTTAATTTGGCTATAAGTCACAGTATAATCATAAATAATTTAGTTCATCGCATTATTTGAGAGGCTCATTCTCCTTCTGAAACTTTTTAACATCATTATTTACATTCTGGTGTTTTCATGCATGTCATATTCAAACCGGAAATAATAGGCTACTTAAGGCATCATTCTTTCAACTATATCGAAGGCAAATGCATCCCTAAATAAAGTCCGTCTTACCGTCCAGCCTTGGTGATAATCATTTCCGTGCCGATCTCGTGGAATCGTTTCCACAGGTCGGATCCCTGCAGGTCCACGCGGGTCTCCTCTCCTGTGCCGGTAAGCGGTGCCGTGCACAGAGCTGCGGGCTGCGGGCTCTCCAGCAGTGCGTCCTCGCTCTCTGCTGCACCGGGGAGAGAGAGAGAGAAAGAGAGAGAGAGAATTAACACGTTTTCTAAGAACAGCATTCGTCAGGTATATAGGCTACAAGGTGTTGCTCTGTTATAGTCTGTCCCGTGACCTGTGGGAAAAGACTGAACACTGAATACACTGAAAACATTAGGACATAATTATTTTAAATAACTGCAACTAAGCATCAAGGCTTCAGAGAACATTTTTCATTTGACTTGAAGCTTAAAGAGTTATAACTTACAAGGCTCGACTTCAGGCAAAATAGTCCATTCAGACTGAAGAAAAACACTTAGCAGTTAATGAAAAGTTCATTTTTCAGAACTCCTTGCAAAGTGTTTTGTAAATGGATTATTTAAGAGATAACATAGCTTTTAAGCGACCAGGACCATTTAATAGAAGTTCAGTATTTGTAGTTGCATTAGTGTCTCTAACCTGAGGTCATTTCATTCATCTCTGAATGTAGGGCCTGTAAACTATGGTTTATTATGATGCTGCAGAAAAATGGCAAGTTTACTATTCACTCATTACTGGACTCAATTTGAAGTCCAAATAACAGCTGTAGAATGATTTCCATGGTGGGATACTTCAGTGAAAAGTGTGTTTGAATATTGAGGACATGTTTAGAGGAGACATAATAGCGGTGTTTATGTGTCTCTCCGTTGTATTTTGTATTATATGACAAGGGTGGAGTAAATTTATGAACACTAGACGTGGTCCTAACGAGCCAAACTAACGCTCAAGCAAATCCTCAGCCCAGTGAATTTTCAGCTTAATTCCTCATCCGTGAGGGCCGCTCGGTTTATTCTTTCTGCAGACCTCTCAGCATCATCTCCGAGGCTGCTCCCGGCCTTTACACACTGCTAATTGGCGTGTTTATGATTGCAACACAACTCATAAAGCGGCTCACATTAGTCACGCTCACAGCACTCATATTTACTAGACCAGGGCCATGATATGATATCACATTTCCACTCTGTGGCTCTGACCAAAGACGATCATTGGCTTGCCTTATAATAATCCAGTTTAGAGTTAGTTCCTGAATTTTACTCGGCAGTAAGTTGTAGAAGGCGTGCATGAAAACAATAAAAGAGATTATTCAAAAAGAAATCTCAGAGAGCAGATTTTTACCTCGAAAAAATGGTTGTCTTCACGAACAAACATATTTATTCTGCTTTTTTGTTTACAGTGTTCTGTGCAATGTCATGTCTTTAAAATACACCTTAAGTATGTAATACAGTTTAACTTGAAAGTATAGAATTTTCATGGTCAGTGTTGTAACTGATTAAATTATCTGGACTTTTTTTTTAAATCCAAAACATCCCATAATAATAAAGTCTACGAATGCTTAGTCGGCCTGCTACTCATTTGAATAATAAGTCCCAGAAATCAACAGTCTTGATATGGGTGTATTATTTTATTTAAAATATGACTTTTGTTTACACTTATTTATTATAAGTTTAATTTGTTTCTGTTTACTTACGCGATCCGTCACTCGCACACTCTGCCTCGCTGCCTCGGTCGCTCGTGCACGCTCTGTCAGCTCGCGGCCCCGGGCTCCCAGTTAGATCAGACACATCAGTCCCGTCTTCGTACACGGGGGAAACGGCCTCCTCTCCGGCCGTCCTGCGTCTCTTCTCCGCTCCGATCAGCGCCTCCACGGAGAACGCGTGCGCCTTGACGCTCAGCGCGCAGGGGGACCTCCGCTTCTCTGCCATGCCTCGAGCTCTCGGGTCAGAGGAGGGAGACGGCGTCACGAGCTCGCGGGGAGCAGGAAAAGTTCACAGCACAGACTGTAGGAAAAAAAATAAGAAATCCACGATGACAGTCCAATGCTCTCGGTGCGGCGGGTTGTCCGTCCTCGAGCCGGTCAGCAGGGGAAACAGCGCGAGCCGGCACGAGCTGTAATAATGTCTCCGTTATCCGTGGGAGCCGCGCGGACTTTAGAAGAGTGTCAACAACCGGAGCTTAGAGGAGAGCCGGAGAAATGGACCTGTCAGTCACAACATACACCAACCAATCAGGAGTAATCTCAGCCCCCCGGAACTTTTGGCTGGTCCCGCCCGCTGTGGGGCCGCTCGTGCCGCCTTATGTGGTAAAAGTAAAGCTGGTGATTGAATCATGTCTTCAGGGGAAGGAGCGCGAGGAGCGTCTCTCAGGGGCATTACGCGCATTTTCACAGAACGGCCCGACATGCTTTGCATATCTGTCCATTAGTATCTCCTGCACGACGAACACTTGTGAAACCCAGCCTGGAAACAAGCGTGTGTTACAGCATGAAGGCTGTGCGTTTCACTAAGAAGTATGAGAAAGTGTTTGTGCGTTTTATCATTACAGCTATCAGCGACTAGAACACATCAGTGTTTGACTACTGATGGCCAGCTGCTCATATAAGCTATGTTTTTGTGGCGGATTAACAACACCTCCAATTCAAAATTCAGAGCTCTGTCTATAAGATATTTGTTTGATTCTTATCAGCTGTCATCACATGATACCCGAGAGTACTTATTCACAGTAACACACACATTGAAGCTGTTTTAATAAGCATGAAAAGGTTGATATAAGTGAGTAATAGAAAAACATATAGGTCCTACATGTGCAAACAGATTACAGTTCCTGTATCACTGCAACAACACAAATGTTGTACAAACAATGAAAATACAATCATTTTAATAATAAGGACTGAATGACTGATATAGAAGCCTGTTTAAATGTCCTACACAATATCGGTCGGTGCAGCTAAAGGTACGGATTTGCAATTTTGATATTTAAAATTCAAAGTTTTAGTGTATCCTAATATTTGATGTTTAATGAAAAGCTATACCGGACAGGCCAATCCAACTGTTTCTGATTCTGATTTTTAATGTGTTAATTTAATGATAATAATGAACACTATTCTCCCACTTTTTTTGAATGTTTGTTTTTTCTATAAATCTATCATATGAAATACTCAAACCACAGTGCAGCTTGAATCGAGAAATGTGAAATATATAACAGGATCAGAAATAATTTAGTCCACATCCAGAAATGATTAAGATATTCTTTCGCACGCACTCTCAAGGCTGCGTAAAAGAGCTCGCGGTTACGCGGCAATGCGTTTTGGTGTGCGTGCGCGTAGGGGCTGTATCGAGATGGGAGAACCTGTTATAAATAAACACCGTGCACATTCGCGCGTGTGGGATGCTCAAACTGACAGTGGATATCTGGAGCCGACACATATATGAAAATGTAACTGACCACAGAACAGCTTAAGATGAAACATTTTTACATATTTATGGATGTCTTGATTATCCTGCTGGAACTCGTCACGGGACGTGTTTTGCTGCTCGTCAAAGTCATGCCGATGTAGTTTCATTTGATTATGTGAAATACCATTAGTGGCAGCAGGATTTCATTACCTCTGAGGTTTCTTCTTGATTCGGTGATGTTTCCTCCGCTAAAATCACTGCAAAGCCCATAAGGCCTCTCGTGGCTTGTTGGTTAAATAAACACCACGTCTTCGTCGTTTATTGGCATAAATTCAGTGTAAATGATTGAACGTCAAGAGGAAGGTCTGTGCCCAGATCCGCGTGGGTTATCAGATTAAAAGCCTCGTGTTTCACCTCCCGTGGGAATTCAAAAATGTCTTGTTTGTAATAACTCCGTGAGAATTAAATAGGCTACGCTCTATTGCAAAAGCGTTCAGTTTCGATTTAACATGTGCATCAAGTCGTATGACTTAATCTCTGCGTCGAAAGAAAAAGCCTCAAATTTAAGAACAAAATATTTGTCCCTTGTTTGTGTAGCTTTAATCATAAACAGAAGTGATTCGACAAACGGATTCAGACGAAAGCACGACGTCAACAATTCATCTTATATAAAATACAAACAGCCTCACCAGAAGTATTCTTAATTAGGCTATTACAAAAAGGGCTTAAATAGCTCATTTAATTTAACAACCATTTTAATAGGGTTTATTTGGCTAAGGTAAAGAGTGACTTGCAACAGCTGATACATCAAAAGTCGAAAATCAAAACGATTGTTGATGATCGTTAAAATATGAAAAAGTAATATTTCATCTCCTCGTTATTTTAGGGGGACATTTTGACAAAATGGAAGAAAAATACAGAAATAAAGGAATTAATAGAAATGTAATTTGAATTGAATCTAATGTTATTACACTTTTAAAAATATTGAATAATAATAATGATAATAATAATAATAATAATAATAATAATAATAATAATAATAATAATAATAATAATGATAATAATAGGGTCTATAGGCTTATTATTCACGTTCAATAAAAAGCAGCACATTTCTGTTTAATGAAAGGTTTGCTCCGCAGATGAACACAGGACTACTGCTCTTTTGGGTCTGTCGCTAAACTGTTTATTTTCTAAACTTTATATGAACAGTTTGTTTTTTAACAAGTCCGCATCAAGTAACATAAAGGGGAAAAAACATTGTTATCATAATTTATAATAAAAACACTGTGCTTCGAAAAATATTTTTCTTCTTTACATATTTTAAAATGTATATATTTAAATGTTTGAATCAAAACACACATTTCTATAGGCCTAATAAACACATTGTTTTTCTGTGTGTGCGTGTAAATATATATTCATCTGCCATAGCACGACAGATGGATTGACGACTAATGGCCTATGCGATCATTTCATATTTTTTTCTTTTTAGACTATCATTTAAATATTTTTCAAACAAATTATCATCCTTAAATACTTCCAGTAATATAAAAGCATATGCAGACTATAAGTTAGGAAAAGAAAGCTTACCACTGACTGATTAAAACTTCCCCATTCTACGCCCATGACTACACAATGCAAATGTCCACATTAACCCTACTGGTGATGTAGCATCTTAAATAAATAAATAAATAAATAAATAAATAAATAAATAAATAAAAACCCCTTTCGTCTACGGCCAAAATGACCAGAGGCGTTTTGGATTGTATTACATTATCTGAGCCTCCTAAAGTATAAAGGATTTTTTTTTCTTTGCGGCCTGGCAACGGGTTTAAGTTCTGCTTTGGCCATAAAAACTGTGGGAAGCTCTCTGTCGCCAACCCTGTCTTTTATTTCCTATATGGATTAGCCAGACCGGCAGCTATAGAAGTGCACGTGAAGCTGTTTTTTTGTACATCTCTCACCGGAAAATTCCTGGGCGTTGTAAGTGTTTTCTTTCATTATTTTAGTGAGTTTATTTCTTCCAGTGTTTGAGTGAGATCCTCTTACGCATGGTGCTGCTGTGAAACCTTTATATACTCAACTGTCACAATTTGACAGCAGCTTAATTTAACTGGATAAATACTGTGACCAATGTAGGCTATAAGCATGAGCATGCATCATTTATACATGATGTGTTGGGATTTTTAGATTTTCATTATCCAACCAAATAATTATTGGCAGGTTACCTCCCTATCAATAAAACGTGCACGTTTGTATTTGCCTTTATTATGTACTGGTACAGTTAATTTAATGTTGTAGCTAGCCTACTAGCTAGACTTATATTGCATTAAACAATTCGCCTAAAACATCACGGCTCTTAGAAGACCCACATGACACCTCAATGACTTTACCTTTTACTCACACAATATAATTGCACAAAAGGATGACCATAGCAATATGTAATTTACAGTGCTACACAGATGATGTGTGTGTTTTTTGTTTTTGTTTGTTTGTTTGTTTTTCTGTTGTTGTTTTCTGTTGTTTTGTCTTGTTTGTTTGTAGAATGGGATGGGGAGGGGGGTATTGTTCTTCTTTATTGACCTTCTGAATGTTCTATGTCTTCTGAAAAAGCTATAGATAAAGTATTGGAATAACAAAATAGAAAACAATTCGCCTAAACAGTAGACTAATTAGCCTATGGAAAAATTCAATTGTATTTGAATGTATTCACAACTGTTTTAATTTGAATAAGCACAATTCAAGCTTATTACAATATATTTTTTAGATATTTCAACGCAATTTTTATAATTTAGTTACACGATTTTACATGTGCTTGCTCATCAGTCTTAATAGAATCATGACGCACAGGTGCGCGTTAATCCAGTAATTTTTTTTACCGGCTTCTTGGCAGTTCAGCCAATCACAGCCCGGCTCATTTCACCAAGTGTCGTTTAAAACATTACATTTTGTCACTGTGAAGGTAGGCGTAACCCACTGCGCGCTGAATAGGCTGTTTATGAAAAACCTTTGACATAATTACCTGTGCGCTTTGAAGGGACGCGGAGCAGGGTAGAAGTGCTGGAGCAGGGGAGTCTGGGTAATACATTGTTAACAGTTATTTAGCGCGTGCTAATGGGCATGTGGATCACTGCCAGGGCTTTTATGGCGGAAGTGGCATGAGCGGCAGAGAAGGTGTGTGGGTTTTCTGTGGGTGTATGGAGGCTAGGCCTATGTGTGTTTGAGCGTGAGAGTGAGGGAGAGAGAGACCTCCACATACAGTAGGCTATAGAAGGTGCATTTTAAAGGCTTCCGAAGTGATTCCTTTCCACACTTTTGTCATGTGCCATTTTAATCTTTCCTGAAGTGGTTTAGTGCCAAAACTGTGGGGAAAGTGAAGTGAAAAAGCAGGCAGATGTAGTGATAGATTTTCACAGAGAAATGCAGCAGTTTTAGCTGTCTTCTTTCATCCAGATTCAGGGTGCCCTCACCGCCCTCACAGCCTATCCTGGGGGGACGTAGACAAGGCTTCCCAGACAAGACTTGCCAGATCCCCCTGTTTGGCTCCGCTGGGAAAGTCAAAACCTGAACTCCATGGCTGTACACGGTTGTGCCAACACTGCAAAACAAACGGCCGGGGCCCCTGTGAGCAAATCCTGCTTATGCTGGCCCAGAGTCACTCTTCATCCAAGTGAAGTGACCCTTGCTCTCCTTCATAAAGTTAACCTTCCATTGAAAACGTGCTATTTACTGACGCGCTTGATAGAAGTTGATGGATGTATGACATTTATTGAATTTTTTTACGAGCTGGTTCTGGTCATGACGCCGTTTATTCAGGCCTCTGTGCGCCTCGGATGTTATTCAAGTTGAACTCCTGCTCTGGCTGCAATAGCTTTGCTCATACATACACACACGTGCAGACAGAGAGAGACACAGATGACTCAAAGTCTGTGAAACGTTGAGTTACAGCCTGAAGCTGCTGGACTGCAGGGTGTTGGATTCATTCTCTTATTTTCAGATCAAAAATGCTTTGCTGAGCTAAGCCAGGTCTGTCACTGTGCAGACTATCACATCATTATTTTGATCAGATCAAACTGAAACACATTGGAGACTAAACTTTCACTGTCTATAAATACATTTTATTAGCTCCTAAATTGGCTTTACCAACATATCTGATCCTTTAGATAAAATTCAGAAATCAGAGATGGATGGAGGAGCTAAACTTCAAAACTAGAACTATGGTGGGTTATGAGAAATTAAGACAACATTTACAACAGCTTTTATCATTAGATGAATCTGAATGCAGCCCATAAATGTTTTGTCCTAGTCTTTGAGATACACAGACCATATGACCTTTTGAGTTTTTGAATATCCTTCCTCAATATTAAACATAATACATGGTCACATACAGTATGTATTTTTTTATTTTGCATCAGCTATGATGAAACTGAATCAGATTGAAACCACACCACATCATGCTGGTCTTTGTTAAAATCAACCTTATCATAAATAATTATAACAGTATTGTGTTTGGATAATATTTATGATTTATTAAGAGACTATGAGATTCATATAAAAATGTATTGCATAGCATTTATGCAGTCTGAAGCTAGCCTCATTCAACTGTTATCATTTTGCACATTTGAATCAAGAGACAAAACCCAGATCAGGCCACAACAAAAAGAGGTTTCCAGTAGGGAGGATTTTTCAGGGGCTCAGCTCCTAAATAGATTGTGATCTGGAGAGTTCCTTGCAAGTGTTCAATCCTGAACCACTCATTACACTGAACTTAAAGAAATATTATCCCTCATATGAGATTTCATTCACAACAAAAATATTAATAACTTGGGTTTAACACCACAAATTAATTTAAGATAAATGAAAAATGGAATAGACTGCTTTTGCATAGATATTGAATTGTTATCATTATTGTTACAGGTATGATTTTAACTTTTACAGAAATGAGGAGGAGGATACTTTCTACACCCTAACACACCCTAACACACACATTTAGAATCAAATGTGTTATCTTGTTGTTACCTTTAATATAACACCTATAATACTAGGTATGATATTAACACTAATATAATTTTGTAGGGACATTTTCAGCCGTCTCAGTCACTGTCTTAAGAATTATGCAGCTCTAACCTCTACTTATTGATATTAAAGGGGATACCACATTGTAACAACTAACTAAGGTTAGCTAAGGAGCCTGAGAACCAAACCACCTGAATGAGGTGGAATGTATAACTTTAATATTCAATATTTTAACATTTTAGTGGCTTGTTGCTCAATGAACGCCTCAGCAATTCACTGCTCCCTGACGCCTCCTTGTTTGTCCCTGATTAACCGCCAGTCTGAACAAGACTTTTGAAATCAATTGTGTGTGTTAGTCTGTGTGTGTTGGAGGGGGTGGGGCCTTCAGGTATGATAAAGCACTGGTAAATGAATATGTCTATTGAAATGTTATTGATTTATTCCACTTTATTAAAGATAGATAGAATAGGAGATTTAAGAGGGTCTGAAAATGTTGATGGTCGCTGGAAGGTTGTTTTCAGTTTATTACCACCAGATATTGTTTTTACTGACTCTGGTTGTAGCAAGCCTCACTATGTTAATGAAAAGATGAAAGTAATTCTAAGCAACATTTAGTTTTTTATGGTATCATTAGGGTGAACTAATGTCTAAAAAATTGCTTCCAAAGTACGCTGTAATGACCCAAGAGCTCTATGTGGAAGTAAACAACCATGATACCCTCATGTGTCATGGTCTGAAAATGTAGTAAATATTGTTTAAGTACATGAGGGTTCCTCCATGAGGATCTGTATAGTTATGTAGCTGTGTATGTAATTGACTTGAACTTAAACCAGGTCATCAGAGGTCATCAGCTCTGCAGGACCGACTCCAGTCATATTTACCCGAGTCAGCGGGAGACACAGTCGCACTGTTCCTCCTGCTGATCTCAGGTCTGTTAATTACAATGCTGAGTCATCATTGGTGGAAGAAGGCCATACACTCTCTGGCATTAAACACACTGATAAATATCTCCAAAGTGTTTTTGCATTACCTCATTGCCTTATCATGGAGGTTTTACACATGTGGTGGCCTCCTGAATAAAGCTGTGTTCACTTTGCAGGTGTCTCTCTAGGAAGGTGCAAAACACTCACATGCGCGATAATTTTAAGATGATTTGGATGAGTGAAGGCTAGAATGTAAATGTAGTGTGTTGTGTAAAATAAATGAGTGTAACTTCGCAACAAAACATCACATCTCATTACCTCATGCCCCCTTCAAATACAGACGAGGGGAGATGAGGGGGAAGCAAGCAGGTGCTGTTTTTATGGTTTTCTCCATCTAACAGAGAAGATGTGAAAACATTTCTCCTCTCATAACCTGCGAAACCACATGATGGTTCGATCTGAACGATGTGTGTTAATTTGTGTGTGTACGTGTGTGTATGTATGTGTGAACACATGGTCATTAAAACAAAAGTTTGTGTGTGCAGAGGTTTTGATTGCCTCTTATTTTTCACTGCCAGAGAATACTTGAATTCACAGGTGTGTGTGTGTGTGTGTGTGTGTGTGTGTGTGTGTGTGTGTGTGTGTGTGTGTGTGTGTGTGTGTGTGTGTGTGTGTGTGTGTGTGTGTGTGTGTGTGTGTGTGTGTGTGATTTCCCATATGCAGGTAGTCTATGGTTGTGTGTAATCACTTCTAGTTTCCCGTGACTAGGCTGCAAAATTAGTTGTGAAAGGCACACATAGAAGAACTATGGATAATTAGGCTCACAGTATCCATGCTTTCTTTGTATGTTCATCTTTCGTGTGCTCATGAACACACACATCTTAACACACACACATGCACACAGTAACGAGTGCAAAGCTCATCACGGAAACGCCACAATTTGAAAATAACAACAATCATAAAAAGCCATAGAAACATCTGCAGCTCGTAACTGATGTCTCAGGCCAACCCCAACACACGTGCCTCTTAAAACCGGAGAACAACGGTTATTTTCATCTCTTAGAAGTCGCAGTTTTATTTCTTTTCTCTTTCTCTGGCTCAACTGGAACCGTTTAGGCGTTTTTTAATCAAAGAACAAAGTCGTTAAAATTGAGATTTGGCGGTGAAGGCGTTGGGTAAGCCTGCTTCTCCTCCTGGGCTGCATTCAACGTCCAGCCCAGAGCTAACTAGCATTTAGCGCAGAATAGTGGAATGCTGTTTTATTACTGTATTTAGGGAATGTCTGTGTTATATGTGCATGAAACATGCTTATACTATATCTGACTTTTTATGACTTTGTTACAAAGAAAGCCTTTCAGTCTATTCGCCAGTGCCAGTTACTCTTTTTTAAGCCTTTCAGAGGATCTAATTAGTTGTAATGACACAGATTGAACTACTGAATGAAGGAATAAGCTTAATGAGAGTAGTGTTGTGAAATCTTAAAGAAGCACCATGCACACGGATTTAGAGTAACACACCAAAATGGACGCCTCTCAGATCCATAATGTAGAAACTGAAAGACCACCGACCATTCATCTGTGATCAAGCTGAAAATTTGTATTGATACACTTAACACTGTTCACACCTTGTGTGCATGTTGATGTTCAAATGCCAGACATTATAACATCTTCACGTTGTTGTCATCTTTATCAAAGATAATTTACAACATTATTTATCTGTTTTTCTTATCATGTATCACAAAACTCAGCAGCAATATACAGCTGAACTGTCCTAAAAGTGGACTTCGTCATCTTCGTGATGGTCATCTAACAAACACCTTTTTTCCTTGTTACCTGGTTACCTGGGTGACAGGTCCTGCCTCATCTTGTACAGGTTGGCTGTAGCAGCAACACCAGCACCTTCAAACAGTGTACTGGCTGAGATGTGTAGCTCCTGGAGTTGCTCAATATGAACTAAACAAACAATTTCAGTGCCTTGAAAAAGACACAGGGTGCAGGTGTTTCTCTCTGTGTGCTCACACACTTCTGATCACACTTTGGGAACAACTCCACAAAAAGTCAAACAGACCGAGGTGGCACACGAGCTAACGGTGAGTAACGAAAGTGAGCTAACATTAATCATAATCACCTCACTGTCTCTCCGTTCTACAGTGAATAAGGCAAGGCAAGGCAAGTTTATTTATAAAGCACCATTTATACATAGAGCAATTCAAAGTGCTTTACAGAGTTAAAAACAAAAACCAGAACAGTAACAATCAACAAAAACACACAGCAAACACTTCAAACATTACAATTTTATATGCGGCCAGTTATGTTTAGTCTACTCTCTGTCTCTCTCTGTGTACTTCTGTAACTTAACGTACATAGTAGATAGTTTTGGGTCTTGTTATTTATCTAAATTATCAGACCCCTTCGCTGCTCTGAAGTCCATAACTTGCAGAGTCTTACTGTCCCGCTGGACACAGAATCACAACTGGTCTTGTCTTAACCGAAATGAACCCTTAAATTATTCGATTCATCTCAGAACTTCTTCTCAAGGATTAAGACTCACACATTGAATCTTTTCTGTTTCGAGTCGCAGCCCTAAGCTGGCTCAGACCTCTTGACACACCCACAGGATGCCCATATGCCCAACATTTAATTGTAGTTCCAATATCAGGTTAACTCCATAACACCCTACCTTATCAGAAAATACCCAATTTAAAACATGACATTAAACAAACATAAGCATGAAAGCATAAAATATTTTAAAATACAAGATCGAGAAAGAAAGAAAGTAAAATTAGTTACGAAACTTAGTTAAAACTCAGTTTGTTAAGAGAAACTAAAAGTTTGTTACAGAAATAAAAACTAAGGTTTGAAAATGGGTTTGCATCCATTATTGAGCAGTGTAAGCAGCTAAAAAGAGGAACTTTTTTAGTCTGGACTTAAAAGTGGTTAGAGTCGGGGCTTGTCTAATACTCTCTGGGAGATTATTCCAGGTCTGTGCTGCATGATAACAAAATGCTGCTAAAAACTAAATAACTAAAAACAGTGAAAAAATAAAACTGGAATAGTACACTGATAATGCTGTTGTAGACTTAATTGGAACATCAGAGAAGACAAAAAGAGAAGACAAAATAAAATAAGTACCAATTTCACAATGAAAATGTTTTATGGTGGATTAAAAAAATCTAAGATCCACCATAAAACCAGAAAAATGCACAAAATAGTTGCAGTGCCAATCATTTTTAAGTGCGATAAAAAAACAGCACTCTGAACATAAATACATGAAGCTCAAGATTCAACACTGTTAGCACATCATTCATAATTTCTGTAATTATTTTTTTTTTAAGTATAACAAACGATCAGACATTTCTGAGTTGCTATTTTTTCTTTTTGTTTACTTGCAGATTTTTGCATTTATTTTTCCCTCCACAGAACTTCAGTTGTAACTGATGAAAGAAGTTAGAAAGTTTGCCTCCCCTGCATCATGAACTGTACTGGTCAAGCTTTCCTCCTTGTGGGTGTCAAAGTTCTTCTTCAGGTTTGTGCATACTCACAATTTCATTCACACTTGAGCACATCTGCATGTGCGCACACACAGCTGTGCAAGTGCATACTTATATATTTGTGCACCTTTCTTTATTTGTAGCCCTATAGCAGCAGTGATACATCCTCGGGGCGAAATGTGTTTTTGATATAGAGCCTCTTCCTCTCCCGGCATGCCTCTACTACTCTCCCTCTTCCCAGGATAACAGGGTCACAGCATGGAGACCTCGACGACTCCACACCTGGAATAACACCACCCAGAATATCCGCTCCGCCTGTGAGCTTATGTGTGTGTGTGTCTGTGTAAAAAGGAGAGAGCGAGAGAGGCTTTATGAATGACGGGGAGTCCAGTCATCTGCCTCTCTAATTTCTTCTTCTCTGTCTCTCTCTTTGACACATACTCAGGCACAAACTGAGCGCTCTGCTGTTTTCTGCCATGGCCTGTTTTGCAGCAGAGGAAATATGAAACACCCCAAGGCATTTGTCAGCGGTCACTTGCATGTTCTTGCTCTTTTACTTTTAAACGCTCAAACCCTGTGTGCGTCACTCTTCCCCACTGATACACACTGCTGAGGTCTGATTAATAAAAGATGAGTTCAGGGGAAGTAGGACTGTTTGGATTCCCCCCCCAAACTCTCTCTACATGGCAAAAAAGGAAAAGAAAAGATGGGATGAAAGTGGAAAGAGAGAGAGGGCAGGGTCCACTCTGATCACCACAGGACCACACTGTGAATGAGCCGTTTACCCAGAGAGAGAGGGATGAAGTGAGGACACATGGAGCGAGAAAGAGAGAGAGAGAAAGCAAGAGAATTCATATATCCTCAGTGTTTGATGCCTGTGGTGTGCCTCTGTAACTATAACCCTCTTTCTTTAGCTTTCTCTCCCTCTCTTTTCCAGACTCCCCTCTCTCTCTCTCTCTCTCTCTCTCTCTCTCTCTCTCTCTCTCTCTCTCTCTCTCTCTCTCTCTCTCTCTCTCTCTCTCTCTCTCTCTCTCTCTCCCCCATCTCTCCCTCTTTTTTATACCCCTCTCTTTGCCCTCTTCCTGCTGATCTGTGCCAACCACCATGAAACCACTGCCACATTAGAGCCTTTAACGGGCACTGCCTGGCATCCTGCTCCATCCAAACGTATTATAGCCTGGTTGCACATGCACATGTTGGTGTGTGTATGAGTTTTTATACAGTTTATGAATTCACAACTACAGGGTTTTGCCATATATTAAGGCCTGGGGGGATATTTTTCATCCTTGCAAAAGTGCCACGTGTCATTGTGGCTCCAAATAAACTCCTCAGATGTTGACTGCTTCGAACAGATTGTGGAAGGAGAAGGCGACAAATAAATGGTCCACATGTACCGACAGAAAAATTATATAAAAGCTGAAGAATTTACTAGGTGTATGGTTTGGACTGATGTTTATAGAGCGGAATATTCACATTTAATTCCTACTTTATTCCATAGTAGTACCGTATTATATAAAAAAAAGAGAAAACTAGAGAAACTAGGACAGAGAAAAAGCGCAAATATCTAAATAAGCTCAATGTGTCCATCCACCCCCTCATTAAATGCCTTGATTCCTCCATCAGTTTACAGTTTATTGGCCCATCTGTGTACATGTCATCCATTCATCATTCATATATTTCAGACAATTAAGATCTGTTGACTTGATTCCACCCACACACCAGCTGAGATGCTGGCGCTCCTTCACTCAAACCCTCTAATTACTCCACAGAACTACACATTTTAACACAATGGGTTGTCAGTGTGTTTATGTGTGTGTGTAACTGTACTCACCATTGGCTGGCCAAGTGTTTCAGCCTTTCATCTTCCACATGAACTGACCATCTGAGCATTGTCTCACACACACATACACGCACACACAGGCCCATGTGAAGATTTTATGGTTTGTTAATGAGCTAGTGAGGATGTTGCTCACACCCAGCAGACAAGGATGCAGCTGGACCGTGTAGACCACACCTGCTGACGTCACACCACCACGCAGAGTCGACGCTTGTTTGTTTGCTTATTGTCTTGTTGCATGGAGATTATGATGCTTTTAAACTATGATTATTACCATGTGGCCTGTTATTAGTGACATCTTCTTGACTTTCCGGAGCTCCATGAGCACTGATGTATGATCAGATTTAATCTCTACCAATAACTCTGCTGATAGACCCCCCCAAATCTCATGAAATAACTCCTTTAATTTGTGTCATCACATCAAAATCAGTGTGCTATGCCAAAAACAAACAGATGGAAGGGTGTGGTGGACTCAACTTCAGCTATTTGTTGCTGTACCCAGATGCTAAACAAAGTAACACTAGTTACAAGCAAGCAGCAACTCCCCCTGTTAAAAAAAAAATGAAGCCAATGTGAAAGAGCAAAAAACTGCAGTTCCTTGAGTGTCCACTTGAGGGTGGCTGCAAAAGCCAAGGAATCCCCATTATGTCCCATGTTAGAATGCCCTTGTTTTTTACTGCAACGAAAAATAACTCAATGTTTTGAAAATATTACAGCAGAGGTAGGCATTTATTTGCATGCTTAGGGGCTTGGCTGAGTTGACTGACAGGCAGATGCGATGTAGCACCTCAACTCCACCTCTTTCTTCCTGCTAGGCTGACCAAAAATATGGTGGAGCTAGCATTACCAAAAGGTGTCTGCCATCATCCTGCTTCACAACAGCTCTTAGAAACCAGCGGTAGGCTTGACTGAGACAATTTGGACATGATACCATTATATAAAATCTTGTTCCTCAAAGTACCGTGTGATCCTTGGGCATGATTTTTTTTTAAATGAATAATCCCAGATACATGACAGCTCCAATCTGTATTGCTGTTCTGTTCAATCTGTTTATCATACATAATCAGATTTCTCCTGTCACCAAAGTGAAGCCCAGCTGTATTCATTCAGAGCCACTTGGATCAAATAGATGCATTAAAGGTGTGTTTGATACAATAAAGAGGTTAGGCAGTGGTCCTATGACAAGTACACTCTCATAAATTTATCCATCTTTTACAAATGGATAATTACACAAAACCACAGTATAGAGACTCAGAATGAGACGGGCTTTACTCAAATCTGTCCTGACTGTGTTCTGCTATGAAAGCTCAGTTTCAGTCTCCAAACACAACTGAGCCAAGAAAAAGAAAATCAGGCATTACTGTCAGGTAGTATCAGGGTCAATGTCCTCTGACTCGGTGCCTATGTAAACAGTACTTATAGGTTTATTAGGACACCCCCGTATTATGCGGGTTGTATGAACAGTTATTGGTGTATGTGACAGATAGTTTCTGAGCTGAGCAGGTAATCACAGCAGCCAGAGCTACACAGGGATACATGTTGACAAGCCAAAGCAAAAGTACAATTTAAAGGCATATGGAATATTAGTGACAGATATAATATTGTCCACACCTTGTTAATAATCCACAAGTATTCTTGTTTTATTCTCATTTTATATCCTTTTATCTCTTTCCATCTTTTCCATGTTTTATTTTACTCATTTGTCTCAAACATGCTGTCTGCAGATCAAAATGAACAAGGATCAAATACTGTAATTATTTCATAACTCAACACAAAACTGTTTAAGTGTTCAGTAAATACTCGAGGGGAGTAGTCATGCTGTCTGTGGCTGTCTGCATGTGTTTGGGTCAAAAACTGATGCGCCACACTTTGAAGAGACCAGCAGACGCAAGGACCGACATTTATTGCATCTTTTTTTCAGTTTTAATAGCTGGAGCCATAATTAAGTGTCTCAATCAAATCAGTATCCTTACAACCTTGGATGTGTCATGCTTCCTCTTTACTGAGTTTTTAATGTTTTTGTCAGGCTTGGCGAGGCAACATGAACATTCATTTTTTATGTTTCCTTATTTTAAAATTTTTTGGAAACCTTGACTTCATAAAGTCATTTCCAGGACGAGACCAGTGAGAAAGTTTTCCCATGTTGGTCAGACTGCATCACAAGTTTTGCTTCATAAACTTTGTTTGTGGGCTAGCTCTGGCTGAGTTTTACAGTCAAAGATTCACAGTTTGATCTCTCCCTCAGTCCACATGCCAAGGTGTCTATGGGCAAGGAGCTAAAGCATGAATTGCACCCATAGCCAGCAGAGTGTGAATGCGATTAGTTAATACTTATGGGTACTCTCATGTCTGCATCCTTTGCCATGAGTGGCATGAATGGGTGAAAGTGACATGCAGTGTAAAAAGTGCTTGGAGTGGTCAGAGTGCTTTATAAGTCCATTTAATATTAAAAACATTACATCATTTCATGAAAAATAAGTCACAACTGTTATGGATAAATCTGTGATGGTCTCCGAGAGAAATCCACACTGTTATTGCCTTTCATTTTAATATTCCAAGACAGGGAGCACGTTTCCACTGTGACAAAAATCTACAGTAATAAGAGCCGACTCAGTTGTCTTTAACAAAGTGAAATATAGGTAAATATAGGTAAATAACCAGTGGAAGATGTATGCTTTCTTTATGTAACAAATCCAAAACTAGTGATTTCTTTCCATCACAATCCAGCAGTCAGTATTATGTGAAGAGATTTTAGCATAGGATAAACACTTTTTAGGGTCTATCTAATAATTTTACCACACACTATGGAACTGGTAGGGTATGGATTTCAAACCTTGTTAATCAGGATGTTAACCATCTGCTCTGTGAGATGTGGACAAAACACACCAGCCCAGGAGCTTCTCTCAGAGCTCATCTTTACTTTATTTTAGCATTTTGAAAACGGCACCACTACAAACAAAAGAAAACTCACCCAAAAGTGGGTCCCCAGCCAAAAGTGGGAAAGACCTTGAGAAGCTGAATATATCTTGGTTAAACCACATTTGCAACAAGGGTAAAATTAAACAGACCCTAATCTGTTAAAAAAAACTATTTACTATTTAAATATTCTTCAAAATATTAAAAAACCTGGAGTTAAACTTACTTGGTTGGTTTTAAACAAAATACAGTAAGCAAAACCACTTTGTCCTCTCCCCATCCACAGTCAGACTCAGTTAATTAGGCAGCACCTGGTGGAGCACGGCTCCTTCATGTATCCATTGATGAAAAAACAAAGCACAAAACCAGACAAAATTAATACTTCAGTAACAGGCTAGTTGAAACATGTATCATTCATTTATAGTGGACCCGAACATGAGCTGATAAAGGCATGTCAAATGACTACAGCAAAACACTTGTCAATGTTAAAGTATGTTTTTCTCCTCCTTGAAACAGAGGAGTAAGTAGTGATCCCTCACAGAGGCCTCGTTTTTAATATTTTTTTCTGTTTTTGGATACATTCTTGGGATGAACTCTGGGACTTCTGTGTAACCTTTGGATACAGCCACACCAGCTCCATCCGGCCATGTCTACATTTTGTGCTAAACTAAGCCAAGTAGCTACCAGCTTCACATAAACTGTTCCTCTCATACGTCTATCAGCTAGAAAATGAGTAAGCATATTTCCAAATACGTCAAAAGAATTCCTTTAAGATGTTGGTGTTGGACGCTGGATTGTGCTCTCTGTCGAAAAGTTTTTGCAGAACTGTCCAACACCAATGTTTCGTCTGGCAACAGGGTCACATGTTTGTACCCATCTGAAACTGAGAGTTAAAGTTAAGTTATGAAATTGTATATGGTTTAAGTAGTAGATAGAGAACTGGGTTTATATTTCAACATGATTGAGTGTTTTTTTCTTCCATTTTTTACCACATTTTTTGCTCCACTGTACTATATAATGATGATTTGACTGGATGCATTTGCAAAATTGTACACACTAATTAAATGTAAGGGTCTGTAATTGAAGGAGAAGAAAGGAGAAGTAGGTGTAGAAACTTCGGCTCAAAAACTGATAATATCAGGCTTCTGTGTGGCTAACAGCAGCAGCTAAATCCTCCTCAACACTGTGGAGGGGGTGAGAGGACAGAATCCAGTGTGCAATCAAAACACTGTGAAAGGGTCTGGAAAGGGAACGAGAGAAACAACTCTGTGGACACAGCAGATTTACTCCTAATAGACTATGACAGGGACCCATTTTTAGTCCAGCGGTTTTGGTTTTGAGTGTGTAGACAGTCCAGGAAAAGAGATCATTGTCTTGTGATGAAAGATGGAGCCTGCGTTTGTGTGTGTGAGAGGGCCACTGTTAACCTTGGTCACATTTTTCTCCATGAGTTCCGAATCCGATGTGAGGTTTTCAGCAGCTTGGTCCTTTTCGTGCACGATACGAGGGGGATTTCTCATCAAGCTTGGTTAAGTTTCCATTTTCAATTTTGTAAAAAGTCTGTTTAGAATCAGAGTTTCACCCCTTTAGTATTTAATTTTTTCATTTCTTTTTTGTGAACAGCCTGCTCAAAAACTCAGAGTAATAAAGGACCAGAATTTTGATCCAGCTTTTAAAAGTTTCCCCCTTCTCTCTTCCTCCCCTCTTCTCTCCTCCTGCCATCCTTCTTTCCTTGTGCCCTCGCTCTTAAACCTCCTTTGGCTTGTGAAATGCGCTCATGCATGATGGTCTGAACTTGATAGACGTTCAGAGGGCATCTGAGAGAGAGCGAGCTGTTAGTATGAGCGAGTAGGGACCTGTGAAAGTGACAGATATAGCACGTGTGGTCTCCCTGATTGCCCTTCATATGTGGTTTATATCTCCGTTTTAAACCATATTTCTATCCATATACATCAATCTAGCTCTTAGATCTCGCTCACTTTCATCTCTTGTGTTCATTTTATTCTCATCTACAGCGAGGAATGTGTTAGTTTTATGTGAAGTTAGCACATATGCCAAGAGGCCTGTGATGTAGATGCCAAAGTATGACGACTCTATTCACACCAAGCGTCAGACGTTAGCTCGAGATGGATTGGAATGAGTATTTGAAAGGGATTAAAATGCTTCACGGGGGAAGAGTGTGAAAAGGAGATATGGTTGAGCAGAGTTTTGGTGTCTGAGCCTGTCGCTGACTTATTAAAGTTTGTGCGGTTATCCTGGGAAAGCAGGATGGAAGAAGGAGATCCAGGGAAAGGAGGGGCTGAGTGTGGGGTGTGTAATTTCGGCAGAAGGATTTTTAATGAGGGGAGATCTCTGCAGGTAACTTCCTCTCGCCTCCTACCTCCTCCTCCCCAGCTCTCCCCCATCATCCCCCAATGCGGGGGGAGAGGCCCATCTGGTTGGACTAAACAGCAGATTAGCACATTAGCACTGAAAGACAGGCAGGCAGCACTAAGGGAAAGACTCAAGCTAGCATACGACGCTGGCGCACATGGTGAACGACTCATTAAAAGTAAACATAAAAGTCGCACTAAATTAAAGGCAAACTGTATCCGCCTTCATTAACACATGGTAAAAGATTGACTCATGATTTCAGCTTTTGTACTTGGCACACAAGTGTCTTAATGCTGCATCCATCTGATGAGGTCTAATTCAAATGAGTTTACCCTGCTTTGATACATTTTTTTTAAATTTGCCCCTCTGCTTGGTCTCTCGCAGCAATCCAAATCTATGCTAAGAAGAAAACACTTCCATATATTTTTCAGCAGCAAAGCTTCAGTGATTAACACTTCTTATATTGATATCATTTTTTTCTCAAGCAATCATACCAAAAGCATCAAAGTGTTTTTGATCAGCTTCAATCGGTTTTCCAACCAAAATGACCTCAACATTCATTTTTCCTACCCATGGTATTGTCTCATCAATAGCACCCCACCGATGAAGGCTTCACTTGCTCTTACCTTAAAATCTTAAATTCAAGATGAACAAGAACATGGTTTGTGTTTTGAATAGGTTGCAGATTTGTTCAGTTCTTTTTTTAAATACGTTTTTTTTTTTAAAGAAGGCAGTTGTTTGGATTAAAACAAGTATGGTAACATTAGACGAATTATCATACATACAGAAGGCACATTTTATATAACTTTAAAAAAAGGCCATGTTGACTTCGGGTTCTACAGGCATCATCTCTGGGCCCTCTTCTTTATCATACACAATATCTGTCTATGACTGTCACACCACAATAAACACTTGTCTTCATCTTCTATTGTTATTTTGTTTTTGGTCTATTATTAACAATAAATAATAATTGTTTGCCACTCGGGTAAAATGGGCATTTGAACATGGTACCTAACGGATATTTCTTGGCTTTTGCAGTCAACTTAAAATGGACACCAATGAACTGCTGTTTTCTGCACTCCCACACTGGCTTTCTTTTACAATACCTAAGGCTGCTGCTTGGGAATGGTCCACTTCAAGGGGTTTGTCAGATGTAGCTAATTGACATTGTTGGGACATTCTATCTCATCATTAGATGGACCTTTCCAACCTTATCAACTTGGTTTGACAAGTCAATGGTTGCTCTTTCGAGTCCCACAACACTGGAGGTAGACCAGCCGATCTAAAAGTTTTCAGAATTGTTAGCTGTTCACCTCTCTACAGCAGGGGAACTGCAGTGAAACTGAAAGTTAGCATTGTGTGTTTCAGAAACTCAGGGCTTTTTTTTTTTTACCTTCCTTTCTGTGTAAAAGGTGCAGACTGATTGAACCATGTCACAGGTATCTAGGTTACATTTTTTTGGCCTTGTTTTTTATGATTCCCGGGAACAGAGCTGTGAGAAACTACAAAGTTGCCAGGCATGACTGGGAGGGGTGCTTGGTGCCCATTCATGTGTGTGTGTGTGTTGTAATAAAGTGTATCCCGTTGTGAGGTGTTGAGTTAGGAGCTGCTAAAATGGCCACATCTGAGATTGCAGCTGTGTGAACATATCATCATCTGTGCTCCCGGTGATGGGCGGGGTTGAAGAAGTCAGTCCCGCCCTCCAAATACCTGCTAACACACACTGTATGTTTGGTCCATTTCAGACACTGTTAAAGCTGCTATACACAAATATTTTAATTAACAATGGAACAGGTAAACATATTCCTGCAAAAGGAATCTCTTATGGACATAATTCCACAGGAAACGGTCCTCTGTGTCTACAGTTCTTTGTTATTTTTGTCTCTTTGAGCAATATGTTTCGGTTTCACAGACTCCAGCTTTGATGAATTGGTTCATTCCCCCGCAGTCATTAGCTTAGTTTCCATATGCTCATTTTAAATTTACCTAAACAACAGGCAGACTCAGTTACTCACCAGCTAACACAGTCACAGATTTAGAAGAAAAGATATGAGGATGTATTGCAGCAGTTGATAGTGACCAAAAAAGAGCTAAAAGGAGAGTACATATCCCTGCAAACACAACACATTGATTAGCTGTGTTCTTACCATGTGTTTTCTGGAAATCTTGAAAGAAAACAGTTTGCTTTTAAAACCATATCCCTCTTTGTGGTGTTTACAACTTGATTTGCTGCTTCACCAGTGGCAACATATGCATAAAGCAGCTTTAACATTTTTTAGGTAAACAGATTTGGATCAAAATGTGATCAACATAAAACCCATACTTACCTTGACAGGTGGTTACATTACAAACACTCCATATTCTTACTTATTGTGTTCGATGTTAATAAAAACAGAATTTGATGATATGGACATCATTTGAACCTTAATAAAAATATTGCAAAGATAACTCTCTACTAATAAAAAGTTCTGTAACAGTTAAAGAAAACACTTGGAGGAACATCTCCCAACTTATTAACCCTTGAACACTATCACTGAAATTAGTAACATCATCACTAATGCCGGGTGTTTTTACCCGATATAATAAATATACCCAATAAAAAGTACTTGTCATCAAAATATATTAAAATATGACTATACATGACAAATTAGAGTAGTGTTCTTTTATTTTAAACTGTGCCATGTCTAACAAAATGAAAAAAAATTATCATGGGAGGACCCTATAAAAATGCTCTAAATTACAGAAAATTTGGAATTTGGGACCAACAATTCCTAAAACAAAAAATGATAAAACTGGAAACTTGGTGTTGGGTCCACCCATTCCTGGGACATTTGAGACTTCCCTGGTGAAGGCACAGTCTCCTTGACACACAAACAGCTGCAGGAGAGAGAAACAAAAAAGGGTGAAAATCACCCGAACATGTGTCTGTAGGAAAAAGAGGGTATTGGAATAGGGAAACACCCACGCCTTCAAATACGTCAAAGATGATGCTGAAGCTACCCAGGGACCCATGACACTCAGGCAAACGCAACATAATGAAAATCATGTAAATGTGTTTGCTCGGGTGAAAATCACCCGGCAAAAGTGTTCTAGGGTTAAGCTAATTTACAACAGGTTAGTAACATGACTGGGTATAGAAGACAGCGCTCCAGATAGGATGAGTCTCTCAGAAGCACGTATGGGACAGGTTTTGAAGCAAAATGAGCTGCCACCCACAACAAGCCTTCTTCAGTGAAGAACTTGCATATTTCAGGGAGACAATGCCAAAACATATTCTGAATGTATTACAACAGCATGGCTCCTTAGGACAAGAGTCTGGATTCTAAACTGGCCTGCCCACAGTATGACTTATCATCCAATGAAAACAGTCAGAAACTGATCTCATTGGTTCCCAAATATTTATTATGTGTTATGTGTTGTAAAAAAGACAAGGCGATTCAACACAATAGTACACAGGCCTCTGTGCTAATTCTTAAAACCTGTTTCTGGTATCCAATATAAAATGAGTATATATTTGTCATAAAACTATGTTTTTTTCCAGTTTCAATGTTTGATATGTTGTCTTTGCTGGTGTTTCAATGAAATAAGGTTTAAATCATGTGTAAAATATCAAATTATGTTAAAAAGACTGAAAAACAAACACAGGGTAGTGTTTCTTTAACAGAGTAAGAAATCATGTTAGCATCTAACGTGCTACAACTAAGCTGTGTGTAGGTGAAGCAACCCTAACACACACACACACACACACATGCAACTTTTCACAAATATAGACCTGTCTTTGTTAAGCCAGAGTACACAAGCGTAGCTGTGCACAAGTTTAACGACCTCATTCTGCTTGGCCAACGAGGTGTGCTATTAACAACATAACACATGCTTATTTAATACACGCGCACACACACACACACACACACACACACAGAATATAACCTAGTTAACACAGGCACAGCCAAACTCAGCTACACCTTAACACACACAAACACAAACTAATCTTGCCAGGCTGTTTTAACGAGCACTAATGAAAGGGAACAGACTTTATTAGCTCTCTTTAACGGCCAACACCCCACATACCTAATCACGTTCACACACACATACACACACATTTAACCACATACACACAAGAAACACATGCACATTTTGCTAAGCAGGCTACAACAAAGATAATATAGATGGGTAAGCTGAGATTTAAGGCTTGGAGCAGCATGAATAATCGTCTATAATTTCATTTCCTGTTTGTTGAGGTGAAGGAACTCAGTGCCATCCCAGGATCCATCTGGTTTCTGTTTGAATCCCAGGACCCCTCATTGCTTCTGCAGCACCATTATTTCACCCAAGTAAGACTCCAACATGATGATTGAGCAGCTAAGATGTATGGAAATCAATTTAACAGAATAGGAACTAATAAGTCATGCATCCTTGAATCCTAGCTTGTAAACAGGAGTGTGCTATGTGCAGCTTAGTAACATTATATTTCATTAGCATTGCTATTATTTCCTGATGCAACTACACATTTTTCCCTTCAGGAAATGTTTTAGTTCCACCCAATCATGCGTTAGTTCATCTCTTCTTCAGGCAGAGTCAGAGGTGCTCGCAGCCAGCTGTCAGCTGGGATCGCAGAGGGCCATTAGGGAGGGAGAGAGGGAGGGAGGGAGGGAGGGAGGGAGGTAGGGAGGGAGAGTCAGAAGAAAGGAGAAGCAGAAAATTGCTGATGGGATTCAGGCCCTCAGAGAAATGGGTTTATTTAAACATATGTCTCAAAATAAACCAAAACAAAATCTGAAGCACCTGTGTTTTTCTTGGTTTACAGGTTACGAACTCATCAGAATTTAATACAGATTATCTGGCACCTGCAATTTACCGGATATGCACCCAGGAACATGTAACCTTAATCTGCTCTTACTTAAATACACTAATTATAAACAGTTTGAATCGGCTTCGGTAGATTTTAGATTGAGTTTTAAGGATTGTTATAATCACTGTCAAGGCACTCAGTAAAGTAGCTCAGCTTTTTTGCTCACAAACACTTTTGAACTCAGCTTTAGTTTCTATCAAAAAACTTTTCTTGAAGTTCCTTTAACTCAACTTAGAATGAAAGGAGATAAAACAGGGCTGTAGTTTCAGTGATGTAGCCCAATAGATTATGAAGAGGTGTTATAAAGCCCAAAGACGGTGTTTGCCATATTCAAAATACTGACTCAACCTTACTTTAGTTCAATTTAAAAACAGGTAAAAAGGTAGAACTGAAACAGCTACAGCACACTCACCTGTCTGTCAAAACAGCACTGCCCCTAATCAAGTCAATTTAAAGGGTTGTCGAATGATTCGTTTAGAATCGTGATTAACTCCCAATTTTCCATAGTTTACAGCAATTAACCTGCTTTTTAATTGCATGTTAAAGATTCCATTGTTTTCTTTTTCAAAACATTTTTTAAATCAATATTAACAATGAAAAAAATCTAACCAGTATTTTAATTTTGGAATCATGTAAACTAACTTTTTATTAGTTCCAGTTTGATTGCTTTCTCTGTTTCATAAAGGTCCAGCAGGCATTCAATTATTGTTCTCCTCAACGGTAAGGCATACGACTGGTCACAACATGCCAACCTGAGTACGTCCCTCTGATTGACCAAAGTGTTCCACACTGTTGACTGGCCTGCAGACACTTGTCTACCATTTAGCAAACACTGCACTTAACGTCTTTGATTTAAGTTCATCCACAGGTCTGTGGTGATTCACACTTGAAATTGGTGCTGTGCTGGCTTCTGTGATGTGGTTACCTGCTGACATTGATCTGATCAGCTGCACCTGTATACTTAAGTAGGTGGTAGCTCAAACTCAAAGTACTTAGGTGATTTTCTGCTTCCTGTTTGACACAGGGTGCATGTTACTTTTGACTTCTCAACCGAGCTGTCTGGTAGTTTGTTTGTTTTTTTAAGTAAAATGTGTCATTCAAACGTGCAGTGGTGTTATTATTTCCATCACTGGACAGTAGGAAGACGTAACAGCCCCTTACCTAAGGTGTACCAAAAGAGACAAAATAGCACCCAATCTAGAAAAGATAACTTGTAATTTTCAGATGGTAATGCTGACAGCCTGAAAACGTATGCATGACTGTTTGCCTGGATATGTCCAATCCAATCCATTTATTTATATAGCACATTTTAAAAACAACAAAGTTACCAAAGTGCTGCACAACAAATACAAACAGTAGAAATAATTAATAGTACAATTTAAAATACAGAAAATTAAAAGACAAACAGAGACCAACACAAACTCTCATGCTGTATTAAAAGCCAGTAAAAATTTGTTTTAAGACGTGATTTAAAATATCCAGGGTGGGGGGCCATTTTGACTTGGGTGGGTAGCTCATTCCACAGTTTAGGAGCTACCACTGAAAAAGCTTGGTCACCCCTCGTCTTTTGTTGGCTTTTTGGCATGACGAGACGTATCTGATCAGCAGACCTCAGTGCTCTGGAGGGGGCGAAGATGTGTTTGAGGTCAGAGATGTACTGAGGTGCCAGACCATTTAGTGAATTAAAAACAAACATTAAAATCTTAAAATTAATTCTAAAATGGACGGGGAGCCATCGTCAAAATATACAGGCCATAAAAATGAAGGCCTTTTCTAGTTTTCAGGAATATAGAAATAAGGCAGAGCAAAGCAGAACCGCTTTTTGTGTTTGTGAACATGTTTTTACCTGCTGTAAAAATTGAGATCCGATGAGCCTTGAGTGGATACTTCAGGAACTGCAGCTTTTTGCATTTATGCATTGGCTTAATTTATTTAACCCCAAAAGTTGTCACTTGGACTGTGCATTAGCTGCTGTGACAAAACTATTCTGTGTCCTGTCTTATGTCACCATTTGTAAAAGGATTATTATTATTATTATTATTATTATTATTATTATTATTATTATTATTATTATTATTATTATTATACTTTAGGATATTTAAAAGAAATCCTAAGGAGCTTCTAATTGTTGCACTTTTTGAAAGTGTGTTCCCAGTTCTGTCATGCATTCATCCATTTCTTTCTTAATGGTTGTTTTATTCTTCACTTGTACTGGAATTTTAAAGCAGTCATGCTGCAGAAACGGAGAAGAAGTAGGGCACCAGGTTTTTGCTTTACAATCCTTTGAAGGACAGATTTATTTAGTCATTCTCTGCACATTATTCACACCCTTTAAACAAAAACTCCTCATGCACTCATGACACATCATGTTTTTTGGAAAACAAGTTATGAGCCTAGCTTTTATAGACGTTAAACTTTGAGTGAGTGTGTGTGTGTGTGTGTGTGTGTGTGTGTGTGTGTGTGTGTGTGTGTGTGTGTGTGTGTGTGTGTGTGTGTGTGTGTGTGTGTGAGTGTGTGTGTGTGTGTGTGTGTGTGTGTGTGTGTGTGTGTGTGTGTGTGTGCGCATTGAGCAAATAAGGCTTGTGTGTATGTGGAGTGAACATTGCTAAGTGGTCACGGCATTTCAGCGAGGAGTTGGCAGCGCCTTTACTGTCCAAATTAAAACAGCAGAAATCACCACAACAATTGAGAACAGATTTTCACCCAAGGTGCCTTAATGGCGATGTTAACCCTTAAAACACATAAACTCACACAGAGAAAAAATGCAAGCAACACACACGCATATTCACAAACACACTAAAAAAAATTGCTAATGATCTAGCATCAAGCGTGGGGGCTATCTCATCAATGAACAGGTCATAACTCATAGCAAAGCCACTCTGAGGTTTCCTCAGTGTGTGTATGTTTGTGTATACGTCTAAATGTGTATGTGGTCTGTAGGCATCAGAAAACACATACACACACACCCGCTGTTCCAGTCTGTTTCCTCCCCATAAAAAGCAACACTTAGCACTTCATTCTCAAACAGTTCTGACAACATTACACAGGTTAGTTTAAGAGAAGAGAGGATAAAAACAAAGCCAGAGAGAGAGAGAGAGAGAGAGAGAGAACGAGGGAGGGGAAAGAAAAAACGGAAGCCTGGTCACTCAGCTGGGAATATTCACAGAATTGTTTTTAACGAGTTAAATAAATTCTCCCACAAATGAGGTGAGGGAAAGAGAGAGGGGAAGAAAGAGGTAGAGAGAGAGAGAAAGAGAGAGAGAGAGGGAGGTGAATTTGAAGTGAGTGTTTGGCTCAGTGTTGGGGAATATTTTACAAGCTGCATTAATGGCTGTTCTTAAAACACTGCTATTAAGAAACGGTCATAATGTTGTATATCATGGGCGATTATGTTCACACACACGGGCTTACACAGCTAAACACTCTCTCATTACTCTCTCACACCGACACGCACAAGCCAAAGCAGTTAAATGTGTGCTGGTCCAACACCTTTTTATGTAAATAGCAGCTTCCTCCTGCCCAAACAAACTGCAACTTTCCTTCTTCTCCATCACACACAAACACACACACACACACACACTAACACATACAAAATGTGTCGATTTACACCAATTGTGACTCTACTTTTAGAGTACAAAACATAATGTTACCATGCAGCAACTCAAGTTGCAACAGCCCAGTTGTGGCAGAGTTTGGACCTGTGGCTGTGTTCACCAAATGTGAGCTAGTTGTGGTCCACAAATTGCAGAGAGAAACAGCTAGTTTTTTGGACTCAAGGCCAGCAATTTGGAGTGAAAATTAATCTCCACTTTGCAGCACTTAAACAACCTTTGGACACTGTTAGCACCCAGAACTACTATTTAACCCGCTCTCTTCATCTTTCAGGACGATTTTAACAAGACAATTTTGCAGCTAGAGAATTCTTCGTAACATTTATATATTTTTTACTGATAATTTAGAATAATTTCTGGTTTGGTTCATATGTTGAATCTAAAATGTAGCCCAGCCACCTGACACTAGTAAGGGCTGTAACTGCATTTAATGGCTACTGCCATACTGCTATAATGCTACTACTTCGCTGAGTTAATGCATTGAACAAATGCACGAGCCAGAACTTTCTTCAGTTAAACTAAGAAAAAACTGAAATGATTGTTTTTGGAGCCAAGGAAGAAAGGTTAAAGGTTACTGCTCAGCTCCAATCTGCAAAGATGAAATGTTCAAACCAAGCCAGAAACCTTGGTGTAGTTTTAGACTCAGACCTTAATTTCAGCTGCCACATTAAGACAATTACAAAGTCAGCCTACTATCACCTTAAAAATATGTCAAGGATTAAAGGACTTGTGTCTCAGCAGGATGCAGAAAAACTCGTCCATGCATTTATCTTTAGCAGACTACTGTAACGGGGTCTTTACAGGACTCCCTAAAAAGTCCATCAGACGACTGCAGCTCATACAGAATGCTGCTGCTCGAGTCCTAACAAGGACCAAAAAAGTAGATCACATCACTCCAGTTCTTAGATGTCTACACAGGCTTCCTGTCTGTCAGAGAATAGACTTTAAAATCCTGCTGATGGTTTATAAAGTAATGGGTATTGTAATCAAAGATTAAGACTTTTTTATTTCCCCCTGCCTTCCTATCTTAGCTTATCTTAACTCACTTAAATGCGAATTTAAATTTTATTTTTAACATATTTCTAATTTTCCTTTTCTTTTCTGTTTTATTTTATTTGTGATTTTAATTGTGCTCTTTTATGCTTGTATTAATGTTTCCAATGCTTTTAATGTTTTAATGTAAAGCACATTGAGTTGCCCTCGTGTTTGAAATGCACTATACAAATAAAGCTGCCTTGCCTTGCCTTGCCTTACACGGATGTAAACAAACAGAGATGACAGATAGCATCTCAGAGAGCAGCATGGTTCGGTAGTATTTTGATGTAGAAAATGGAGATAAAGTTGTATCTATGCTATATCTGGTTAATTTAGTAAATAAAAACAGGACCGGAACAATGTGTAACCGGCACAGGCATGTGGAAGTTAACCTGGAAGGAGGAGCAAAGTCAGGTTGTGCTAGCTCTGCTAACATTTTCAACATTTGGCAAACCAGTTTGACATGGTTTAGCTGCAGACACTGTGATCCCATGCCAGGTACCTATCATTATTTCCAAATTCTAAAGACAACCCTGAGACAGAAACTAACAGTTTTGCCACAGTGTCAACATGCAGAAGTGAAATATGACTCATTTCTGTGGATTTACTTCATTTAACATGTGCAATCAGATTGTCCTTAACGTCCCTTTTGCTTTTGAGAATTAATTAGTTGTTTTAGGATTGTGACCTGTAAGAATCAACCATTTAAGTCTTCCAGGAAATCAGTGTTTTTAATATTGCATTGTCTTGTTGTACAGTTATGCATTCACTGCCAATCTACAGCATGTGTTAAATAAAGATCTTGAATCTTTTCACACCTGACAAACCTTTAAAAGTATCAATCTAGTAAATATGATTGTCTCCCAGTTCAGACAAAAAAATTGATGCTGTGTGTGGTTTTTCACAGCACAGAGCTTGATTCATGCGACAATTAGCTTAGCATTGCAAATAATAATAATAATAAACTTTATTAATATAACCGTTTTCTTAACAAGGTTACAAAGTGCTTCACAACAAAAAAGCAGAGAATTACAAAGCATAAAAAACGGTGCAAACGGGGAAGAAAAAAGACAGAAGCAAAACAAGACATCTGAATGCAGAGCAAATTATGAATTAGGGTTGGAGAAATGCCTTCTGACATAAAAATGTTTTTAGTTAGGATTTAAAAGCAGTTAAGGTTGTGGACTGTCTAGTCGTCAGTGGCTGAGAGTTCAACAAACTTGGAGCTCTGATTGAAAAGGCCCGGTCACTTTTTGTTTTAAGGTGGGATCTTGGTACAGCCAGCAGAGAAGCATCCTCCGACCCGAGGGGCCGCCCAGGCACATAGGGGGTTGAAAGGTCTCTTAAATAGTTTGGGGCCTGTCCATTTAAAGTTTTAAAAGTAATCAATAAAATCATAAAATCAACACGATAAAAACTGGCAGCCAATGTAGGCTGGCAAGGACAGGAGTGATGTGTTGATATTTTGATGAATAATGAAAAGGGGTGGAAGAAGCTAACCTGGCTCTAACTAAACTTTTAAAAGAAATATCTTCCTTCACAGTCTACCAAAACTCATTTGTTATGATGTATCTTAAATAACAGTCTATCTGTCTGCCTACAGACTCAGCCAAGCCACCTGATAACAAGGAAGTCACCGCTCACAGCTTCTATTGGTGTGGATAATACCCCTAAAAACACAAATGTTACTCTGAGCATTTCTGTGTGCATGGATTAAACAGCTTAGATACAAGCTGGGGAGCATTAGAGGTGGATTTGTATTTCAATTTGGACCATACCAGGATCTGCACATGCAGTTGCGTATTATCTTCATGCTAGGAAGGGCTAATTCCTTTCTGACTCCAGCTCTGTACATAACTCTCAGTAATGAGAGTAGTAAAGATCTATTATTTAAACTCAAAGCTAATAAAATACACTTCCTCAAATATTAAACTGTCTTTTGAATAAGCATCCAATTATCTGCTGATAAAAAACAGTCATCAAGATTTTATTTGCTACCATCCATGTTGCCAATAATCAAAGATGATCTTTAAACCACACGTGTTCTTCATTAATCCCAGGTTTTAATGAAAAGCTCTTAAATCTCTGGAATCAGCGCCTGTCAGTTTAGTGGCAGCATGAAAACAAAAGAACAAATATTAATGTGTGTATGTTTTCCTTCTCCTTGGAGATAAATTGTTTCATGATGCTAAGACTTGAGTTTTTGTTTTCACTCTGTCTAATCTTACTTAAAGTGTTCATGTGGCATAGAGAGCTTAAATGCTGAGTATACTGTACTCACAGTGTAGTTGCCCTAGCAGATCTCCAACACTCCTGCTCCATTTCCTCCTGCAGTCTCTTTATTTAACTAGCAGAAGGATCAGTGGAAAAGGATCTGATTGTATGTCTAAGTTATAGTCCATGAATCATGCGTCTATGAGAACAGAAGGCTTGGAAATATTAAGACATCAGACAGTATGGAGCTGAATATTTTCTTTGTTATTCTAGGCGCCAGGGCCTGCTCCTTGAGGAAGTGGCGGGCATTGTGGTCAGTAGCTGAGTACAGTATGGAATAGACTCTGTGTGTTTGTGTGTGTGAGTGTATGTGTGTGTCCTGAGTGGTGATCGGAGGTGTGGCCTTAAGTCTGTCAGGCTTCTCTCTCTCTGTCGTCTCGCTCCTCCTCTCCTTCTTTCACTTTCTGCAGTGCTGCAGTCTGAAAACGTCCAATTAAAGTAATAAACCACACATCCCATCCAGCCCCATAAACACACACACACACACACACACACACACACACACACACACACACACACACACACACACACACACACACACTCTTCCCCCTGCAAACAAAAACATACAACTCACACACACATTTGCACACACAGGTGAGCACACAAGCACAAAAAACACACACACTCAGAGTTCCTGCCCCCTGTCTTCCCACCCCCCCTGGTTAAATATCCTGGTTATTAAAGAGAAATGTGCTGCACATTTCTGAGGCTCTGTGTGCGACACATCTGGCCTAGGCCTTCAGGAAACGACTGGTTCACTTCACTCTTGTCATCACCTTCCAACACGTTTCTTTCACATTTCAATTTGGGAGCGGCGCAGCGGGCAGCTCCAGCACACACTCACACATCTGCAAGCACACACACAAGCATGCACAACCGCACACCTACACACAGCTACACACACGGTCCACATTAGCGACAGTGGGAGTGAACTTTTTGGTGTAACAGCGCTCTGTTTTCAGCCTCTCAGCTCCAAGGGGTGGGCTCGTTTTCAGCCCCTTCTTTCTCTATTTTCCTCAAACCGCTTTCTCTATTTCACCCTCCCTCTGTTTCACTCTCTCTCCCCTCTGTCTTCTCTTTCTCTCGTCAGGGTTTTGTTGACAGTAGAAAACCTCTAAACCAACCGTGACACAAACTCCCATTTCAGGCTTGGTCAGGATTGTGTGGGATTAGCAGAGTGTGATGGACTGAAGCTCTGGGAAAGACTTTTTTTTGTGGATATATATTGCTCTCTCTCTGTGTGTGTGTGTGTGTGTGTGTCTACACTCTGCAAATAGTGACCTGTTAAACACCCATGGAGCTTAAAAACTGTGTTTGAAACAAATTGACCCATTTAGTGCTAAAAAATGCATTTTAATAACCCAAACATATTTAGAACTTTCATAAAGGATATATTTGTGATAGTTTGGTGAATATCTTGACAGTGATAATGAAACAAGGGATGAAGGTTATCATATAACTAGGGCTGATTGGTTATTGACCTGAGAGAGGGAGTATTTTGTCATCATTCATTGTTCTATTAATGCAATTAGGGATGCACGATATTATTGGCACATTATCGGTATCGACCGATATTGGCTTTAAAATGAACTATCAGATATCGGCCATCACGCCAGTATCAGCCGATATGATTAGCCGATAAAATAATGGGCTGCTGCACACATGTTGGGCTCATGTTTTAAGTTTAATTTGAATTTAAGCTGCAGTCTGTAAGGTACATGTAGCTGACTAATTTAGACACATTTACTGTCAAAGAGTAAACCATTTTATTTAATTTGGGTTTAATTCCTGTACAGTTGCACTTTTCACATGTTCCCTGTGAACAGAGGTTAGGTTTACTTACTATGTCAAATGGGGAATTGTCCAAATTTGCCCTGGTTGTGGGTTTTGTTATGATTGTCTCAGAGAGAGCATCATCCAAGTTTTAAGTAGGATGTATCTTTTTGTATGAATTTTGTTTGAAAGCAATTGTTGTAAATAGATATGTAGATTTGAGTATTAAGTATTTTTCTTATTTTGCACAAGAAATGAATATTACATAACAAATGTGATAAGAGTATCACCATAATACTGTACGCTAATTCCAATACAGAAGAAAATAGATGATCTCTGCAATTAAGTGTGCGGAAAAAAAATATTGGTCGGCTAAATTAGTTGTAAGATATCGGCTTATCGGATATCGGCAAAAAATCCAATATTGTGCATCCTTAAATGCAATTATATCCAATTGTAAAAACAAGCTTACTCATTCAGAGAGGAAGAACAAGCACAACTGTAACAAGCTGACAAAAGAGTAAAAATGGCGTCACTGGTGTGGATGTACTCTTTCAGAAGATGATAACATGATTGCAACTTGCAAAATGTTCTGAGAGAAGGAAAGAAGTCCTCAAGTGGTTAAACAAACTAATCCTTAAGTCCCCTGATAAGACATCAGAGCAACAAAGATATATGGAAGGAATACCAAACAGCGCTAGCCACAGCTAGTGTTAGCTGTAACTTGCATTAGCGCCTTTTAATGGCAAGTGCCATGGTGCTGATTTTAGAACAGCAGAAAGTTTACCTGAGACAACTCAAAGTTTAGGCAAAAAACAACAACAGAATCACTGAATTTACAGCTCTGTTGACATTGTTCTGAGAGAAGATGAAGGGTTTCAGCAGCAAATGGTGTATTTTGAATGGTATATTGAGTTGCTTTGCAGACGTCTCACTGCCTGCCATGTTTGACCTCTACACACATTCAACATCAGTGACATATGTCTTACCACAGAGATAAAGACTTCTGATGGTTGTCCAGATAGAATGCTTGGATTAATGGCCCAGTAGCTGGATGAAGACTTAAAGACGGTAAAAGCCTTGTGATTGGTGATAAAATGTTCCCACATTTAATAAGTCCTTTGGTGAGTTTTGGGGCAGAGGGGGAGACAGATTAAGGACAATTTGAAATACCTCCTATGACCATGATTACAATGTTCAGTCTCAGTGTTTATAACGTTTTTTAAATATCAGTTATTTGAATCTAATGCTTTAGATGTGTGCTACTTCATGACCACAGCTCTCCTGCAATTGAAATGCTTGAAAAATGATGCAGCAGAAAAAAGTTTATCTGATACTTCAACACTTGAATATCACCACACTGTGTCTAGACTTGAGTTAAAATTCAAGACAGCCTTAAATCAAAAGCATGCTACTACTGTTATTTAGTTTTTTTGCTCTTTCTTTATTTCAGTTTCTCTTGGCATGTGATGTTCTCGCAAAGCAAACTTCCCCTGACTGTTTGGAGACTTTCTTTAGCACCGTTTCTACTTGAAGCAACCTGATCTCATTGAAATGTTTCTGTGGGCAGCAGCAGTGGTTTGGTCTGTGTTCTGCTTTCAAAGAATAATATGATGAAGACACACAGCTTAAAGTCTTAGAGTGCAGTCGTTGTTTGTCTGTTTAGAAACCACAGAGAAGCATTTCCAATCAGCGTCTCTGCAGCAGAGGCCACAGAACATGAGAGTTTTTAAACCACAGCAGCATGCAGGCACTGACTGATGACACGCTGAGCATACTGTGCTGCTCTGACTGATGATGACACGCGGGGAAGCAAACGGCGGGTGTCACTGAAGGGTGGTGACATTTCAAGGGGGCTGTGGGCATAGATGAAGTCATCAAGGAGTGACAGCCAAGTAATCCACTTCCTATGGAGAGATAATGCAGACAGTGACATCATCACAACATGGGCCAATCCTGGAAAGACAATCACAGACACATTTTTTTTAAATGTAGATGAATTAAAAGCAAACGAACCCAGAAATTCAACACATTTCTCTCCACTTTTACCTTTTCCATTGCGATACACCTATCCCCAATCCCACCACCACATGTATCCTCCATTAAGTCCATCCATGCACCGTCTCATGCTATTGCACAACCTCACCCTGTGCTTTTTATGCCACTGGTGGAGTCATGTAGCAGTGAAGTGACTCACATTCCCTAAAGCTGTGTTGCTGACTTCAGTTAATTATCCCCTACATTCATCCAAATCCTTTTTGGTGAAAACAAACCGTACTCAGTGAGTGTTAACGTGCTGCACACTGCTTTCACTCAGCTACGTGTGCAGGTCGTGACAGCAAGGCCTTGCAAAGGACAAGAAGTGACTATGGCAAACCAGCATATTCTGGCTTTTGATTTGAGTGCAAGTGTAAGAGTTAAAATCTCTGCACAATTTTCTTAAAGGTGGACAGAATTGAGAGAAGTCATTTTGAATTTGGACCATAGACTATATGAAATGGGGAAACAGTCTCAGAGACATCTTCCACCGGTCCAAAGATGGTGGTCGCCATATTGGAAATGCTGACTAAAGCTAACTTCCAGCTAATCTTGAATCCACCAAAGAGGTGAAGATGAGGCCTCCTGGCACACAGCTACAATCCACCTACCAGTCATTCAACTTAGCCATGCTCGTTCCATATGCCTTATTATGCTTGACTCTCAGCTGAACAGTCGTTATATGGAAATGGAGCATGGAGTCCAAAGCTTATGGATAAGGGTGTAAACACATTAGTTCTACTGTAAAGTGGGCGTTTAATGGGGGTTTCTTTGGGTTCTGCTTCAATCAAACATTTGAGGAGCTGCAGCTCTTTGCACCTCCACATTGCATGGCTCTACTTTTCAAAACCAGAGGCTGATGTTTAAGTAGGACTGACATCAAATCTTCAAAAAGTGTTTTTCACAGAAGCACAGACAAAGAGTGCAAAAAGAGGAGAAATAGACAGATCAACTCCTTACTCCCTGTAGTGTAGCTGTTGGAGCAGTGTGTCCCTGCATCAGTCTGTTATTTCCACTAGAGGGCAGACAGGGGCAGCAGCTCTGATCTCCGCACAGAGGTGAAACCACCTGCAGCTTGTTTCTGAAATTTGATTGAGTCAGGACTTGACTCAATCATAATGTGATGCACTGTTATTTCACACATGCTGTTAGATGTTAATATTCAACATCCAGACTGCTCAACATCTCTCTCACATGGACTGTGAAGATCTTTGATTAGCTGCATGTTACAAACACAGTGTGGTCCTTTTTCTTAATCAAATGGGATATTCTTCACAAAAAGATATTAGCTAATTGCCGGATATCTGCACTTTAAAAAAGATCAACTTAAGAGAACAACTTAAGCAAAAGATTCCTTCAAACCATTAAGTGAGTAGACTTGTATTAACATGAATCTAAATCCCAGATTTGTACATCTCAGATACGGTCTACAATTGTAAGTGAATGCATCAATGTTCAGTCTTCCTATGATGCCAAGGACACTTTTTGTCAGTGACTTGTACACAGTGTACAAGAGGATTGCAGTCAGCCCCCCCCCCCCTTTTTTTTCTTTAAGACTCTTCGGGAGAGTGGCACTTCACATCCTTGTTCATGGACGGTGTGTGCTTTAGCAGCAAAGACTGACCTTTAAACAGAGTACAACACGTTTGTCCCTTACAACAGTTTAATGTCTTCCCCACAGAGATATTCAGTCAGCTCCACTAAAGCAGGACCCACCAAAAACTGAAACAGCACAGGATGCATAGTGTGTTACTACACCAAGAGAAAATATGAAGCAGAATTGAAATGACTGATTGTTACAATTTAATTGTCAGAGTCTGAAATCCTGCATCACAACAACTCCATTTGCAACATAAAAATGTAAGCCAAGATTCAAAGAGGCACACAGCTGATAGTATTTTATAGAGCTGCACAGTATTTTAAGGTCCTTCCACTCACTCTCGATCTTTGGTTGAGCTCCATGTTTAATTTAAGGATTGACTGGTACAAAGCAGAGTGCTTCAGTCAGACTTTGTTAAAAAATGGAGCTCTGTATCTCAGGTTTAATGGTAATAGTTCATATTTACTATTCAGAGCATGCTGGGTTAAAGACGGAGAAAAATGTTTTTTGTAGGCTGCATCATAAAGTCTCTTTCACGGTTGGCCGACAATCCTTGGGCAGATTTTTATTCAGCCGATCAATTCTAACTTTAAAGTGGTGGACAGACTCGTACCATGTAGGGAGACAGTCCTGCAGGACTCCCAGAAACACTGAAATAAAAACAAAAGAAGAATTTCTCTAATCGCCCCGAAGATGTAAGTCTGGAGACGAAATAAATTATTTGATTTGTCTTTTTGCAGATAGATTCAGTGTGGTCTGTCCATGATAGCATATGCCGATGTTCATATCCAAGTATTTATGAGAAGCACCCTGCTTGATTTTTTAATTTTTGATAAAAACAGGATGAGAGTCACAGTGAACCAAATACAAATTCTTCTGTTCTCTTTAGACAAATCTAAAGAGCATTATTATTACCCCGCTGGACAACTTGGTTCACAACATGTTGGTGTGAGCCTAATATTGCCATACACGGGATTTTTGTTATTTTACTGCAGTTACCTTGAATGTCTAACTTGTATAAGAGTGGAGACCTAACTGTTATCAGCATTCAATAATACATTAACTGAGGCTGTAGAGATTTCTATCTGTAAGGCTTAATGCATAGTGAGCGGGTTATAGGGGATTAGGACTCAGACAGGGTGAGCAGGAGCAGAGCTGACCTTTCTCACCCTGAAGGGATTCCACTTCCCTTCAACCACCTCTTCATTATACATGATCTAGCTTACAACTCAGCTACCAACCAAGATGACAAATATTGACTAAATGTGGGGTTTATTTGGGCTGCACGGTGGGGCAGTAGTTAGCGCTGTTGTGTCCCAGCAAAGGTTCCTGGTTCTAATTCAAACTGGGGTCTTTCTGTTTGCTGAAGTTGGCATGTTCTCCCAACGATTTTGCGGGTACTCTGTTTCCTCCCACAGTCATAAGTTCGGTGTTTGGCTGATTGGTCACTCAAAATTTCCTGTAGGTGTTAGTGTGTCTAGTTGTCTGTCTATAAGTCAGTCCTGTGACAAGATGTACCCTACCCCACCACCCGATGACAGCTATAGGCTCCAGCCCCCTTTAACCCCTAATGAGAGGAACACTATAGAAAATGGATGGATATAATTTTTCAAATGATTGATTTGTTCAGCTAAAAAGAAATTAGTACCTCCGATTTCACCACAGTAGTGCTCCTGTGATGGATAAATTAGCTCACTTGTGGGTCAGATTAATATTCAGCAGAACATTTCCATGCACAGTGAAGTCTAAACATTAGCCTTCTTCTTTGTCATAAATTTCCTTCAAACGTAACATTTCAGCAGTCAATGATAGAGCCCATATACGGTGTTGTGGTTTGTGTTTGCTTCGTGTGTGTCTTCTTCAATTTGATCGATGTATCCCTGTTTTTTTTTTCCTCTGCTGTATTTGCTTTTTTTTGTTGCTGGTGACTGTTCAGCTGTTAAACATGAATCTAAAGTTTGTGCTCTGCAAATAAATTAAACATAATATTAGAATATCCCTTTTGTAATTTAACCATTTAGATTGCTAACAGAAAGTTACTGTTTTTGTCACGGCGTTAACAGGCAGAGGTGAGGCAGTTGTGTCTTTCCACGGATTGATTTGATTTGACATGTGGGATCAGGTTGTCCCATCTGAAATAACACACTGTTATGGGGTTTTGACCAATCTGAGTTAAGTATTTAAGGAGTAAGTAAACACAATGAAACACATAACTTATCCCGTGTGCGACAGCTTTGTTAATGTGATGTGTTTGAGAGCTGAAAATCCCTGCGTTAAAGGATTAGATGCACGTTTAGAAAATGTGAAACAAAGGGGCTCAAATGTCTACATTAAACACTTGAAGAAGAAAGAAAAGGCCAACTTTAAAGAGAGTGCTCAATCTCTGAGACTCTGAGTTATAACTCTCATTAAACACTCCAACAGACTACAAAGTAGGACTGTGAAGCACATCAGGCTGCAGCACCAGAAAGATCTTATTCTAACATTTAGCCTGTTTTTTTGTGTAAAAGCAATATGGTCGATTGAGAAATGAAAGAAACAGAGTGGAAGACAGAGAGGGTGCGAGAGATGGCGAGAGGGTGGGGGTCGCCCTTCGTCTGTTCTAGTGTGGTTTCGGGGAGTTATTTGGTGTTAAAATATGCCTTAATGGTTGCTGGGGATCCATTTATTACAGGCAGGAAGCAGAAGGGGGTTTCTCTTCTCATTTAATGTGACCGCCGAGGAGCTCGCCAAGTCCTGCAGGCGAGCCAGCATTCCTGTACACCAACGCAACACACACACACACACTCACACACACGAGTACACACACAGCCTGCTATGTATACACGCATAATTATACTGTAGGGCATGTAAATGAGGCTTATGTTTGCATGCGTGTAGATGCAAAGACGCATAATCTCTAAAACATACACACATTGCAGTGCTTTTAGAAACAACTTGCAAATATGTGAGTATGCATAAAAACGCACACACAAATAGACTGTGGTCTCTGGCAGTGAGAATGACCTTTTCTGAACCATGGTAACACACACACACACACACACACTAAAAGCCTCTGCAAAACGTTTAAGCATGGCAGCGCCGAGGTATAATAAAAAGCCTCTTGAGGTCTTATTACTTCACTTTGTTTTTCAGTTGTGAAGCTTGGTTTCTCTCCTTCTCACTCATCCCGTCTCTCTAAACTCATTAGTTTTTCACCCTCTTCCTGTCCCTCATCCATCCCTCACTCTGTCAGGCACGGATACATCTCTCTGCTTTTCTCCCTCACACTTTCTTCCTTTCTTTCTGTCCATCTCTCTTCCTCTGCATCCGTCCAATTCAGATCCCGATTCAGCTAGACACCCTTTCCCCTGGCATTAGAGAGGGCGTGTTAACACCTTCTCCCACACACATGCCAGGGCCCTAAGACCCCGTTAATAAAGTGTAGGACTCCTAGCCCATGAGCGCGCACACACACATGACACATGAGAGAGATTAAAAATGTGGGCTTTATTGTGTGGGAAAATTAATGATTTTCTTGCAGGAGTTTGGTTTCATGTTTTTACAGCAATTATTTGTGCCACTAATCATGGACTGCCTCTGTTATTTTAGGCTTCTTTCAGAATATTCAGAGTACAGCATGTGTGTTTGTTTCTCTCATTGTATAATGAAGTTTTAAAATGTCACCCAAAGAAAGCGAAGTGGTCAAAAAAGTGTTCCAATTGTGATTACAGCCAGCACAAAAGAGAATAAGTCTATCAACACTGCTGCATCTGCATGTGTTGTGTGTGTGTGTGAATTAAATTATACAGTATCAACATGTTCAAAAGAAATGAAGGTAACTGTAGAGGCTTCACTTGGCTGCTACCTGTCGCTCAGTTAAAAGTTGCATAAGTTTGTGTGTGAGAGTGTGTGTGTATCGCTTACACGGCGGATATAAGGCTCTATCCCTCCTTTCATCAGCTGAGTGAGGAAGAATCGAGCCCCAACGCACTGCAATCTGACCCTGTCGTACACACACACACACTTCATACACACAGTAGCAGAAAAGCAGACATATTCCAATGCTGGCCGTCACTCATCAGCACAAAACCTCACCGCTGCTTTCCATTTATCACCACTGTCATAACACAAGTCTCTCTGGCTCGGATTTCTTTTTCCAACATTATCCCATCATCACACCGTGAATATCACTGCTATATCTAAAGCTTGTTTTTATTTGGGATTATAGGTGTTATCATATAAACTCACCTTTCAAGTAAAATCATAAAAAACACAAGGTTTAGTATTAAATGATATGTTAGTCAGCAATAGTATATCTGCCCTGTTGAAGGCTGGTAAACTAAGAAACTGAATCCTCTCAGCTGTAGGGGAGCTGATCTGTTGTTGGCCCTGACCTTTGACCTGACTCCGCCAAACAAGAGATAATTACCTGGCAGTGGTCAACAGTGAAGGTGGTAGGCTTGTCCCAGATACATTTCTGCACTATGAACTTGCTCTCTAGTTAAAGCATGGATAGAGCTTTATTCAAAACCCATGTTGTGATGTGCATTGTCCATATGTACTATCATCAGACTCAGGTCTTAAATAGCAATATTTCATAGCAACAGTTGACTATTTCACACCTCTACAATCAGTGTGTAGAAAGAAGTCTGGTTAATCTGACGTCAGTGTTTGTATAGAAGAAAACCAAGCAGAGTTTAAAGACTGATGACTAGAAAAGAAAATGTCACTCTAACAGCCAAGAGGCAGAAAAACTCAATACTCAATGCATGAATTTATGTGGTCCTGTTCACCTTGTTTTACTTCACCACTGGTGAAAATGTTCGGTTTAATGTGATTAATAACAGCTAGTATTATTTTAGTTAAGTATAATTTTAAGACGGCTACAGATTGAGCCATTATCATGAACGCAGTACAAAACGTGAATGCAAAGACATTTCTTCAATAAAAGAAATACAGTGCATTTTAATTCATTAAAATAATTTCCAAAGCAATATTCAGGATTTCTTAAGTAATAAATAGCTGTGTAACAACAGGAAAAGTATAGTGACGCAGTTGTCATAGCTGAGGAGCCTCTAGCAGGACTTCTTCATTCCAGAATATATTTCATGCTCACCCTGTCCGGGTCCTGTTTTGCTTGAACAACCCACTCACTTTACATTATCCCTTTCTTGTGTCATATTATATGGAGCAGCTAACTAGCCAAAACACAAAAGAAGATTTAATAGAACTTTTTATTAAAACTAGAAATAAGTTTTACTTTGTGTTGCTGGCACTTAGATTAGAAGAATGTTAGGACTCTGGGGCGCTGGTGGCCTAGCGGTCTAAGCGCCCCACATACAGAGGCTACAGTCCTCGTTGCAGGGGTCGCTGGCTCGATTCCCAGAAGGTTGACCATTTCCTGCATGTCTTCCCCCGCTCTCTGCTCCCCACATTTCCTGTCTCTCTTCAGCTGTCCTATACAATAAAGGCAAAAAGGCCAAAAATATAACTTAAAAAAAAAAAAAAGAATTATGTTAGGACTCTAATATATGTAAGGTAAGTGAGTTTCATCATCCTCCTAAATGTTTTACCTGTAGAAGTCAATTCTCGAAACGTTTCATGGGCACCAAATTCCGGAATATTTATTCCAATGTGGCAAAAAAACTGTTTATCTTTAAATTGTTATAAAGGATGCTTGAAAAAACTTTTAACCACTGTTACTTAATTACACTCATCATGCTCAACCTCATATTCATAAACAGGTATCCATACACATCATATAAATATTTTGTATTTTTGAATTCTGTTGATGTAATACCTGTGTTTATATTAATTGTTAATTTTGTATATTCTTATGTTATTTTATTTTTAGTATCAACTATTGTCTTTATATGTGTGAATTTTGTATTTTTTAATTAATTGATATTAGAACATTATTTAGGTGGAGGCTTCAAATAACATAAACATAAACATAAACAATGTGCAGTCATAACAAGCAGAGAGCTAGCTAAGCACTACCATGACGGCTGGAGCCAAGGGGAATTAGCTAACATAGCTCTCTCCAACTGGACCATTTCTAATGCTCACTTATTAACAAGTAATGACTTGTAACTTTGATCTGTACACAAACCTGTGTGTAAAAATGACATGCTGGGGTTTTATAGTGACTTAATTACCTTTTGGACAGAATCAGACTAGCTGTGTCCACCTGTTTCTGGTCTTCGTGCTAAGCTATGCTAACACCCTCTGGCTGTAGCTTCATATTAAGCATATAGACAGGAGAGTGATGGATCAGTCAATCATTTCATCTTCATCTACAAGGACTTTCCCTAGAAGTGCTGTCAACAAAAAATACAGAAAGGATTTGGAATTGAAACGGTTCAGTTTCACACACATGAGGGGGAAAAAAACTTAATTTGAAAGGCTTCCAAGCTCACTTAAACCCGGAGGTCTCTGCTTACCTGGTTATGTCACTGTGAAACTGAAATGGATATTATTAGAAAACAAGATTTCAAAGAGGAAGCAATGTAAGAGAGTGTGAGTGGTTACTGTGTAACTGTGAGTCTGTGTGTGTACCTTGGTGTGTGCAGAGGGGGGGGTAATTACGGTGTTGAATGTCCTCCTCATCACTGGAGCTGACCTGAGAACACAACAGTTAATCATCCACTAACCAGCAGAAAGAGACGGAGCGAGAGAACAGAGAGGAGCCAGCACTGCAGGCTGCACGGTTGGATAGAAAGAGACAAACTTTTTGGCACCTGAACTTATTAAAGACTGAATTCAAAAAAAGAAGAGAAGAAGAGTCCTCTATCAGGCTGTCTGGAATAAAGGAGGCTCTTACCTGAGAGTGGAAGATCAACAAATGTACACACACCTGCTCCTGTGGAAGACTTTTCAGCAGCGGTCCACTTGTGCTTGTGTTAGTATGTTCACAACACGTAGACTGTCCTGCTTTTCTATCAGACTGTGTGTGAGTGTGTGAGGGGGGCCACATGGGGCCCGGGCCCTGTCCAGGATGCCAGCAGCAGCAGGAACATTGAAGCCCTCTCTGGAGGACATGGTGGCAGAAGGAGGGGGTGAAGGAGAACACAACGCACCCCACTGGGAAGCCTCAGCGCTGGGCCGGGAGCGTCTCTCTCTGCCCTCTCTGAAGGTCCCCAGGGAGCTGCTGCGGAGCTTCCCCCACTCCAAACGGGTGGGGTCCTATCTGGTGGGGAAAATGATCAACAAGGGATCGTTTGCCAAAGTGATGGAGGGGCTGCACATCGGCACGGGCGAGAAGGTTGGTGCTGTTTCCCTGCTTTGAGAATTAGAGAGAGGAAATGAAGTGTCATGCCTCAGATTGGAGGGCGACAGATTGGCAGGAGAAAGATCACACACTGAAAAGATTATGATTACACGGTTACAAGATGTACTTTGTGGATTGTAACTGATGATTATACTCACTATGGTTTGAAGAACACAAAAACATATTATTATTCTTGTCATGTGTACAAATAACAGCTTGTCCATCTGTGATCACTTTGTTTCATAACCTTGACTGCTAAAGGGATTTCTCAGAGACAGATCTTTAAAGAGGTAGATCTGTTTCTGCTCGTTGTATCTGGAGCTCTACAAGCTAGTGCAGAATTAGAAACAAATGTCATGTAAAAATGACTACAAAGCTGCAGCTGTAGTCTTATCTATTATGTTTTATATAAATCATAGCAATACATCTGCATCAGGCACAGTCAGGAGAGAGTTATCTGAGCTTTTCTTTAAAGATATGAATATTCTTCCTTATAGCTAAAAGAAAACGTGCCAATGTTTGTAAGTGTTTGTGTTCAGTGTTGTGAGTCTAAATTAGCTGTATGTTCAGATCAATATAATGTGCACATAATGTGCCACCATATGTGTGTGAGTGTGTGCCTTTGAGTGTGTGTGTGTAAATGTACGGCTAACTTTCTTTCATCACTCACTGAGTCCGTGACCCCCGGCTCATGTGTACCTGACCTTGCTGCCATGGTAATGACCAAACTCATCTCCGGGGTTGTTTGCGCCTCTTAACCCCGGTTACCCTTGACAGGTGTGAGACCTGTGGAGTTCAAGGCAGTTAATGAGCACACACACATACACACACACACTGCTGCAGAGCTAAGGACATTAACTAAATTGGATTTGGATTATTTTATGTTGAATGTATACTGAAATAGCAGAGCATTAAATAGAAACAAAAAGAGACTCCTCGATTTGAACTACAATTTACCTCTACTCACACCAGTGTTTTCCTATTTTAGACATTGAGACAAACATCAATTATCAAAACAAGTTGATTTTTTTGTCAGCACATATTACGTTTTCTTCATGTGCATGAAAGTGAATCCACAAAAGACCTTAAACTGTTAACACTGAGAGGAATCATTAAAATAAAAGTTTGACTTTCTCGTTATTTGGCAATCATGTAAGATCAAGAAATTGCCATTTGTTTTTAGTTATCCATGAAACATATGCTATCAACTTTATTACACATTACGTATCTGTAATTTGCTCCAATACTCTTCACATTTCTATCTTCAGAAAAAGGTGAATGTATGTAGTATAGAGTAAGAGTTAGGTTACATTTAAAGGCTAGATATGGGATAACTGCCACAGGTTAAAATGTTTGCATCAGTGAAAACAGAAGTAGAGACGCTGAACTGGGAATACTCAACCTGTTAAGTGCCCATGAGCAAGCCTTTAAAACCCTCCTGATGAAAACCAGAGGTAATGTTTGCTTCTGTTTACAATGAGAGCAAGAATAAGTGAAGACGCGTAGATACGATTTGGAAGTTGATTCTCAAAAACAAAAATGTCTCTTAAACTTCTGCATCTGTGCATATGGTGGGTGTCTGTGTGTTTAGGTGGCCATAAAAGTGATCGACAAGAAGAAAGCACGGCAGGACTCCTACGTTCTGAAGAACATGAAGAGAGAACCTCGAATTCATCAGATGGTGCGACATCCTCACATTGTCGTCCTGCTTGAGGTACAAACACATCACCACAATCCAACAATACTGTCTGAATCAAGCTTATATGAATGTACTTTATAAACATGAACTGAATTATCTGTGTTTGTCAGACTCTGGAGACAGAGAACAGTTACTACATGGCCATGGAGCTGTGTGCAGGAGGAGACCTGATGGACAGGATCTGTGAGAGGAAGAGGCTGGAGGAAAGGGAGGTGCGGCGCTACACCCGTCAGATCCTCTCTGCAGTGGATCACCTGCACAAACATGGCGTCGTGCACAGGTGAGACTGTCCAAAGATGTGCTGTTGAGTTGGTTTTATGAAGGCTGGACTTAAGTGAGCCGTGTCCCCCTGCTTGTTTTCTTTATGCTTAAGGTAACAGCTTGCTGGCTCTGGCTAAACATTTACAGGAAAGAAAACCTGAACTAACTCTTAGCTAGAAATGCTATTTGTGTATTTCCAAAAGTGTTGAACTTTCATTTGATGTTTAAAGTTTCTCTTACTTTTAGATTTGTGGCCTAAAAAGTTTAATAGAACAAACAAAAAGGCTCAAATGTTGTTTTAAAATGTCTGTCGAGGACGATAAAGAGCAAAACCTGCACACACAGTAGCTGCTTGTTTCACAGTGAAGTTCAGGTCAGACTTGCTCATTCAGTCACACACACACACAGGGTAGTTTGCAGGGCATTAACAGCCTACAGATGAGGAAACACAGAGAAAGTCTAAATGTTTGGTTCAGAGAGTTGAAAGTGTTATTTTAATGGCATTTTAGTTGGTGTAGGTGTTAGAGACCTAATGCACACACACTCCCTCGCTGCGTCCACACACTTTATTCACAGCACTGGGCTTTAGTTTAAGACCTTGGCTCGTCTGAAGGTGGGAATGTGATTACCAGGCAATGACCTCATCATCCTGCGCCGGCGCCATGATTCACACATCATCACAACATCATGGACTTCCTCTCTAATGAAGTCCCTCAACGACATCGCCCTCGACCTGTCAGTGACACCTCTCCCTGTCTCACAAATACACACGCCTACGTGCTCACACATGCATACGTACACTCACACACACTCACACTCTTCACCACAGTCCCACACAGAGATGATTAAACGGGGAATAAATGGAAAATTTGCACTTAAATGCACCTCATGCCACCCACATCCAACAGGCTTACCGCATCCATTTTCTCCTTTATGACAATGTCTGCTCTCACCCTTTCTTACTGTTTTCCTCCTCTTTCTGTCTTTGAACTTTTCTCGGGTCGACTGAGATGTGTTTTCTGGATTTTGTGTCTGTTGGTTAGATGAAGGCAGATGAAAGGATCGTGGCTGATTCCCAGGCTTCGGTTTATGGGGGATCTCTCTCTCCCGACCGCACAAATTCATTTAACTCAGTCGTTTCAGGGAAGGCCGTGTGGTTGGTGGTGAGGCCGGGGTTCTTTCAGGGGAGTCGGGCAACTTTTCCAGGTGAACAAAGACATTAGTTTGGTAACGAAAGGAAAGTAAGTCTAGAATTGAAGTTTACTTGACCAGAAAATTATGATGGATGCAGTCAAAGACCAACGAATCCTCCAAAAACAACGTTCAATTTCATTCTAAAAAATGGCAAATCATTTTCACCAGGGATTTTAAAGCTGGAGGTTTTACCAAACCCAAATTTAGCCTCTGTGGGTCCAGTCTGGTCCGACTAATCTGGTTTCCTTAAATACACAATATTGCTTGAGTTCTTAAATGAAACAACCATTTAAGTCAAGTGAACTGCTCCAAAATACTCATCTAAAGGGAAAAACAACTTCAGAATTCCTGAAGGATTACGGAGAGGACTCATGAAAACAATCATTCAACCATGCTCCTCCTCTGTGACCTGACCGCTTTCTTTTGGTTTCTTTTGTAGAGATTTAAAGATCGAAAACTTCCTGCTGGACGAACACAACAACATTAAGATTGTGGGTATGTTGACAGTCTTGTATTCTGTAGTGACACCTGAATGATTGTTAGACATATCAGTATGGTGAAATTGTCCTCACTTCACCTGTAAATGTTCTGTTTTCTGTTGAAATGCTGATGTTTCACACAGATTTTGGCCTCAGTAACACTCTGAAGGTTGAATCTTTGTCTCTGGAGCTGCTCAACACGCAGTGTGGAAGTCCCGCCTATGCAGCCCCCGAGCTGCTCGCTCACAGGAAGTATGGACCCAAAGTGGACGTCTGGTCCATGTAAGTGAGAGAGTTAATGAGGATCTGTTGGGGATCTCTGCAACATACCTTTTTCTTTTATATTATACTATGTTGATAGGCAGTGTTTCTTGTGTATGCACCTTGTATCATCTTGTTGGTTTCTTTACATTCTGCTTGTGTGTGCAGAGGTGTGAGTATGTTTGCCATGCTGACGGGAACCCTGCCCTTCACTGTGGAGCCTTTCAACATCAAACAGCTGCACCATAAGATGGTCAATGGAGAGATCAGCAGCATCCCCAGTGATGTCAGCAAAGGTAACTTTACAGAAAATTTCACCCACACCTCTGAGTTGCTTCTTCACACAGCAGTGTGACACTGTTATTTGTTCATTTAAACTGAGTTAGGGAGTAACTTTGCTTCAGCAACGTATAGTGAAAAAGGTTACTTGTTTATATTGCTCAGCTATTCAAAAGTGTATTTTTATTAAATGCAGGTTTTGATAGAATGGTTTCTCATCAGCCACTTGTTTGGACGTTGGTAAGCCACCCTGTTCTGTACACAAAGTGTCCCCGAAATTTCTCAAAATCGAGAAGGCCGACAGAAGGTCAGAAAGGCCATGCAGCTCAAGAATATCTTGCAAATCCTTCTATTATCAAATATCCTTGCAGGAGATTATGTTTGTAACTTCAAAATGCAACTAAGGAGCAATATCATTTTTTTTATTATGATAAATCACCTGCCATTGCTATGTTTCAATTACACCTTATATTAAAGGGATATTTCAGTTTTTTGAAGTGCTGTATCACTTTTATTGCACTAGTAATTGTACTAGCCACAACGGATGCTGCTCAGTTTCACCCCTTTGATGAGAAACTCCATGGAGCAATGGCACGCAAGCTAGGCTACAGTTTTTAGCAGATGGGGTCAGTTCTTTCACGTAATTTAGCCAATTTTGAAAGACTCCGACCCACCCACTCATCCCGGTTTAGGTGTACATTCTACTGGGGATTTTTTTCAGCACTTTACTTTACCACCAGAAAGACTGTTTGGTATTTGCAGTATTTACGGATGCAACTAGCGTGCTCTTCCACCTCATACGACCCCAGATGAAAAAAATGAAATATCCCTTTAATATTGAGACTAACCTGTTCTTGGAAATGCTGGTTGTGCAATAAATCAACTGATAAACTGACACTTGCAGGTCTGTTTAAACAGTATTTTTTTTTTTACAAGTACTGACTCAGTTTCAGTCTGTTTCTATGGGAAGGAACTCAAATCCATGGTCTCCAATAAAAGGTCAGCTGTTCTGGCAGCCTTGGAACTCATGAGATAGACATGAAAATCAAAAATTGTGTTGGTTGAAAAGAAAACACTTCTACAACTTCCTCAAAATGATGAATGTTTAAAAATGATGATTGGTGCTGAACAGGGCCGGATGGAAATTGAGAATAATTCCAAGAAAATAAAATACAGTAAATTACTCCTTGCAAACACAAACTGGAGCTCAGTCTGTTTCCTGCTGACCAAGGAGCTGTCACAGCTCTCACCTCACATGTTCTTTAACAAGTACACAGCGGCCTCAGTGTCTCTGTCCGTCTCTGCTTTATTTTGGTCTCTCACACATACACACAGTCACTGTGTTACACTCTGTTGTGGCTCCATGTGACCACGAACAGACACGGCTCCTGTTACTGCAGGGAAAACCAGTATGAGTCTGAAGCTCTGAAACTGTGTCAAGATCACATTAGTAGCTGTATCCATGCCACAGGCTGCCATCTGAGACGTAAACATTAACTCCAGACTTCGCCCTGCATCTCAATGGGTGTGTTATTTTTTTTTTTAAACCAATACCACCTTTGTATTTGTGTCACAGTAGTTCTTGTAATTTTTGCTCATTTGAAATTAAGTCATCTCATTTAGTTGTTCAATTATAATGCATTTCTCTGGTTTTCCTTTTCTGGCTCACATTTTTTAGTTTGGTCTATTTTTTTTTTTTTTATTTCTCATTTTTAACACTTCATTTTTTAAGTAAATTGTAAAAAGAAAATGTCATAAGAGAATATTATTCCACAAGTTTATAAAAAAAACCATGAATTGATGCGTCTAATTTATAAACAAACTACATAGATCTTGGATGAGCTGCTCTGGCTCTGTCATTATTAGCAATCAGCTTATAGTGACACGCTGACCGGAGCTGTCTGGGCTTTTATTTCTGCAAATTCTCCTCCAGACTGTGCAGCTTATCAGGAATCCCCATCTTCTGGAGTCAAACATCAACCCCGCTTGGCCGTCACTGGACAGCTTGTTGTTACAGACTGACAGGTTGAATGAGTTCACCTGCAGGGAAATCCTGCCTCTCTTCATGCTGCTGTCTCTGATACAATTTCAGGGGAGTCACAGTGAGTGACATCAGTCAGACGGTGATTTAAAGCCAAGAGTAAAATAGTTTAAATTCAGGTCTGCAATAAAAAAATACTTAGACAGTTGATGACCGGATCATAAACTCTGCAAATCCATATGTGCGTGCTTTTTAAGACACTTGCCAAAAACTGCTTTGCATGAGAAGACCACAGCTTTGCACGCCCATCAGTGTGTGAGTGAATGAGACGGATTGTGAAGCATTTTGCATTTCATATGAAAACAGTTTAATCAGTAGAAACACTTTCAAGCAAAATTTGGGTTTACTTCTAATAAAGATTGTAGTTTAGATGTCGATGACGATGTGACTGGAGTTTCACTTGTACTCTTTACTGCTTACCCCATTAACCAGCATATTGTTTTCTACTTTTGCATTTGTGTTGCTGAAACGTTCTTATATGTTGAGCCGGAAACAGGTAAAATTATGGAAGACTGTTGTCCTATTCTTGACCTGAACTGATTACCTTCTGCTGTAAAGTGGTCATGTGGGATTAGCTAGTTCCTGAAAACATGAGGGCATGAGTGTGTTGAAATCACCTAGAAAATGTAAGAGGTTCATGTGTGTAAAGGATGTTTGTTCCATCTGCTTTTCAGTGCTGGGCAGGGATACATACTTTTCTGCCTTCTGTTTTGGGGGCTGTCAACGACACATAAAAATGGCACTCAGCATAACTTTGACTTAAAATATAAGCTTACTTTAGGGGTGAGAAGAACAGCAGATTTAGTTGATAATCCTTTGTAGGAGAACAAGCAATATTTTAACATCAAAGAAATGACAACATATTCCACAGAGTCATGGCAATTTACAGCAAGCTAAATGCAGATTTCAATAAAATCTAAATAAAAAAAGGATAAGATTTTGTCTCAAGCAGCTTGATCGTGCTTGTTTTTCAGGTGCAGCAGCGTTTGTGTTGTCTCTCCTGGAGCCAGACCCCGATAAGAGACCGAGTGTGAGAGCTGCGATGGAGGAGAGGTGGATCAATGAGGCAAATGCCAAGAAGCCTCTGAACACACTCTCTCATAAAAACAGGTAGAAACCTGCTGAGTGACATGACATACAACGAACAGAACAAATACATCATGAGGCAAAACCAACTGTTCTTTGTGCGTAAAAGTATAAGAAAATATGAATGTGTTTTCAGAATTACTGTATGTCTAAGCCAAAGAAAAATAGGTTATGTTTGCCCTTTTTGTTGAAGAAAAAATGTACCATGAGAGCAAAGCATCATGAAGACTGTTCTGCAGCAAATATTACAATGTGGAAAAAGATCCAAGAAGAAAATCAAAGTCAAGATGACATTTCCTGTGGTCAGTAGGGTAACAGCTTTGTATATTATAGCATGGCTTAAAGGCTTTTATCACTTTACTCAGTGTGGAAATTTAATCATGTACAGCTTCTCCTGGCAGTGTTACATTTTCTAAAGTGAATAAATCCAGAAATGTTCCAGCTTTGTTCTGCTCAGCAAAGCAAAACTACCAACAAATCCTTATTGGCTGCTCAAATTTCTCTCTGCTTCATTCTTCACACTTTATCTCGGACTGTTTTCCCATCCGTCTCTCTCCTTCTTTTCCAGGCTGTGTCCAGAGGATCTCAACTCGTCTGTGCTCTCGTACATGACAGAGACGCTGGGTTACTCCCTCTCTGAAGTCATACACACAGTCACAACCAACAGACCTTCTGCCATCATGGCCTCCTATCACCTCCTGCACAACAAGCTCAGCAGGAGCCAGAAAGGAGCCAAGACCAGCAAGGTTCTTTTCAAACACATTCACAAATGTCAGCACCAACACAACTTTTCTGATTTCAGTATTACACAAGTTACCCTCCTAATGTCCTGCTAGGAAGTTCTAACAGCTGAAACCTGTCGATCTTTCAGAAGCTAGAAAGCGGGGACTGGAGTCTTCCGAGCAAGAACACATGGAGAGAGAGGAATAACAGCGAATCAAAGGCTCAGCAGCAGGTACATTTCAACCAGCTCAAGTTTAACCACAATCACAGTGATCATTGAGAGAGCTTGAACAATAATGCTGTAAAAAGTTATGGCTGTAGATACTACTTTGTTTGTTACTTGCCATCACAGTTTAGAAACCAAAAATAGTCCACCTCCGTCTACGTTGTAGATTTTCATACTCTGTCTCTTGCATCCTCGAATGAAAGAATTTGAGCTTTAGAATCAGTCACATACACATAGTTTTATATTTGTTGAATGCTTAGTGATCTCTGTAAACAGCTGCACACTGAAGCTCCAAGCAAAGTTACCCAAGCAGGTGTAAAAGGGACATTTTCTGTGGAGTATTTTCAGCAGCAGGTTATCACACATTTTGCCCACAAATCAGTATTTGCAGATGTTGTGTGTCGTGTCCTTTTCCAGTGACCAGATGCTGTAGCCTTGTTAAAATGCTCAAATGATCTAATCAAGTGTTTTTGTAAATACAGGAAGTCTTGCTCTGGTTGCTCTATTAGGAAGAGACTATGTGTAATGTCTGGAAAAATCAGATCTTGACCCAGTTGTCTAGTGGTAATCTGATCAGATAAAAGCTATCGGACAGGATCAAATCTTGGTTGGTCAAAAGGAGAAAATGTATCACTGATTGTGAAGAGATTACGTCCTCCAATTAAAACCTTCAGTTCGTGTTCAAAGCTTTTGAGTAGGACTGGTTCAGGATATTCCGGTCAGATTACAGTCACAAAATGTAATATTGTGACATTTGTTCATGATATATTTTGCACTTGAATTGGTAAAGTGTTTAGATTAGTTCCCTAAATAGCTGTTAATATCAATCATAAAATATTCAATTCAAAGCAAATTTCAAGATCTGTCAGTTTGTGTGAACTTTGAGCCCCTCATGTGGACTAAGTATGAAGTATATAGTCCAATTTGGAGCACTGGTAATTTGGACTGGGTAATCTCTATCTCTATAAGGTTGATCCAATTCAGATTTTCTTTGTAAACCAGGAAAAAAGTAAGCTGGTCTACCTAAACCTGTAGAGCAAAAAAGTGGATATCTAAATCCAGATTACTGGTACACCTACCCAGCTTAAATATACTGAGCAACCTTTCCTGCTGGAGATTGTCCAGAGTTGCCCTTTCACAGATTTACTGCACAGCTGAAGATTGTTCAAGTAAAATGTTTCCAGTCTCTGGAAGTATTCTTTTCAGTGCAGGGAGAGTTCAGGAGTTCACTCTGTCAGTAAAAGAAGCTTTGGTCGCCCATTTGCTCACATCAAAAATATTGTGCAACTGCTTGTTTTAAGAATGAAGCAACCAATGAAAAACCCCTGAAGAAGTCCAACAAGCCCCTGAGAGCCCAACAGACAACTGAATATCAGAGCAACAAGAAGAGGCCTGAGGACCTACCCAGGAAGGACCACATAGAGGACACAGAGAACCGTCCACCCTCTCCATCTTTACCTAAGCTACCTTACTCTGCCTCCCCTTCAATACCCCCTTGTCGCCTCTCCCCTTCACCTGCAGAGGACGGGGCCATCAATGAGGAGACCGGCATCACCTTGGACACAAGAGGAACCCTGCTGTTTCCTGAAGGTAAGGATTTCTACTGTATTATATCCAGAAGAGAGACAATATGTCCTGAGTTCAGTGTGTTACAAACTACAGCTCTATGTTTGTGTTTCAGTGTCTGTGTTTGGAGACAGAGAGCTCGTCCATCTTTGTCCTCCTCAAAGCTCTGCATCTCAACTCTGTGACTCTGCCCCTTGCCAAGTCCCCCTACTTCCTGAGCCAATAAGAGACTCCAGCACTTCTAAACCAATCCGACCCACACACCTGCTCAGAACAACTCGGTCAGATGGGGCAGCAGACCCTGGATCAGACTGCTTTAATGAAAACCGCCATCAGGATGATCACTCCCATCTCTTGAGCATCAACGAGCGTCTGGAGAAGCTGCAGACGTTTTATTCATCAGAGAAGAACAGCATCTCTCCACGGATGCTCCTGCAGGCAGACACAAACACCTCAGACAGAGACCACCAAGGCACCATGGAGACCACACAGAAGTCACCCTCTGCACCGCTGCCACGTCTGCGCAACTTGGGACTTAAAGACGGGCGAGCAAGGAAGATGACATGGGTAGGGTTGACTCGTCCTGGGCCTCAAGGACTCCTGGTGAATGGGTCTAAACCTCCTGTATTCCCCTCTCAGAGACAACATACCTTGGTCATTAAAAGCCTGAGGCAGGAGAGGGGCAAAAGAAGAGATCTGACCGCAGCAGGGGGAGGAGGGGAGAGAGGGACAGCTGGAGGAGGTATAAACATAGCAAAGAGGAACTCAGTACAGCTGCGGTCATCTCTTCAGCGTCGGGTGGCAGACCTAAATCTGCCACTCCTTCCTGCTGCTCTGCAAGGGAAGACGGATAGGAATAAGAACCAGCTACAAAGCATGGACTACTGAAAGATGGGAGGACAAAATAGAGAGGCAGCGTTAGAGGCCAGAAAAAATACAATGGCGAAAGGATATAAGTCAGTGGCAGCTATTAGATTCTGAAAACAAAAACACTACCACCAAGCTACTGAGAAATGTAATTAAGGCCACTATTTGTTGCACCATAACTGCAGCACTGCTCAAATGCTGCTTTTTAATGTCATACAACTCTGTTCCAGATCTGCAAATTTACCATTCTGGCATATTGATGTCACTTTTCTCTATTGATCAGCAACTGAAAAAACAAAGGATATTTAATATCTGGAGAAACTTGAACATAAAATATCATAAGATAATCTATTTGCTGCCACTAGGCAAGAGCTAACATTAGCTCTCAACCACTCCCTTGCTAACAGCATCATAAGCTAAAAATTCCTATCATGTCCTATCATGTTGTGTAACACTATGAAAAGGAAATGCCAGTCAGCAGGTTGCTAAATTCTAGCTGTTACCTGTTGTTAGCAACACTAACGTTAGCATTAAACCACTACTAGCTGAAGCTGCAAGGAACATAAACCTTTCATACAGTGTCTGCCAGTGATGTTAGCTAGAAAGTGGCTCAATGCTATCACTGGGTTGTCAGTCGTTAGCAGTCAGCCACTTGACTTACCTTATCACATCCTGTTAAATTCTCTAAAAAGGAAATGTTAACTACTAAATAACTTGAAGTCTCATGCTAGCTATTTTCACAGGTTAGCAACAGTTAACATTAACTTTCAGCCACTTCAAGCTAATGACAGTTATTCATATAATGAAACCAAACTGTATGCTAACGAATACTCATTGACTATTGGCTAATGCAAATGTTTTTTGTTTTTCATCATATCTTACACAATCACTTGGCAGTGTTAGCTAGCTAAAGGTTGACTGCTGTCACTAGCTGTTGTATAACGGCAAATACATAATTATCAAATGTGTTGATTTACCTTTAAATATGGCCTATCTCTTAGACATTTTATTATCTATGTCTTTACAGTTGCTGAACAATGTAGAAACGTTAAAATATTATAAACATTCGTCAGGTTCCCTCTGTTGTCACAATTTGTAAACCCAATGTCCCACACTACAAATATTTTAACAGCCTTTGAGCTTCTCATCGAAATGCAATGTCAGAAGAAAATCATTACTGTATGACTGTGGAGGATATTACTGACAAAGGGAAAGAGCGGCTGTCCATTAATGCCTTGCTCCTCAACAGCACTTCTTCCCAAGCTTGTAACGAAGCAGTCTGTATATATTCAGTGCCAAAACTTCAAACTCCCTGTAAGCTCAGAACATTTCTACAGCTTGACTTCGGTCACACAAGCTACTGTTGGCTTTTTTTCAGCTTTACTTTCAACATGTTCTCCACCCATCACCATGTGAAGTGCAGTATGCACATGTGCTTATGGTTGTATTTGTATTCACTGTTCTTACACATTTTTGTATTTACCTTGAAAGTCAAAGTAAAAACAAGTCTCAATGAAATCCTCCTCTATTTTGTGTGTGGTGAAGTTATTCTTTCATTAAGAAAATACCAATCTACCTGCCTTACACCAGTTTAAACTGACTGGAGTGAGCTCTAGCTCAAAGAGGCGCCTCGTCATGACTCCGCCTTTTCTGTCCTCTTTCTGACGTTCTCCCCTCTCTGTTTCGGCCCTTTATTTTTTCTCATTGCATGTGGGTATGATGGGTAATGAGAGCCAGCAAGGAGGAGGGTTGTCCTGGACGCTGGAGCTAACTGTTGAGCACCCTTAAGCAGTTGTGATCCTAGCTTTCTAAAACACTAGGGAAGGGTGGTGCCCACTTGATTACCCCACTGATATGTTGGCTCCAGCTGTTCATCTAGTTCTGTGGCCGTGTGTGGGCCCATCAGGGAGCAGGTAGATGAGCTAGGTAGTGTAAACATTTTCAACACCAGCTAATGAGTTATTCTAAATGTGGCAAAGTCTTATCTGATCAAGAATTCTCTGCTGCTGATTGAAAGTACATCAGCACTTCAGAACGGTGTCCCTTATCATCTCTTCTGCATGCCAGATCAAAGGTGCCCAGTCAGAATGCTTAACTTAGTAGTCACACAACCAATTAATAAATAAAAATGTTGAAATACTCTCTTCTCAAATGTCTGATAAAAATCTTCTTCATCATACACTCTCTGCCTTTGCACTTGTCTTTCCTCGTTTCCCTCCTTCGGGATCATTAATATTCAGGCCTGCTGAAAAGAGGTGGAGGAATCTGGTTGCTGCTGAGTGTCGCTCTTCTGAGCCGCTAAATAATTAACAGAGTGTTACCTGATACTTTGTTTTGCTTGTGTGTGTGTGTGTGAGTTTGTGTATGGCCCATGAAGACAGATTGAGCCCACTGAGCTGGATACACCCCCCCCACTCAAGTTACCACTCTGGCTACTTAAAGCTGATATGAACCAGTAAGCTCTGATACAGTATCAGACAAACACTTAGAACAAGAACAAGAGCGGCTGATTAGTGGTCAGGCTGCCAGGTTGAGTAAGCCTCGAGGCATACAAAAGTACTTATTGAGGGAAAAAAAGTAAAATAATTCAAATGGCATCACTTTTTGTATCTCTGGGACAAACAATCTTTAAGAAATAATTTTAAAAAAAGTTGATTTTGAATGCTGCACAGCTAAGCCTCAACCTTCCCCTTAGTTCAGTCGGCCTGATTCTGAAAGAGCATGTGTGTAAGAATTGGACAAACAAGGTATGGAAAATGGATTAATAATGCATGTTACGGATACAGATGTATCCATGGCTACTGGGAAATTGAGTTTACATGCATGGTACAATGAACATGTTTCCATCAGAGGAGCATGTGCTTGTTACGTGAGCATCAAAACACGACACCACATTTACCGTGGGGCAAAAAAGTATTTAGTCAGCCACTGATTTTGCAAGTTCTCCCACTTAGAAAGATGAGAGAGGTCTGTCATTTTCATCAGAGGTACACTTCAACTATGAGAGACAAAATGAGAAAAAAAATCCAGGAAATCACATTGTAGGATTTTTAAAGAATTTATTTGTGAATTATGGTGGAAAATAAGTATTTGGTCAATAATAAAAGTTCAACTCAATACTTCGTAACATAACCTTTGTTTGCAATGACAGAGGTCAAACGTTTCCTGTAAGTCTTCACCAGGTTTGCACACACTGTAGCTGGTATTTTGGCCCATTCCTCCATGTAGATCTCCTCTAGAGCAGTGATGTTTTTGGGGCTGTCGCTGGGCAACACAGACTTTCAACTCCCTCCACAAATTTGCTATGGGGTTGAGGTCTGGGGACTGGCTAGGCCACTCCAAGACCTTGAAATGCTTTTTACGGAGCCACTCCTTCGTTGCCCGAGCAGTGTGTTTGGGATCATTGTCATGCTGGAAGACCCAGCCACTTTCCATCTTCAATGCTCTCACTGATGGAAGGAGGTTTGGGCTTAAAATCTCACGATACATGGCCCCGTTCATTCTTCCCTTAACATGGATCAGTCGTCCTGTCCCCTTTGCAGAAAAACAGCCCCAAAGCATGAGGTTTCCACCCCCATGGTTCACAGTAGGTATGGTGTTCTTGGGATGCAACTCAGCATTCTTCTTCCTCCAAACACAATGAGTTGAGTTTTTACCAAAAAGTTCTATTTTGGTTTCATCTGACCACATGATATTCTCCCAATCCTCTTCTGGATCATCCATATGCTCTCTGGCAAACTTCAGACGGGCCTGGACATGTACTGGCTTAAGCAGGGGGACACGCCTGGCGCTGCAGGATTTGAGTCCCTCTCGGCGTAGTGTGTTACTGATGGTAGTCTTTGTTACTTTGGTACCAGCTCTCTGCAGGTCATTCATCAGGTCCCTCCATGTAGTTCTGGGATTTTTGCTCACCGTTCTCATGATCATTTTGACCCCACAGGATGAGATCTTGCATGGGGCCCCAGATCGAGGGAGATTATCAATGGTCTTGTATGTCTTCCATTTTCTTACAATTGCTCCCACAGTTGATTTATTCACACCAACCTGCTTGCCTATTGTAGATTCACTCTTCCCAGCCTGGTGCAGGTCCACATTTTCTTCCTGGTGTCCTTCGACAGCTCTTTGGACTTGGCCATGGTTGAGTTTGGAGTCTGACTGTTTGAGGCTGTGGACAGGTGTCTTTTATACAGATAACAAGTTCAAACAGGTGCCATTAATACAGGTAACAAGTGGAGGACAGAAGAGCTTCTCCAAGAAGAAGTTACAGGTCTGTGAGAGCCAGACATCTGGCTTATTTGTGGGTGACCAAATACTTATTTTTCACCATAATTTACAAATAAATTCTTAAAAATCCTACAATGTGATTTCCTGGATTTTTTTTTCTCATTTTGTCTCTCATAGTTGAAGTGTACCTCTGATGAAAATTACAGACCTCTCTCATCGTTCTAAGTAGGAGAACTTGCAAAATCAGTGGCTGACTAAATACTTTTTTGCCCCACTGTAGTTATCAATGACACATTCACTTTTGTGCTCTTACTCGCTTTGTTTTCTGAACAATGAGAGACACCATTAAAACACTGCTTAAGAGACAAGACTTTGGATAATTAGCTTTTCATTAATAGTATACGCAGCAGAACTTGGTCTTGGATTGGACTCCTGGGAGACATAAAGCATCTTACGCAGTGTCTTTGGACGAGACAATGAACCTCATTTGGTCTTAAGGCACATCCATTAGTCTGTCAGTGTGAATGATCCAACCTTGTGGAATAGCCTGGCAGTGTGTATAACCTCTGTCATCAGTCTAGGAATATTGTGCATGAATGAGTGAATGTTCACACATTTTGTATAAGGCACTTTTTGTAATCACATGACTGGAAAGGGCACAAGCAAATTCACAATTTACCTTCCATTTACTATCTTCTCTCTTATCTTTTAACTACACAGAATTTTGCGATACAAAATTACTGTCTGACATTGTACTCCGCCTCTGGGACTTTCTTATACACTCATGTTTACCCTCTTTGAAAGCTCAGCTCCATTTCTCCTGCTCTTGGTTTCCTCCTTTGGTTTGTTAACTTGCATCAAAGCTGATTTCAGACACTATAGACATCACCAGTTGGTCACTGGCAGTTAGTGATCCATGGGGCGTTGTGTGGGGTTGATTGGAATTTTAAAGACACAACACATGCCTGGACATGTTCATGGTATGTCTATACCTTCACTTGCTTCTTGTACTATTTGTTTTATTGGAGCTAGTAACTTATTAGAGACGCCTTAGTACAGGCAGAAATATATGCTTCTCCAAACAAATACAATTTGACATGGTTCACCTTGGCAGAGGCATGTGAGGATATAAAGCAATATGGTTTACATACATTTCCCATGAGCACCATCAACCACTGTCACAAAGCTTTGACTCTTGCAAAACTGTGCATATATTGTAGAAGTGAATACATTTTTTTATACTAATATTCTTCGTTCAAGACAAATCTTCACACACACAAAACTTTGTAATCTTTGATTTCTTACTGTTAGCTTACAAAAAGTGATCAGGTGTGCTGGTTTAGCATTATTTGTCACAGCCCGAGTGTCTCAATAGATGTCTGAATTACATAGATGTGCACACACTTTAAGTCTTTAGTCCCCAAAGATAAGAGAAGCATTCACACCCGGCATTAACATTAAATCCTGTTAATAGCAAGCTCGCTCTTTTTATTATAGAACAGTAGTTCAACAGAAAACGCAGATATTATTTGCCAACCCTGCTGAAGTATCACCCAAAACATTATGTCAAAAAATATCTATTTAAAGAAAAGAAAAATAAATAGTACTTCTGCTTGCTAACTGACTTCTCAATGCCAAACTTTACAAGAAGAGTTCTAAATATAGATACTTAGAGGTGAGCTCTTAATATTAAAAAAAAAACAGTCTTAACGCTAGTAATCTCATTTTACAGAGTAGATCATGAAGAGTGATACTATTTGAAAATCAGATAAAAACTCCTCACAGTGCGTCTCAAACATTGTTGCCCCAATAGTGGGTTAAATGTTTTCAGGTTCATCTTCGTGAGTTTAGCATATTAGCATTATTGCATTTACTAGTTGACAATAAACACAGAGTACAGATGCAAGTTTTCATTGAAAAACCAAAGTGTCAGACACATAACCCTGAAGGAAATGCATGTTCATGAGTGCTAAAAAACAAGGATGGAGTGGCAGCAAAGAAATGCCATGAAAACTGAAGTAGATCCAAGCATCTGAAAGCTGAGACCTTTGTTTGATAGGCGTTTACATTGTAGATGCTGTAAATTGATGTACTGCAGCTTAATACCTTGTGTTAATACTTGATGAAGAGATGTGTCTATCCTGTTTAATCTCTTTAAAATAATGTAGGATTAAGAGCCCAGACAAAAGAGGGATGATGCAGCTGAACCCAACGTCAACTCTGAGATACAATGGAGGCAAAACCCATGTCGGACTGTAAAGCAGAGCTCAGATCCCTGTAATTCTTTAAAGGTTTTGCCATGCGGTAATTAGTTAGAGCTGGTATCATATTTTGAGACCAATATTAATAGGCGAGTAATGATACTGATCAAAAATGATAATGGTGGTCACCTGGGGGTCAGAGAGGTTACAGGTGCAGTGGTTACAGAATGAAGTGGATGGCGTTACCCTATTAGCACTTCAATAGTCTTGGGTGTCTCTGAGAATAAACGTTGTGCCCATCACATGTCTACGTGTGTGTGTGTGTGTGTGTGTGTGTGTGTGTGTGTTTGTGTCACTCTGGGCAAGCCTGTGTTCCTGCGTGTCTAGTTTCTAATGATGGTCATCCATAATTGAGTTTCACCTCACAGGGGGAGCCGTCCAGGGTGGTGTGGTGGTTAACTAGCCTTCAGATAATGCCACCTGTGTGTGTGTGTGTGTGTGTGTGTGTGTGTGTGTGTGTGTGTGCGCTTGCGTGCGTGCGTGTGTGCGTGCGTGTGTGTGTGTGTATGAGTCGAAGGGGTCATCAGCACACAAAATGACCAACGCCGCAGAGCAGCAACCCGAGCTGATCTTTGTTTAATTGATGTCCCCTCTGATTAACTGTCAGTTCAGCATCAACACCAGCTAATTCACTAACAGACGGTCTGACCAACTTAACCTCCACGCAAAGAAATAACCTTAACCTTGTCCCTGGTTTTCAGGAGGGTCAACCAGTTTTTGTATCAAGCTTCTTTAAATGTTTAAATGTGTCACTTCATAAATTCTATTTTGGAGGATCATTAATGGATAAATAAAAATAATGCATAAATATGTGGAAAATGTCCTTACAAGTAACACCAGTGAACCTTTAGTGAACCACTTGTGAAATTTAAACATATAGACAAAGCCGCTTTGTGATATCATTCTCAAAAAGTAACGATGATGGCTTAATATATTATTTTCTATTGGGGTTCAATCTTTTACCAAAGAGAGGATCTAAAATTCCACTTCAGATTCATGCATGGTATCAATCATGAGAGGCCATTTTCAAAGTCCTCTGAAGTGAGTGACTTATTCAGAAAAAGTACAACCACTTTTATTAGGATGCAAGTCTTATTGTTGAATCACTCAAATTTAAGTGATAAGTAAATGCTCAGGATTTTCTCACCTCTAGTTTCTAATGGACAAGTTATACCAGTCATACCAGTGATGAGGTTAATAAAATAACCTTATGTTACTTGAACATACCAGGTCATCTGGAAATATAAGTGTGAAGTTCTTAAGAGTTTTTTCTAGACTTTAAAAAATGTTTATTCTTGAGTTCACTCTACATTTAAGAATTTTGCCTTTCTCTAACACAATCTGTTTTTAATAATCCTTATCCAAACCCTAACCCTAATTCAAACTCTTAACCTAAGCCTGAATCAAACCCTAACCCTAATCTAAACTTTAACCCTAATCATAACCCTATTCATAACCCTAACCCTAATCATAACCCTAACCCTATTCATAACCCTAACCCTAATCCAAACCTTATCCCTAATCATAACCCAACCCTAACCCTAATCCAAACCTCATCCCTAATCATAACCCAACCCTAACCCTAATCCAAATGCTACTCAAAACCCTAATCCAAACCTTAACCCTAATCATAACCCTAATCCAAATCATAACCCTAACTCACATACTAACCCTAATCAAAACCCTAATCAAAACCCTAACCCTAATCATAACCCTCATCCTTATCATAACCCTAACCCTAATCATAACCCAAACCTTAATCCATCAAAGGAAACACAGCAACATGTGCAAATGAAAGGGCTAGTTCAGTTAAATGAGGTATCTGTGGCTTAAAGCCAGTACGAAACTCACAGATGCACGCACACTCACCTGTGTGTCTACTTTTGACATTACTTTAAAATAATTATGATAGTTGTTGTGTTTTTTAATGTTGTTTTAATGTACTTTGTTGTTGGATTGTCCCATCAGTTTTTGCCCTCGGCTGTGGGCATTATTTGAACACATAGAGGGACAGTGAGGGCCTTGAGCCTCTGACGTGGCTGTGGGGTTCGCAGGCTGAAAAGTTTGGGAACATCTGCTAAAAATCACACTTATATGAGTAGTATTTAAATATAGTTAAGATAAGTTCATAGTTGCATCTTATATTTTATATCTTATTATTAGAAAGCGGAACTAGATCTTAAAAAGAATTCATGATGTGAGTTAGTGGCATTCTGTTTGCAGAGGCTTTCTAGATGTCCTTATTGCAGAAAGAACTTCTCATCTACATGAACTTCAACAGATTGCATGGTCTAGAGACAGAGAGACCAGTTTAAACCTGTACACAGTTAACTTTTTTCAGACAATGGGTTGGATCACATATTTAATAGAGGAGCAAACCGCTGGCTCGCCCACAGCTCATTGTTTGGATGAATCATTGCTCAAGCAGAGTCTTATTTCGGGATGAAAAAGATCCTGTCGAGATAAGCGGCCGTGGTGATCGGCTGCCAGCTGTTTTGACAGGCACAACTCAGCACCTCCATGTTCACAATGTAGAGCCGGTCCAAAACAGACAAACAGGGCCTCTGTGCTCAAACGTAGCTGACCCATTGATAAACAAGTCATCATTTAAGGAAAGTACGCTCCATTGTTTCTTTCTTTTATGCTCTCAGCGAGGCTCTACTGAATATTGCCAAAGGGTTTCTTCTCCTTCAGTTTGAAAGTATGTCATCTCTTCCCTCCATAACTGATTGGTTCCTGGTGGTTTTAAGAGTTTCTGTAAGTGCAGAGATGATAAAAATGAACACAGGCCCGAGCTTTTGCTGCCAGAAAAACTCTTAGGTGAGGAGACAATCAATTACTAATGAAGTCTGTAACTGAGCAGAGCCACATGAGTCACAGGTGTAAAGTTCAGCACACATGTTGTTCACACTGTGAGGAAGACTATAAAAATGCCAACTGTTGTTTTACCTCCGAAACTCATTTGGTGCAGAAACTTTCACCACTCTCAGTCCTGCAAACATCAACATACTGCAGAGGATTTCTGCAGGCGACATGTGTTGTTCTACATCTCCCCCTACTGGATGCTTAATGTACTGCAGCTTGATTACATCTGTAGTTCTTTCTTGCTGCAAAATGTAGAATGAAGTACCTTTTGGATTCAACCTTTCAAACAGCTCTGCACAATCCACTTTATATTGCACTCCCACTGTGAGACCCTGAGGCACTTAACAAACACATTTCATCACACATTCATATTTTTTATATTGTTATTTTTAGGATTCTGGAGTATCATCTGTGCTGTAGTTATGGAGATCTAACACATTTTTAATATCAGGCCAGGAGACGTCGGCCCTCCAAATGAAACTGGGATAAGTGGTCAAGGTCAGGTTTTAATCCATCCAATTATACAATTAATGTGATGTACTGTTTTTTATTTTTAGTATTTTTTTTTAAATGGATGATGATAATATTTAGAGTGTTTTCCTTTGTTACTTTACGAAATAAAGAAGCCAGTTTTGATTCTTTAGCCTAACTCTTTAAATATTATATACCAGGGCTATTCAATTAAATATTTGGTCGGGCCGGTTTTTCAGATTAAGGACATGAGCTGGGCCGGACATTTTTAGCAGTGAGCAAAATTAACCATTTAAAAGAAAAACAAATAGATAAGATAACAAACACACTGGATGTTTATTAACGTATTGTCACACCCAAAAGGGCAAAAACACAATAAAAGAGCAGCACTTGTCATTGTTAGTAAAAGAAGTCGGACCCAAGTCACAATCACTCGAGGGTTGCTTTCGGGCCGCATGTGGCCCGCGGGCCCTAATTGAATAGGGCTGAATAGAACATCTTTACAGGCTAGTCCACGTCTACCACAGTACAACAAAATGCATTTACTTGCCATATGAGCCAGTCAAAAATCATGTTACATTTCTGTCATTTTTTCGAGTTTTTTCTGCAAGTATCCTGATCCACCTGGTGTATAGAAACAGTGAGTATGGCTTCTTTAAGTTTATGGGGGTGCATTTGTGACAGGGTTGATAGATAATAACTCCTACTGACAACAGATTATATATGTTTTTTAGCTGTTTTTGTTTTTTCTTCGTACACATTATGGTGATATGCAAACTGGAAGCAGATCAGAATACTAAACCCAAATGAACCTTGCAACAGTGGAAGTGTGGTTTCCAAAACTGTGGACTAATGGTTATTAATTCATTGTACAAAAATCGCATACAGACAGCACATTTTTAACCTAGCATAAAACTGCATTTTATACTAGCTTAAAGCACGCGTCACAGACACCTGTTCTATCCACAGTCACTGGTACAATCCGACATTATGACGACATAATAAGACAATCCAATCCAAAGTATAAGAACGATGCTCTCTGCTGGACTCAGCTCACTTTGCCTTTGAGTTTACTGAGAGAGCAAGAGATCACTGAGAGAGCAAGAGATCACTGAGAGAGCAAGAGATCACTGAGAGGACAAGAGGTTACTTTTTGACTCGATAAAACTGCACTAACAAGCGATTAACCACTACCACAATGTCTTTGTAAGTACTACAGCTGTGTATGTAACTACCTTTTCAAACATTAAAGCTAGGTACAGATCATCTGAAATCAGTTGACATCAAATTGTATGTAACTTTGCATATTTTGTTTTTTTTGTTGTATCTGTTTTGATTTACAGTAGTGTGCTTTGTTGACACAAATGTACTGCAGATTTAGCTATTTGTAACCCACACACCCTTGCTGTCAATGTTTCTTTTGTATAATTGTAAGCCTGTGTAATTTGTGTTTTCGTCATGAATGTTGCATAACTAGTGAAACTAACATTCACATGTCACTTTTCAGTAAAAACACTAAGAAACAGAGCCAAACTCTACCATTATTCCTGGACACAACCCATTGGTATGGGATCACTCCTCCTATAAGTGAAGATATGCCAGAGGAAGCTGACCTGATCCAGACCAGAAAGATGGTTGAAGAGCTGAAATCATGCAGTGTATTTGAGATAGGCACAGAAAAGCAGCACAGGTAGGACACATCTTTATTCCATGTCAGTTTCCATATCGTTAAAAAATACAGCTTGGTGGGGCAGACACTTGAAATGTTTAAACATGAAAAGGTTTTGACTGAGTGCACATGCTTTTGGGTCATTGCCCTGGTTGGTTATCACAGCAAAAAAAGGAGAACAACTTGGATAAATCAATGAATTTTTGTTGACCAAAAGTGTAAAGACGTGTTTTGTGTGAAATATGAAAATGTTATAAATTTTTCTTTGTTTTATTTGCAGAGAAAATGTTGTCAAGAGTCTGGAGTCTCTCTATAAGAAGTGGCTCACAGACACCTGTGAACGTATGGTGAGGCAACTTTTTCCTCAAGTATTGTCATTTCAAAAGTCACTCCTAATGTGATGCTGAGAACCTCTTGCTGCATAGATTATGTGTTTTATTTATATGTATATATTTGTAATTTTAGAATTTACCTGAAGTGGTGACAGCAAAGGTTGGAGGCAAAATCTTCCCATTTGGATCCTATCATCTGGGAGCTGACTCAAAAGGTATGTAAAGGTTTATTGCCTCAAATAAAGACCTAAAAATGAATCATGAAAGAGAATGGGGAGGATAGTAACACTTACACACACTAACTAGCAAAGAAACCTGCACTCATATGAGTTTTTGCTGCTCTGACAGGTGCTGATATTGACATCCTGTGTGTCGGACCTGGATTCCTGGAGAGGAAGGACTTCTTCAGGTCCTTTTCTGAGAAGCTGAAAGCTCAAAAAGAGGTCAAAGGCTTAATGGTATGCCATATTGGTGATTGTGTATAAATATGTGTGTACAGTGTGTACAAATCAAACAGTTTTCTTCTATATTGCAACAAGTGACTGATATAATTGTTGTTTCTTTAGGTCATTGAAGATGCGTTCGTCCCAGTCATCAAATTCTCTTATGATGGGATTGAGGTAAATAAGCTAAAGAGACAAGGACGAATAAATTAATGAATGACTGAACGCTTTATTGCACCTTGAGGAATTTGCTTTGCACCAAGAGAATAGAAACATAGAAATAACTAAACTTTCTGCTGTATACGTTTCTTATAATGTTTGTATGAGTTTTAATCATTGTGTTTGTGCTCCTGTTGTTGTTTAGATTGATCTGGTTTTTGCTCTAGTAGCACAGAAAAGCATCAGTGTAAGTATTAACCTCATGGATGACAAAATTCTGACGGGCATGGATAAACAAAGTGTCAGGAGTCTCAATGGTAAGTATCCGACTGTATTTAGCTTAGGTATAAATACTTGACAGCTGCAAGTATGCTGCAAGGTAAGTATGCCATTTTATGTGTTGTAGTTAACCCTTTTTGCTGGGGGGCTGTCTTAATAAAACTGTTTCTCGATCTTAATTTTGTAGGTTTTAGAGTCACAGAGGAGATCCTCAGAAGTGTGCCAAATGTTTTTAACTTCCGGCTGACACTGAGAGCCATCAAGCTTTGGGCCAAACGTGAGTAACACTACAAGTGTTGTTAAGCATAGTTTGAAACTGTCTACTTAGACAAAAGCTACACGTAAACACAAAAGATGCCCAATGTGTTGGCCGTTGTCGTTAACAGGAATATATTTTCTTGACTGCATATCAAATGACTTTAATTTTTGCCATCTACGCACTATATGTACAACCTGAAATGTCATGTGTCTCAATTTGTATGTATAGAGTTACAGTTACATTATACTATGCACCAAGAACTCACACAACTACCTAAACAATGAACAAAGCACATATTCTAACTCTGTTTACACAACACAGTACTTTTCAATGGATATGTATTACATCAGTTAAATAATAAAACTGTCATTGGTGAAAAACCCATCAATCTTGATTCAATATTCATGATAGGTTAGTGTTTTTTTTAATAAAGAACAGAGACGGTGTTTACAAAGGGAGTGACCCCAGACAGCTATTTATTTTTCTTTACACTGGCCTGTGTTCGAGTGACTCATTTTGCCTCTGATATTTTGTTTGACTTGTTTCTATTTGTTTCCACACAACCACAGCTCGTTTGCCATAACACGGAGTACAATGAATAATAATTCACAGGTTTACTCAGTGGCACAGGTAGACATAGAGGAATTAATCAACTAGATATCTTACTTTACCCAAATTTAACATCTGATTGGTTCAACAGTTAAAAAAAAAAGCATTTTCAAACTAGGCAAGAAAGTTTACATTGGTGTTATTTGAACTCAAGGTCTTAAACCTATTTTTCATCCGCCTTTTTCTCTTCAGGACGTGGTATATACTCCAACATGATGGGGTTCCTGGGTGGTGTCTCATGGGCCATGATGGTTGCCAGAGTCTGCCAGTTATACCCAAATGCCACAGCATCCACCCTGGTGAACAAATTTTTCAAGATGTACGAAATGTGGTGAGTTGATCTGTTTGTATTGTCCCCTTTAAGAGGAAAAAATAATCATGAAGCGATGCACTAAAGGACACTAAGCAATGAGATCTGTTACAGTCTGGGTAAATTAGTGATCATAGATAGCATCTGGTTTTAGATAGAAACAGGGAGATGTTTGAGATGTTTCTATGAATATATATAAATATTTTATTCAAAAAAAAATCTGTGACATTTTTGACGATCTGTAAATCTTGTATTGTCTTTCAGGGAGTGGCCAATCCCAATTGTTTTGAAGAAAACGGTGGACTGCGGTCTCAAGTTCCCTGTTTGGAATCCCTGGGTAAGTCTCCGGCAGGATTTTTATCAGCATTTTCAGCCGCAAATACAAAATCCTGTCAGTCATGTCCATGAATGCTAAAACACTGAAAATGTTGTGTTCATCTGCATTCCCAGACTAATCTAGTCGACCGCTCACACCTGATGCCTGTGATCACCCCTGCATACCCACAGCAGAACTCTACCTGCAATGTGTCTCGCTCCTCCTTAGCTGTTATAACAGAGGAGATCAAGAGAGGTACGTAGTTACTCAGCTGATTTTCAAATCACCTGATCACAAATTCAAACCTCCACAAATCTTTGATTAAGGATTTAGTTGCCTCCAAGGCATGTGACAAATGCATAACTTCTCAACAGTCAGGCTTTAACAACTTTCTCCTCCTCATTCACAGGATATGAAATCACTGAACATATCCGGCAGAAACAAGAAAGCTGGTCCAAACTATTTGAAGCTTCAGACTTTTTGGAGCAGTACAAGTATGTATTCTGGAGTTTAGAGAAGAATATGTGTGTTTACATGTACTAAATACCCTCAGATATATACTACTTCCTTAAATGTGGACACTAGCCATTTTTTTGTAATTCTTTATCACTTTGATGATCTGAAATAGAAATCTGTTTACTGTAGAACTTGATACCTTTTTTAAATCACACAGTTAAAGCTATGTATTTTATTTAATATTGTATAGTAGAAGATCTGTAGTCTTGAATGAAGTTGTTTTTACACATTGTGTTATTTCGTGTATGAATTTGATATGGAAGGTAATTTTATTATTAGCTTTAGAGAGACTTGTGGCCTTTTCCCCCAAAACACAAACTTAGAATGGTTTTGGTTATAATAATTGGTCATGTTTTTTTTCCTAACATGAACTAGTGGATGTTTCTTCCTGGTGTGTATTTGATGTGTTAAAATGTTTTTTGCTATTTGCTCTTATCATTACTTGTAATTGTTTTTTATTGTGATTGACTTTAATTTTTAAATGAAATGTGGACTGTTTGTCTCTGCATGGATTCACACATTATTTAACATCAGACCTAAGTTTGCACCCAATGTTACAGTTAAATAACATCTGTTTTATGGATTTGACACCACACGTTGCTGTTTTTAATTGAGAATATAGCCTTAAGCATGTTCAAGTGATCTAAGAAATTGATGGTTAAAGATCTGAAAATGTGTTAAAGCTTTTCATGTGTGCTGTCTGACAAAAATCTGTTGTTCCTTGAAGTATTTAATGTATCTGTGTTATCCTATGCACATGTTATATTGTGATTTTTTGAATAAACCTCATATGAATGCATTTTTGATCACTTTTACTAGTTTAGACTTACCATAGACTTTTATCTTTTTTCCCCCTCAGATTAAAAATCTCTGTAGCTATCAGGAGGTCAGAACAGGCAGTTAATTTTTGTACAGCTAATTATGCCGTTGTCAGAATAAGGAGTATATGACATAGTGTGCAGTTGTTTACAGCTTCAGATGGTGAAGTCGACAGGTTTTGTCTTGAAAATGGTGTTCATAGTGGTTGTGGTAAAGAAAAGTGTCCATCTTTGTTCAGTTATGTTACTCTGCTGCAGCCTGGTCTGCTTCAAATATTGATCATGACTTCCCTCAACAATTGATAGAAATGCAAGTATAGTTACTATAGTACAATTCTAGCCTTGTGTTATATTGCCATTGTTCTGTCTCTTATTTCTAAAGGCATTACATTAAGGTGGAACTAACTTCAACAACAAAAGAGCAGCATCGAGACGGGTGAGTACTCTGCACAGAACATGAGAAGCCAAGTTACAGAGAAACTGGAACAGATGCAGACATTTTTGTAGACAATCCCACATTTTTGGGCGAGAGCACTTCTTATTCACACCTGTGGTTCTCTTTGAGGGAGAAAACCGTTTTAATATTTTATCTCTAGCTTCTGTTGTGCTTTTGTCTTCCTGAGCATTATGTTTTGTTTCGCTTCATCAGGGTATGCCTGTTTGAGTCTAAAATCAGACACCTGGTAGGAACTCTGGAGAGAAACCCGCTTATTTCCCGGGCCCATGTTAACCTGCAGTCCTACCCTGGACCACAAGATAGTTATGGAAAGTAAGAACATGATTTGATGGTTAAACTATGTCAGGGCACTCTTAAGAATAAGCCCCTGAGTGATCAATACTAATATCTCATATGCTACTCTTTCTATATTTTATTCCTATGTTGTGTTTTTACTCTCAGATTGCACTAAGATATTAACAATAGTAAAGTGTGCTTCACTTGTCAACTGATTTGTTTATATCTGTTTCAGAAGCAACACAGTTTGGCTGATCGGACTTGTCTTCAATATGGATCATTTTAAATACCAAAGAGTCGATCTGTTCACTGAGCTCCAGCCCCTCTTAAATCATGGTACATTTTTTATTATCTTTCAAAATATTCAGAAGAAAAGGAACCATGTTGTGAGATCTTTTTAAAAGCTTCTTTATTTGTGTTTCTGCAGTCAGGGGCCTGGAACGTGGTTACAAGATGTCCGATGAGGGGGCGACCTTAACAGCCAAATATATACAGAGGGAAAACCACACCTGGAAGCTACCTAATAGAAGCCAAATGGTGTCATATCCAGTCAGGCTCACACACCGCCAAATTTCGAATGCAGCACCTCTGATACACCCGGCCATAAAAAGAAAAGATTTAACTCAATCTTTGATGCCAGCGAAAAGGATAAGAGCTGACAAGGTATGCCATCTAGCTTTACTGATGAGAAAATGTCATTTTCAAGAAATGTGTTCATGTTTTTGGAGAAATACTCTGATTTACATGTTTGCAGACTTAAATGAGATGGATACAGAGATGGTGGTCAAGTCTGAAACAATAGGTTGCTTATCTTATTTCACAAATACTAACTAGGTGTAGGGAGGTGTCGGCACCATGAAACCACTCTGAATGATAAGCAACCTGACAAAACTCCATGAAGTGTGTTGATGAAAAATAGATGTGCACAAAACCAACCCTTTACATCTACAAAGACAAAACAAATACACCTTTGTTTTTTATGGGATAAACTATTTGAATGGATTACCTGTGAATAGTTTGGCTAGCTGTTTCTGTGCTCTAAGTTCCAATGCTATAAGCTAACCAGCCACTGGAGTTCAGATTTTCTGTGCAATATAGTAATGGATATTCTCAATACTTACTTGGTGTACAGTTTTTAAGTTATGGTATTTTGTCAGTTATGTGCTCACAACCTCACAGTGACAACTAGACTCGGGGAGTTACAGTGCCTCATCCAAGAAATGTAGACAAATATTTTTACAGCTCTGTTGTAGGGATTAAAATATATGAAGGGATTTCCTTTGGATAGAGTTAGGCTGGCTGTTTTCCCATATTTACTGACCAGTAGCAAACACTTCCTAGAGTACTCTCTTAACGATTAGCAACCTCACTGTGACGACAAAACTCCTGGAAGTTTTATTATTAGAACAAATCATTCATTTCTCACACAAACAACACAACTTCTGCTCAATATTTTTACACCCTTTGTTTTTGTATGAAATTAAAAAAACAGACAGGGTTATCTTTTGAGTGCTGCAAGCTGTTTCCTTGCTAGTAAAGCTAAACCAATCTATCCAGCTGCTGGAAGTAGCCTTAGATATACTGTACTGTCACAAGAGGGGTATCAGTGTCCTCATTTTATTTACATTAGCCTATAACACTTGGAATTATTTAACATGCCCAGAATGTGCAGTAAGCTGTAAATCAGTAAGAATGGCACCAACAAGGCCCCTTGTTAAATGTGTCACTAAAACTCAACATTTTCTTGTTTACTACAGGAATTGCATTCCATGACAAGCAGCTCAGGTGCTTCACCATCCCTGACACAGCAGGGCATCAAGAGACCTCTCTGTCCTCAACCATCAACATCATGCAAAAAGTTCAGAGCTGATATGGAGACAACTCAAGACCCTAGCACTTCTCAAAGCACCAAGAGACCTCTCTGTCCTCAACCATCAACGTCATGCGAAAAGTTCAGAGCTGATATGGAGACAACTCAAGACCCTAGCACTTCTCAAAGCACCAAGAGACCTCTCTGTCCTCAACCATCAACGACATGCAAAAAGTTCAGAGCTGATATGGAGACAACTCAAGACCCTAGCACTTCTCAAAGCACCAAGAGACCTCGCGCTACTGAGCCTGAGACACCAAACAAAAAACCCAGAGATAACCTGGTATGCTAAACTGTCTTGCTAAATGGATCTTTAAGTTTATGCTCAATTAACCTTTTCAGTTTGCACTGGATGACATGAGTCATAAGATCCACTTATTGCATAAAAAGTGCTTATAACAAGATATTTCTGTTTGTCCTTCTCAGACTGGGCCCGAAAAAGAGCTGTCAGACCTGCCACTAAGCCTTTCCAAGCCTGCTATGACTCCAAAGTTCCCCATCAGATTGAAACTGTTCCGGTAAGGCATCTGATAACTAATACTTTCTACTTGCTGCACAAATTGCTCCTCTTTTCTAGCGTCTATTGTGCCCGATCTGCGAGTCATTCTCACATACAGTATTCATAGTTAGATTCAAGGACGATAGAGCTGCATGAGTTTATATTTTTCAGCCACTAGAGGGCAGTGAAGCCTTTCTGCTGGCCTCACTGTTCACAGAGAAGTCAATTAGTGACAGCAAAACCTGATTCAGATTAGCATGAACTCTCACTTATCTTTCTATACACTGTCTGCAAGAGGAAGAAAATAAGGGTTTTTATTGTTTGGAGTGGACCTTCATGCATTGTTTTAAAGACCACATGCAGTTTCTTGGCCAGGACTCAACAATTAATTATATGAAATGGGCATCAGACTTTTTAAACGCACCTGAGCCATCAGAGTTTTCTCATCAAGTGATAATGTGAAATGGTTTCTGAGTGCTAGAGGGAGGAAAGCAATTACTGAGTTGACCACTGTCTGACCTTTGATTTGGCCCCCTGTTTTGAATTTAGATTTAAACCTGCTAAAAAATGTCCCTTTTTCAGAAGTTTGTCACACAGTATGGACTGTGGATCTTTAACTATATTTGTTGTAATGGTTTAAATTATTTTAAACAGACAGAGTCCTTTGAAAAGGTAGAGATTTGTTTCAGGGAAACACCGTAGTCTTGCTTCTACTCTCTTATCTTGTTTTGTGTGTGTGTGTGTGTGTGTGTGTGTGTGTGTGTGTGTGTGTGTGTGTGTGTGTGTGTGTGTGTGTGTGTGTGTCTATGTGTGTGTGTGTGTGTGTGTGAATGTCAGTTTTCCTCGCAGGAATTTGGCATTTAGCAGGAGTAAAAAAGTTTAGAGTTGTTTTGTCTGCTCTTAAATTTAATTATCTGATAGTGTTTAAAGCTATAAATACATGAGACTTTAACATTTTTGAAGCTGGTTTTAACAAGCAACACTTTAAAAACCTGATACACAGTCATTACCAACTTTTAAAGTCTGTTTTTTTTTACACAGTTTTTGTTTTATGGTATATGTCATAATGCGGACATAATTTTTATTAGTACCCACGGGTGTTATTACAGGGGAGGGGGATTTATACACCAGTCCATTAACCTCTAAGTCTCACATCCATATTTGTCTTTTCTCTTACAGTGATAACTTCTGATGGAGCTCCTGATCAGGAGGGGAAATCTTCACCCTCTTATGTCTTGTCTGTTTGTGATTGCATAAATAAAAACGTAAATGTTGCAAATATTCTGCCGTATTGTTGCATTATTGTCTCTTGTGGTTCACCACTTGAAACAAGATAATTCTGCTGTTTAAATAAAGCTTCAAAAATACAATTCATCATACTGCAGACTTTAATTTAAGGGTTAACCACATTTACATTTTGGTAAAACCACATTATGTGCAAATACAGAAACTAGATACGTTTAAATATCTATATATATACATATATATATATATATATATATATATATATGTATATGTATATATATATATTTGGGAATTTTTTTTGATATGTTTAACTTTGCACTTATGTTCTACCTTTATTCACTTTAAGTTAAATGTAAAAATCGTGTGCATAACTTTATTTGATACTTTACCCTGTTCTAATAAAATGTTGTTATTATTACACTTCAATCCATATTGTATGTGTGTAAAGTTTGAAGTTTCTCTATGCACCTTTTCTTGTATTTTTATGTATGACCTGATAGAGTTTGTCCTGTTCGTCAAGTATGTCTTGTCCAGTGTCCCCACTCATGGCCTGCACCTAGTCGTGGTGAGTGGGCTTTTAACTAAGATGGGCCACCTGTGTAGAAATGCTCGTTACATGTATTGTGTTATTAAAGATAGGAGAATGCTCTCAGAGTATACATATTTTCCAAATGTTAATTAAATAGCCACATCAGAAACAAAGTCAGAACAAAAACAGTCAACAAGAGTCAAACAGCAATAACTAATAAACACATAGTTAAGAGATTAAGGAGCTGTTTGATACCTGAGGACTCTGTATCATTTCATTAAATTATTTGATATGTCATTATGGGATGTGTTTTATTTTTGTATAATGCATAATTAACCTCCATCTTTAACCCTTAATAAGGTCATACAGTTAAATGTACTTTAAAAAACGTGCCATTTCTAAGTCCAGTCAGCAACAAAAAGTCATAACATAAAAATATTAAAAACTAAGCTTGATAAGTTTAAATGAAAACATCTTTATATTTAATTATTTACATTAAGTCATAGTGTCTGCTGCCACCTGCTGGTCATTTTTTGTTAGTGCTAGATGCAGTTAGATTCTGACGTGAAGCACAAACAGGGGGAATGGGCAGGAATCACATTGCAGCAGGAATCTGAATAGATTTCATGTTAGAAGCTTTCTGTTGTTTGGGTCGTACACGTACCCTGGGGGATAAAGAGAACAGCATCAACCTTTACTATCATTGCTTTATTACTTTATCTATCGTGGTATTCAGCGGTGTTTCTCATGTAATACAGAGCAGTGCTTGCTTTAGGCAAAGACAATAATTGTTAAGTAACATGAATTGTTTCTTATCAGTTTAGAGGAGTTTCTGTTTTTAAAGAAATTCATCATTGAAGGTTTTCTTTGTGTTTTGTACTTTTTTGTCACATGAAAGAAGAATACTGATAGTTCTACCTCTCCTTCTGCTTTATCTTTAAAGTCTGTATGAGAATGAGATTGATTCACTCCAACATTATTAAAGAATGCTAGATTAAGAGAACTTGGATTACAGAATCTGAATCTTTGCTTTTCAGATGAAATCTTTTAAATAACTGGACCCTGGCGTTTACCAGAACCTCTGAAGTAGCAGGTGAGCTGTGACAGACTTGAACAGTGTAATGGCTACCCTTCACACAAAACTGTGTTAAATAATATAATTAAATAAAGGGTGCATATCAAATACAGCATATAAATCCTGGAATTTTTTTTCCTGCCAAAAAAAAAAGCTGATTGAAAGACCAAATCCAACACCACCCTACAGGATTTGATCTTTCAAACACATGGCTACATTATTTTAAAAAATATATCATTTACCCAAAGGGATGAAATGAACTCCATCATTCAAAAAAGTCCAGGATTTCTATGCTTTATCTGAGGATGATGCACAATGCTTCCGCCAACAGATGAAACAAAGGTAGCCATCACACTGTTCACGAAGCGCCTTGCTTGGTCCATTTTTTTAGGATGGAAAGACCTCCACCGGCTTCTCTGGGTGATGGCAGAGAAAATGATCTTCATCCTTGGAAACTGCCGGTGGAGATCTTGAAGGTCCTGCTTCATCACTGTGACGAGCTTGATGGTCTTCGTGAACCCAAGGTCATTCCCGCCACAGTGGATCAGCAGGACATCTGGCACAGCTCTTCCTCAAAGGCACTGATGAAAGAAGGCGAGAAAGTTCCTCCAAACCATGCTACCCCAGCCAAAACACTGGAGACAGGCATCCGGACCAAGGTTGGTCCCAGTGGTCTCCCTCACATGCTTTTCCCCACAGCGAATATAGCTGTCGCCTAAGATGAAGACAAGTGGTTCTGTTGATTGTACAATAAAAAGAAAACGTGAACTTTCATTAAAAACTTGTGTGGTGTGACTTCCGGTTAAGCATGCGTGCGTGTTAGACGGTGTCTACGCAGCTCCTGCACAATTTGATTTTTTTAATGCTTCTGCAAACCTTTGCAACAGTAATTCTTGTTCCTCGACCCTAAAGGGGCTTTACAGTCTGATATCATGCCGAAAGGCGGCCAGAAGACAAAAGATTTGTCGTCTTTTTTGACAGCTAATAGTTCGGCTAAGCTAGCAGCTAGCCAACCTGACGATCGCCTCTCCACGTCCTCAGCTGCGGCGTCAGCCGCTGCCGACTTCCAGGCTGCTATCGATAAATGAAAACCTCGAGTCTCTTGCAAATTTGCAGAGTGAATGTGGGACAGCTATTTCAGCTCTGCAACAAACGGTTGATGAGCACAAGACAAAGATTTGAGACATCGAGGAGTCCCTCACCAACACCTCTGACAGGCTCACAGATCTAGACGGGACGGTGGCGCGGCTGACCAAGGAAAATGAGACCATGAAGAAACAGTTGGATTACCTGAGCAATTACACATGGAGGGAGAATATCCGTATTATCGGTCTGCCCGAGTCCGCAGAGATGCCTGACCCTGCTAAGTTTGTCAGCAACCTCCTTCATGAAGTTTTCGGTCCAACTGCCTTTGAGATGCCCATCATCATTGACCGCGTCCACCGCACCGCCGCGCCGAGACCTTCAGTGGGGGACAGGCCAAGGCCACTTCTGGTACGGATGCACAGCTACAGGGTCCGTGAGCTGGTTCTGCGCCTCGCCAGCCGCCATGGTGGCCCGATTCTATTTAAAGGCAAGCGGATCCACTTCTTCCCGGACGTCAGCCCGGAGGTGGCCAGGCTTCGTTCCTCCTTTTACGCGGTGAAACGCGCGCTCCATCAGGCTGACATCTCTTTTCGCCTCTACCACCCCGCTCGTCTGGTGTTCATGTGGAATGATGAACGGATGAGTTTTACCAGCCCATCCGAAGCTCTCGACTTCATTAACAAGCACCTATCAACACCGGCGACCTCGGGGGACCCCGCCAGTGCCGCGGATAAGTGACTGTCTACGGTGGTGAGTGAGTGAGTCCTGAACTATCTGTGATAACGTCTAAAGATGCTCCGAGCTCCCGACTGTTTACAGGTTTACTCCCTAACGCACTACCTTCACAAAATCTGCTTTGAACATTACGCGCGAGCTGTTGCTCACCCCGGTGTACTTTATGTTTGGACTCTAAATCTGTTCAGCTGAGAACGCGTTCATTTAATGTCACCGTTCATTAATGGTTTAAAGCTCACTTTAGACTTTAACGCCTTGGTTTAATTCTGGTGTGAAGTTGTCTCCTTCTCTGCCTCTCCACTCTGGTCGGACAGGTGGATTTATTTCTCTCTCTAGCCATTGCTTCAGATGGATATGGTCCTCACAGGAGAGACTTTTCCTCCTGCTTTTTACTTTGTGATAACCCTTTCATCGCAGATCTATCCGTGGGAAAGTTTTGACCTTTGTGTTGATTTCATGTGTATACCTGCATCTAAGAGGGAGGCAAACTCTTAAGATTCAACTTATAAGGATAAATGCACCTATTATTATAAATATTTACTTTTTTATACACTATAGACAGTCATTTACAACCATATAAATGTGCTGCAGATTTTTTTTAATTTTTTTTTGTTACATTTAATCACTCATTACTTATATATACTGTTCGATAGGATTTGCTAAATATGTGACTCCAGTTACCTATTCAAGGGCTTCCCTCATTCCCTGTTTCACTTTATTCACTTCTGTTCTATAGACAGTATGTTGTTCCTAGTTCCTCTTAAAGTTATCGGAAAGGCTTGAATTTCATGCAGATATGTGAAGGTTTTTATTTTTATTTTTTTATTTTAAAAACCTTTGTCCCTTCTATATATATGTATATATGTTTATATATATTGCTGTTACTGTAACATTGTTGTATGGGTTTGCTTAAATATTTTTTTGAGAGTTTTATTTAGCAGGATGCTGCTACACACGCACCCTCAATGCATGAGCATACCGGTAAAAAGTGTCATGGTTGCCTTCACCTCATCGGGGGAGGTGAATGGCCTTCAGTTTTCAGTTGTGTTTTTTCTTTTCCCCATCTTTCTATTTGTTTCCATCTTGTTTTTTCTGTTCATTTTTCACTTTGTTTATTCTTTCCAGTTCCTTCTTCCTTTGTGTGTGTGTGTGTGTGGGCGTGCATGTGTGTGTGTATGTGTGTACTTGTTTACCCCTCCCTCCCACCGGTCCCGGCTCCAGTTGCGATCCTGCTCTACCTTGATGTAAGGTAATTATGTCAGCAAACACTTCATTAAATACTCTGTACACAAATTTTATCAGCTGGAATGTAAACGGTCTAAACAACCCTGTGAAGAGAAAGCGAGTACTTGACCATCTTCAGCACCTAAAAGGTGGAATTGCCTTCCTGCAGGAGACACATCTTCGTACATTGGACCACTTTAGGATTAGGAGGGGATGGGTGGGGCAACTATTTCACTCAGACTTTCACTTTAAAAGTAGAGGTACTGCTATCCTTATCCACAAAGATGTTCCCTTAGTTGTTTCAAAGTCAATTTTAGACCCCAATGGACGCTATGTGATGGTCTTCGGCACACTTTATAATACTGCTCTTGCGCTTATTAACATCTATGCCCCAAACTGGGACGATGTAAATTTCTTTACTCACCTTTTTAAGTCCATACCGGATCTGGATACTCATCATTTGATTCTTGGTGGAGACTTTAATTTGGTGTTAGACCCTAAACTTGACCGTTCCTCTAACAAACCTCACTCCACCTCCAAATCATCTGAAACAATTGAATCGTTCCTACATACCTATAACTATATAGACCCTTGGCGTTTCAAGTACCCATCTTCAAGATCCTATTCCTTCTTCTCTCCAGTACACAATTCCTTCTCTCAAATTGATCACTTCTTTATCGACGCCTTCTTACTCAGTTCAATGAAAGCCTGCGACTATGAAAGTATTGTCATCTCGGACCATGCAACTCTTAAACTTACACTTACCTTACAAGATAACACTTCATCCAGATCCTGGCGGCTCAGTCCTCTCCTCCTCTCAGACCCCAGCTTTGTGTCTTATGTAACAACTAAAATTGATACGTTTCTTGAAACCAATCTTGCCTCAGACACTTCGTCTTCTATCCGCTGGGAAGCTTTTAAAGCCTATCTGCGTGGACAGATAATCTCTTATACGTCACATGCTAACAAATGTCGCAAAAGCAAAATCTCCGTTTGCTTGGGTTTGGTTCTGTTTCTGTTTGCTTGAATTCGGTTCTGGTTTGGTATGGTTCTGGTACGGTTCTGGTATGGTTCTAGTACGGTTCTGGTACGGTTCTGGTATGGTTCTAGTTCAGGTCTGGTTCGGTTCTGGTTGGGTTTGCTTGGGTTCGGTTCTGGTTCTGTTTGCATGAGGTTGGTTCTGGTTCTATTTGCCCAAGTTTAGTTCTGGTTCGGTATGGTTCGGTACAGTTCTGGTACGGTTCGATTCTGTTCTAGTTTGGTTCTGGTACGGTTTTGGTATGGTTCTGGTTCGGTTCGATTCGGTTCCGGTTCGGTTCTGGTTCAGTTCTGGTTTGATTCTGGGTCGGTTCTGGTTCGGGTCTGGTTCGGTTCTGGTTGGGATTACTTGGGTTTGGTTCTGTTTCTGTTTGCTCGAATTCGGTTCTGGTCGGGTATGGTTCTGGTACTGTTCTGGTACGGTTCCAGTACGGTTCTGGTATGGTTCTGGTAAGGTTCTGGTAAGGTTCTGGTATGGTTCTGGTATGGTTCTGGTAAGGTTCGGTTCTGGTAAGTTTCGGTTCCGGTTCGGTTCTGGTAAGGTTCTAGTTCGGTTCTAGTTCAGGTCTGGTTCGGTTCTGGTTGGGTTTGCTTTGGTTTGGTTCTGGTTCTGTTTGCTTGAGTTTGGTTCTAGTTCTGTTTGCATGAGTTTGGTTCTGGTTCTGTTTGCTTAAGTTTAGTTCTGGTTCTAACCCTAACCCTAGCCCTAAACCTATCCCTAACCCTAACCCTAGCCCTAACCCTAACCCTAACCCTAATCCTAACCCTAACTCTAATCCTAACCCTAACCCTAATTCTAACCCTAACCCTAACCCTAACCCTAATCCTAACCCTAACCCTAATACTAACCCTAACCCTAATTCTAATCCTAACCCTAACCCTAATCCTAACCCTAATTCTAACCCTAATCCTAACCCTAACCCTAATCCTAACCCTAATCCTAACCCTAACCCTAATTCGAACCCTAACCCTAACCCTAACCCTAATCCTAACCCTAATTCTAACCCTAACCCTAATACTAACCCTAATTCTAATCCTAACCCTAATCCTAACCCTAACCCTAATTCTAACCCTAATCCTAACCCTAACCCTAACTCTAATCCTAACCCTAACCCTAATTCTAACCCTAACCCTAACCCTAATCCTAACCCTAACCCTAATCCTAACCCTAATACTAACCCTAACCCTAATTCTAATCCTAACCCTAACCCTAATCCTAACCCTAATTCTAACCCTAATCCTAACCCTAACCCTAATCCTAACCCTAATCCTAACCCTAACCCTAATTCGAACCATAACCCTAACCCTAACCCTAACCCTAATCCTAACCCTAATTCTAACCCTAACCCTAATACTAACCCTAACCCTAATTCTAACCCTAATCCTAACCCTAATCCTAACCCTAATTCGAACCATAACCCTAACCCTAACCCTAATCCTAACCCTAATTCTAACCCTAACCCTAATACTAACCCTAACCCTAATTCTAACCCTAATCCTAACCCTAACCCTAATCCTAACCCTAATCCTAACCCTAACCCTAATTCGAACCCTAACCCTAACCCTAACCCTAATACTAACCCTAACCCTAATACTAACCCTAATTCTAACCCTAACCCTAATCCTAACCCTAATCCTAACCCTAACCCTAACCCTAATTCTAATCCTAACCCTGACCCTAACCCTAACCCTAATTCTAATCCTAACCCTAATCCTAACCCTGATCCTAACCCTAACCCTAATTCTAATCCTAACCCTAACCCTAATCCTAACCCTAATTCTAACCCTAATCCTAACCCTAATCCTAACCCTAACCCTAACCCTAACCCTAATCCTAACCCTAACCCTAACCCTAACCCTAATTCTAATCCTAACCCTAATCCTAACCCTAATTCTAATCCTAACCCTAACCCTAATTCTAACCCTAACCCTAACCCTTATCCTAACCTTAACCCTAATTCTAACCCTAATCCTAACCCCAACCCTAATCCTAACCCTAATCCTAACCCTAATCATAACCCTAACCCTAATCCTAACCCTAACCCTAACCCTAACCCTTAACCTAACCCTTACCCTAACCCTTACCCTAACCCTAATCACAACTCTAAACCTAATCTTAACCCTAACCCTTATCCTAACCCTTACCCTAACCCTAATCCTAACCCTAACCCTACCATTTGCACTTAGTTGCCCTTGAAACTATTTGTATTGTAAAACGTATCAATGTAAATACTTCAGACCTGTACCATAGTGATAAACAGATAACACTTCAATTTGAATCAAGTAAATACCACTTGTATACTTTAAAACAGAGGGTCATTTCATTCCTTGTGGACTCAACATGACAGCATTTATACTTTTCAAGTAATTGATCTTAAACGCTTTCAGAAAATTAACAGTAGCAAGACTCACATGTCCCTTCGAGCCACCAAATGGTATCATAACAACGGTGTATGCTGTTTTGTAATGACAGCACAATTTTATAATTTATTAGAAATTTATTCAAATTATTTCACGGACCCCCATGCTATGGTTCGCGGACCCCCAGGGGTCCCAGGACCCCACTTTGAGAACAACTGAGCTAGAGTACGGTAATTGAGCTCTCAGCCTGCAGAGAAAGTTGTGAGGCACAGACCCCCGAGCTCTCTGCTGACTCCACTGGTCACACTATAACTTAAATATTCTCTCTTTGAATCAAAAGAGCACTCTACAAGGTTAATGTACCATAAAACATAAACAATATACCCCCGTCTTCTGTGAATGCATGATTATGAAGTGAAGGAGAAAAGATGTGAAAAAAGTTGCACAGTGTCGCTTTCTTTTCCAGCACAGCGTGCACTCAACTTTCAATGAATGGGGATGTGTTTTGTTAATAGGGTCAGGTCGCACGCAGCCATGTTGAAATAATTTTCCAGGACTATATGTGCTTTTCCAGGACATTTTACTTTTTCTCCCATTTTCCAGGTGTTTTCCAGTACTGGAAAACTGGTCAACTGTTTTCCAGGTTTTCCAGGTTTTCCAGGACGCGTGGGTTCCCTGAGTTCTCCTTCTGAAACAAGGAGAAGACAAATAAAAATTTGCGGTTTATTCATATGTGTGAACTTGAAGTTACAAGAGAATAGCAGATGTCTGTTACATTCAATGATAACATATAACAACGTAATATTAGACCTGTATATAAAGACCTGTCACAGTCCACGATGCTAACCTAGCTTAAATATACAGGGTTTTTTTGCCAAAGATACATGATCGAGCAGACCACCAAAGAAACGATTAGAAAAGACACTGTGATTTTTCTTTTTCTACATGCGGTATGTTGATATATTTTACTCCAATACGGCAATAAATAGTAGTTACCCTTTGTTTGTAAAGCCCGTAGACTGTATAAACCCCGTACATAGACTGTAGCCTTCAGTGTAGAGCGGCAAGGATTCAAGTTTTTCAGCGTAGCGGGCCAGCGTAAGCTTCAGAACGTTACGCTGTATGGATGGAGCTCATTACCGTGGCAACACAGAAATTACCATGGCGTGGCTGCACAATGGCTGAGCCCAGGAGCGGGGTTTTTTGGCTTCTCAACTGTACAACGGGAAGAGGCAGAGCAACGCTGTCCATTTTTATTTACCGTCTATGGTCACTCACACCTGTCTATAATTGTGCGCTCGGCACCGCCCAGCAACCTTGAGCGACTTAAAGCTGCCACAGTGCCATGCAGTGGCAGGGAGGGAGAGCCAACTCACCGCAATAGTTTACATCTAGACCAGGATAAACCTGTTTCTTGTTTTTGAATGACGAATAAAAATATGAGATACTTAAAAAAACATAGAAATCCTTTTCTTAATTTAAATTGATTATTCAGGAATGCACTGAAATCATCATATCAAGCTGCAAGCAGGGCTCTTGACACGTCTATGACACAAAAACACACAACAGCATTTACCTGTAGTCCATATTTTTTGTTGTTATTTTGAATGAAAAGGAAATTTTGTTTTGAATATTACAGTATTATTGCATATGGTCTGACCAATGTCATTAAATGGACCTTTGGCTCATTGAAAAAAATATTTGTGCCCCTTTAAGATTTGTATTTGAGTACCCCTGATCTAAACTAATTACAGGTGATGTAACACTCACATATTGTTTTGTATGTTTCTGTTACTCAATCTATTATACACATATGTACATGATGTGGACAAGTAAAAATAAAGTAGACTGTAATTTATGTTTCTTTTTTATTCTCTCAGTACCATACAGATATCTTACTCCAGTCGGGAAAAAACACCTTTGAATTAAAAAAAAGTCATGTGATCTATTGCTGATATGAAAATATTGATCATTGTATCTTTAAATGGAAATCTCTACAAATTTTTATATTGAATAGATGGTGAAAAAACATCTGTGGCCACCTTTGAGAAGATGCTGAAAACTCGTCCAAAAGTTGTTTTTTTTGTCTTTTTGATGATTACAGTAATGAAATTGTTATATTTAGGCCAGATTTGACCAGGATATTTGCTTTTGCAAAGAGACACATGACACCTGTCATGCATTACATTTATTTTTTGGCTTGGAGCTATTGTGAGGAACTTTCAGTTTGCGTCAATTCAGGCCCCTCCAGTGGACAAAACAGTCTCTCCTGATCTTGTCCTATGAGAAAATGATGATTTTTAACAAAAAAAATCTCAACCTTGTTTTTATATATCTTTCTAATTGGAAAATGTGAAACAAAACTCTTTTTACAGTGCTCTGTTCATCACCTTTTGTGAAAATATACAGAAATAATAAATCTTCTCGCTGATGGTGGTGTTTGCTTTTGTAGTACAGAAAGAGGCATCAGTGTTAATTTCATAGTGTCTATTTTATAACCAACTCCCTTTAATGAGAGCAATACAGTGGCTCATAGTCAACATTGAAATTATGACTTTCCACAGACAGGATTTTAAATACTGTTTAAATATTAATTTTGAGAAATGGCTTCACAATAATAACTTCAACCCTTCTTTTCACTCCTTAAATGGACAATTTCTTCAAACAAAAATGTGTTTTCTGACATGTTGATGTTGTCAACTGTATTTTAGCCAATTAAAAACTGGTTGATATTAGGTTGAAACCTTTATTACTCTGTTACTAATCTGAAACTATACATATAATAATGTATATAATTACCATTCTTTGAAAAAACATATTTGAACAGAGCTTTATAGAAGGTGAACCCAATGCAAGGTTCTTCACTTTAGACACTGCAAAAGATGCCTGAAGAAGGGTTGTAGATAAGACCAGTAGATGTTTTTGATGCCATAATATTATTAGCTATGCAACAGCAATATGATTCACTCCTATTATTTTATATCTGTACCTCCATCAAGATGTTGCAACCTCATTTCTTTTCATGTATGATCTCATTCACAGCATAACATAAACACTTATTCCAGAAAAAAACCTGAAAATGTCTCAGAGGTCATACAAGAAATTCTCAATTCTTGAAACAACCTTTTTCTTTTTTTTTTTTTTTCTGAGTAGTTTTAATTTCCAGGAATCCCTGACATTTTATTACCCAGAATCTTGAGCTAATAATCTAAGTTCAATGCAGATTAAAGGCATTGTGAGGAGTGTTCATGTTTTGTTGAATCTGGTGACTTCTATGAACAAAATCTGTATCAGTTATTCAGTATGAAGACTGCATTTCCCATGAGCACCAGCACCCACTGTTGTAAAGATGTGGCTCCTGCTAAACCGTGCATTTGCTGTGGAAGCGATACAGATCTTCTTTTTGATACTTTGGACTTTTTGCAGGATGCAGCGTGACAAGGTAATGTATTGATTTAGTGACGTAAAATTATTGACTGTAACTAACAATGACCAAACTTTGATTTATTACCATTAGAAAGTGTAAAACAGGTCACCAAATGTACCAGCTCTGACACAGTCCAGATGCTATGATGTGTGCTCCACTGTCCCAATAAATGTCTCAAGTGGCATCAGCATAAGAATGACACTTTCTCAACATCAGTAACAAGCTCCTCACGGTGCCTTCTCTTGACTTCTGATTTGTCAGTCTTTGTCTTTCTCTTTCTAAGTCCTGTGTTTTACACTTTTTTGTGTGTCTTCACCGTGTTCAACGATGACAGATTGGCGCCCAGGTCAGCCATTTTTTCCTACATCTCCCCAAATGCTTTGCAGGCTTGGCAAAAACACTGTTTAGGGAGCATTTTGCTGCCAGATAGAAATGACATACAGTAAGAAGTGCTTCTTTACAAGTCCAGTGAGACTGCAGGCAAGGGACTAATCAAGTTTACTTACAAGATTAGGAAGTAGAAGCATTTATTTACCTTGATCAGCTGTTGTCAGCTTTCCTCTTTTAATAGCATTTTTAAGTTTTATGAAGTCTCTTTAGGTTATTAATTATATGTTTGTGATGAATGAATAACACTGATATTTAAACATATCTAATCTCTGTATTTGCACATAATGTGGTTTTACCAAAATGTAAATGTGGTTAACCCTTAAATCAAAGTCTGCAGTATGATGAATTGTATTTTTGAAGCTTTATTTAAACAGCAGAATGATCTTGTTTCAAGTGGTGAACCACAAGAGACGACAATGCGACAATACGGCAGAATATTTGCAACATTTGCGTTTTTATTTATGCAATCACAAACAGACAAGACATAAGAGGGTGAAGATTTCCCCTCCTGGTCAGGAGCTCCATCAGAAGTTATCACTGTAAGAGAAAAGACAAATATGGATGTGAGACTTAGAGGTTAATGGACTGGTGTATAAATCCCCCTCCCCTGAAATAACACCCATGGGTACTAATAAAAATTATGTCCGAATTATGACATGTAACATAAAACAAAAACTGTGTCAAAAAAAACAGACTTTAAAAGTTGGTAATGACTGTGTACCAGGTTGTTAAAGTGTTGCTTGTTAAAACCAGCTTCAAAAATGTTAAAGTCTCATGTATTTATAGCTTTAAACACTATCAGATAATTAAATTTAAGAGCAGACAAAACAACTCTAAACTTTTTTACTCCTGCTAAATGCCAAATTCCTGCGAGGAAAACTGACATTCACACACACACACACACACACACACACACACACACACACACACACACACACACACACACACACACACACACACACACACACACACACACAAAACAAGATAAGAGAGTAGAAGCAAGACTATGGTGTGTCCCTGAAACAAATCTCTACCTTTTCAAAGGACTCTGTCTGTTTAAAATAATTTAAACCATTACAACAAATATAGTTAAAGATCCACAGTCCATACTGTGTGACAAACTTCTGAAAAAGGGACATTTTTTAGCAGGTTTAAAAGTGAATTTAAAACAGGGGGCCAAATCAAAGGTCAGACAGTGGTCAACTCAGTAATTGCTTTCCTCCCTCTAGCACTCAGAAACCATTTCACATTATCACTTGATGAGAAAACTCTGATGGCTCAGGTGCGTTTAAAAAGTCTGATGCCCATTTCATGTAATTAATTGTTGAGTCCTGGCCAAGAAACTGCATGTGGTCTTTAAAACAATGCATGAAGGTCCACTCCAAATAATAAAAACCCTTATTTTCTTCCTCTTGCAGACAGTGTATAGAAAGATAAGTGAGAGTTCATGCTAATCTGAATCAGGTTTTGCTGTCACTAATTGACTTCTCTGTGAACAGTGAGGCCAGCAGAAAGGCTTCACTGCCCTCTAGTGGCAGAAAAATATAAACTCATGCAGCTCTATCGTCCTTGAATCTAACTATGAATACTGTATGTGAGAATGACTCGCAGATCGGGCACAATAGACGCTAGAAAAGAGGAGCAATTTGTTTCAGCAAGTGGAAAGTATTAGTTATCAGATGCCTTACCGGAACAGTTTCAATCTGATGGGGAGCTTTGGAGTCATAGCAGGCTTGGAAAGGCTTAGTGGCAGGTCTGACAGCTCTTTTTCGGGCCCAGTCTGAGAAGGACAAACAGAAATATCTTGTTATAAGCACTTTTTATGCAATAAGTGGATCTTATGACTCATGTCATCCAGTGCAAACTGAAAAGGTTAATTGAGCATAAACTTAAAGATCCATTTAGCAAGACAGTTTAGCATACCAGGTTATCTCTGGGTTTTTTGTTTGGTGCCTCAGGCTCAGTAGCGCGAGGTCTCTTGGTGCTTTGAGAAGTGCTAGGGTCTTGAGTTGTCTCCATATCAGCTCTGAACTTTTCGCATGACATTGATGGTTGAGGACAGAGAGGTCTCTTGGTGCTTTGAGAAGTGCTAGGGTCTTGAGTTGTCTCCATATCAGCTCTGAACTTTTTGCATGACGTTGATGGTTGAGGACAGAGAGGTCTCTTGATGCTTTGAGAAGTGCTAGGGTCTTGAGTTGTCTCCATATCAGCTCTGAACTTTTTGCATGTCGTTGATGGTTGAGGACAGAGAGGTCTCTTGATGCCCTGCTGTGTCAGGGATGGTGAAGCACCTGAGCTGCTTGTCATGGAATGCAATTCCTGTAGTAAACAAGAAAATGTTGAGTTTTAGTGACACATTTAACAAGGGGCCTTGTTGGTGCCATTCTTATTGATTTACAGCTTACTGCACATTCTGGGCATGTTAAATAATTCCAAGGGTTATAGGCTAATGTAAATAAAATGAGGACACTGATACCCCTCTTGTGACAGAACAGTACTTCTAAGGCTACTTCCAGCAGCTGGATAGATTGGTTTAGCTTTACTAGCAAGGAAACAGCTTGCAGCACTCAAAAGATAACCCTGTCTGTTTTTTTAATTTCATACAAAAACAAAGGGTGTAAAAATATTGAGCAGAAGTTGTGTTGTTTGTGTGAGAAATGAATGATTTGTTCTAATAATAAAACTTCCAGGAGTTTTGTCGTCACAGTGAGGTTGCTAATCGTTTAGAGAATACTCAAGGAAGTGTTTGCTACTGGTCAGTAAATAGCCCAACACATACAGTGTACCAAAATAACACAACTTCACATTTTTAGCCACACAGTTATTGAAGACTGACACCATTTTATTGATTATATAGCAGATCTAAAGCTACTGCCAGCGGGTTAGCTTAGCTTTGCAGAGAGACTTTGGGCAAACAGCCAGCCTAACTCTATCCAAAGGAAATCCCTTCATATATTTTAATCCCTACAACAGAGCTGTAAAAATATTTGTCTACATTTCTTGGATGAGGCACTGTAACTCCCCGAGTCTAGTTGTCACTGTGAGGTTGTGAGCACATAACTGACAAAATACCATAACTACCATAAACCATAAACTGTACACCAAGTAAGTATTGAGAATATCCATTACTATATTGCACAGAAAATCTGAACTCCAGTGGCTGGTTAGCTTATAGCATTGGAACTTAGAGCACAGAAACAGCTAGCCAAACTATTCACAGGTAATCCATTCAAATAGTTTATCCCATAAAAAACAAAGGTGTATTTTTTTTGTCTTTGTAGATTTAAAGTGTTGGTTTTGTGCACATCTATTTTTCATCAACACACTTCATGGAGTTTTGTCAGGTTGCTTATCATTCAGAGTGGTTTCAGGGTGCCGACACCTCCCTACACCTAGTTAGTATTTGTGAAATAAGATAAGCAACCTATTGTTTCAGACTTGACCACTATCTCTGTATCCACCTCATTTAAGTCTGCAAACATGTAAATCAGAGTATTTCTCCAAAAACATGAACACATTTCTTGAAAATGACATTTTCTCATCAGTAAAGCTAGATGGCATACCTTGTCAGCTCTTATCCTTTTCGCTGGCATCAAAGATTGAGTTAAATCTTTTCTTTTTATGGCCGGGTGTATCAGAGGTGCTGCATTCGAAATTTGGCGGTGTGTGAGCCTGACTGGATATGACACCATTTGGCTTCTATTAGGTAGCTTCCAGGTGTGGTTTTCCCTCTGTATATATTTGGCTGTTAAGGTCGCCCCCTCATCGGACATCTTATAACCACGTTCCAGGCCCCTGACTGCAGAAACACAAATAAAGAAGCTTTTAAAAAGATCTCACAACATGGTTCCTTTTCTTCTGAATATTTTGAAAGATAATAAAAAATGTACCATGATTTAAGAGGGGCTGGAGCTCAGTGAACAGATCGACTCTTTGGTATTTAAAATGATCCATATTGAAGACAAGTCCGATCAGCCAAACTGTGTTGCTTCTGAAACAGATATAAACAAATCAGTTGACAAGTGAAGCACACTTTACTATTGTTAATATCTTAGTGCAATCTGAGAGTAAAAACACAACATAGGAATAAAATATAGAAAGAGTAGCATATGAGATATTAGTATTGATCAATCAGGGGCTTATTCTTAAGAGTGCCCTGACATAGTTTAACCATCAAATCATGTTCTTACTTTCCATAACTATCTTGTGGTCCAGGGTAGGACTGCAGGTTAACATGGGCCCGGGAAATAAGTGGGTTTCTCTCCAGAGTTCCTACCAGGTGTCTGATTTTAGACTCAAACAGGCATACCCTGATGAAGCGAAACAAAACATAATGCTCAGGAAGACAAAAGCACAACAGAAGCTAGAGATAAAATATTAAAACAGTTTTCTCCCTCAAAGAGAACCACAGGCGTGAATAAGTAGTGCTCTCGCCCAAAGATGTGGGATTGTCTACAAAAATGTCTGCATCTGTTCCAGTTTCTCTGTAACTTGGCTTCTCATGTTCTGTGCAGAGTACTCACCCGTCTCGATGCTGCTCTTTTGTTGTTGAAGTTAGTTCCACCTTAATGTAATGCCTTTAGAAATAAGAGACAGAACAATGGCAATATAACACAAGGCTAGAATTGTACTATAGTAACTATACTTGCATTTCTATCAATTGTTGAGGGAAGTCATGATCAATATTTGAAGCAGACCAGGCTGCAGCAGAGTAACATAACTGAACAAAGATGGACACTTTTCTTTACCACAACCACTATGAACACCATTTTCAAGACAAAACCTGTCGACTTCACCATCTGAAGCTGTAAACAACTGCACACTATGTCACATACTCCTTATTCTGACAACTGCATAATTAGCTGTACAAAAATAAACTGCCTGTTCTGACCTCCTGATAGCTAAAGAGATTTTTAATCTGAGGGTGAAAAAAGAGAAAAGTCTATGGTAAGTCTAAACTAGTAAAAGTGATCAAAAAAAGGAATTCATATGAGGTTTATTAAAAAATCACAATATAACATGTGCATAGGATAACACAGATACTTTAAATAGTTCCAGGAACAACAGATTTTTGTCAGACAGCACACATGAAAAGCTTAACACATTTTCAGATCTTTAACCATCAATTTCTTAGATCACTTGAACATGCTTAAGGCTATATTCTCAATTAAAAACAGCAACATGTGGTGTTCAAATCCATAAAACAGATGTTATTTAACTGTAACATTGGGTGCAAACTTAGGTCTGATGTTAAATAATGTGTGAATCCATGCAGAGACAAACAGTCCACATTTCATTTAAAAATTAAAGTCAATCACAATAAAAGCAATTACAAGTAATGATAAGAGCAAAAAGCAAAAAACATTTTAACACATCAAATACACACCAGGAAGAAACATCCAATAGTTCATGTTAGGAAAAAAAACATGACCAATTTTTATAACCAAAACCATTCTAAGTTTGT